>NC_142426.1:12966351-13306351 GCF_059516105.1 Syngnathus floridae
GCACCCGATACAGAAAATGTTGAACCTGTTACTCATGATAAAATCTTATTGCTTCAATGTGAACATAAATACACGAATACTCAGAAACACAAACCTTCGGTGTTACCACAAAAGCAGCTCGGGATATAAATACATCCGTAGAGCCACAGCGGCTTCAGGGACTATTTTGGTGAGTTGGCAGCAGAGATGCTCAGTGCTCCGAGATCCGCTGACAAGTACAGTATTGTAAGTGTCAATCACAGCGCAGAGCTGAGCCGGCACAACCGGAGCCAGAAGCTCCGGTCGGCACTGGCTCGCCGCCCCGACGCCCCAGACCGAGACAGGCTGTGCTGTCGGGAGCAACTGATATGCTAAAGGCGTCTCCATTTTGGATATAATTCTTTCCTCTCTCCTTGATATTTTTGTTACATAGATTGATTTTGGCTGAAGTGTCTGTATTTACATATATATGCCCACACATACATTAATAGACATTATATTTAGTGTGTGGATGGTGTTATTCACTTGTAATAGTTGAGCCGAAGTTCTAAAAGCACATTTGAAGCTCTTGCTGGACGAAATCATTTCAAATATTTGTATCCTGTTATGATGACGATCATGATGTCGAGAATCAAAAGTACTGTGACGTTTCAAAGTCAACAGATGTTGAAAAATCAAATACAAATGTGTATGCTGAGAAGAGTGGTGATTTCATGCTTAGCTCTTTGAAATGTGGTGAAACATCTGAGTCTGCTGTTGACAGAGCACTCACAATACGGCATAGAGACTGATGGAGCTGCATCATTTGAAACGAGCCATCAAAGATGTCACCTATGGAGCATTTCTTTGGAGCTATTTGCCCACCTTGTAAGAATTCCAATTTCACATCCTCAAAGTGCTTTGGAATGAAGATGATTGAAGATATTGGACAACTCGAGTCTTATCCAATTGTCATCGCACACTCAACTTACCTCAAGGGACAACTCCTCAATCTCAAACTGTTTCTGGGCGACGCGGCCGGATCCGGGATGGTCATGGTAGTAGACCACCATGACATCATACTTCTTCATCACAGACTTATAGTTCTTGAGGTGGAGGTCGTGGACTCTGTCCTTGCCGTCATACTCGGGGAAATCCAAGCTGTCTTTGCCCAGTGAGAGCCCCGCAAAGGACAACAAAACTGCCACAAACACCCAGGTCCACTTCATGGCTCCTCTCTGGGGTGGATTCAATGTATTGGCACTTTCAGAATGTGCACAAAAAAAAACTTTGGTGTCAGTAATGAGGAAGCCTTTCCAATCCGCGTCACCCAGAAGAGAGCAAGACCAACTCTTACATCCACCTTAATAAAAAGCTCGCGTGGGCCGCTGGTATTGGGGCACAGGGTGTGAGGGGGGCTGAGCTAACTTGGGCTTCGTGTGTCTATGTGGGGTAAGATGACAACCTACGCCGTTGCCGGGGAGACGGCTTTGTGTGTTTCGTACATGTCAAATTTGGTTGAGAGGGCAAAAGAAAGCTGCCGTGAGGGTGGCGGCAAATGCTGGAAAATGTGCCCAAACGAGCGCCGCAAATCAAACGAATGCAGAGATGCGGCACACTTTTGCCATATTAAGTGAACTTGTAGGATTGGATCCCAGCTAAAAATAATGGATGAGAAGTACATATCAGGAGGCGGTGCTGGTGTCTTATTTGCTGTCGTTGGCACCTGCAAAAGACCAGAACGTTGCACCAGGTCACCTCGGGGCATGAATGAGAAAAGGAGCACTTGGCGCATCTACTCATAACTCATTAGAACAACGTTGTATAAGCCTAAAAAGAGATTTTCACCGAGGATTGATTTAATCTTTTCCTCCGCGTGCCCTTTGCAGTCTATGCTTAAGATGGTCACCTGAGATATTACTTTACAAATTGAAATGGAAGAAGTAAACTATAAATAAATGACGGCAAGCAACCCACTTATCTGTGGCGAGATATGCAAGCATACAGTATTACAAGTCTGAGTTTGAAGGGAAGAGGTGGAAGATGAACCAGCCGGGTGCGCGCGCGCGCGCGACCGCGTAACCTTATACCAGCAATGTGTGTTGTCACTAATAATGGCGAATCAAACTAATTCACTGGAACTGTGAACATTTTGCAGCGAAACCAGGAGACAGACTTGAATATCATACTAAATGACTTGTTTCAGACAGCACGGTGTTGCTGCTTTACAGTTGATCATTTACACAACAGCTGCTCTTTCACATCTACACGTCATCAACTGTTTTAATAGGATAGCTAATGGATTGGTGACCATTCCTCACTCCCGACATTACTAATGACAAATCTGACCTTTAGAAAGAAGAGCAGTAAAAATAAACTTTAACAAGCCCGTAATTAATGAACGTGTCACAATATAAAGTGCATGTGCATTCTGTATGGTCTGTGCTTCGTTTGGACGGTGGCTAAGTTTGAAATAACACATTATTTTGCTGCAATAACCTCAAATGTCCGATGGCATGACTGGCCGTTGCTAATTGATTTATTTTTGTGTCAATAAAATGGATTGGAAAATAGCTTGTGCGCTTGTTCATATTAAAAAAAAACCCACACGTGTTCATTTTTTTGTTATATTTATCCTCCTGAATGACAGGTAGAAGAGCTAGAGAAGCTGTTTCAACTGATATACAATGATTAGTAAAATAACAAAATCAATTCGCTGCACAATGCCGATGACTACCTATCGAAAACGCGATTTGGCGTGTCATTGTGACATTTGTCCATTCTCGGCTACCGTAGACATTACTGGCTCCATCGACGGTGCAGTGGGAAATTAAACATTTCGCCATGGCTGTTAAAGGAGGAAAACACAGACTTTCCAGTAGAAAAGGTGCGTGTGAGCAAGATGAAGAAGAGCCCCAGCTTCAGGCCGTTTTAGTCGCTGACAGCTTTAACCGGAAGTTTTTCCCGGTGACTAAAGACCAGCCTCGGGTAAGGCAAGGCAAGGCACCGTGCTGAGCTAACAACACGATTGCTACCAGCAGCTAACCATACTGCTGTCAAACGTTACATGAATTCAACTGTCGTATATGTATATTCTGTGAATATGAATATGTATATATTCCCATTGATACCATTCCTGTGTTCGTTTTGTTTAATAACAGTTTTCAATGTTCTGATGTAACTATCCAACTTTGGTGACAGGCTTTGTTGCCTCTGGGTAATGTTGCGATGATCGACTACACGCTGGAGTTCCTCACTTCCACGGGGGTCCAGGAAACTTATGTGTTTTGCTGTTGGATGGCTGGCAAGATTAAGGAACACTTGCTGTAAGTGTCACCATTACATCTGAGAAAGGTGGAGGTTCTTTTCATCGTGCTTTGTATCTTATAGGAAGTCTAAATGGTGTCGATCGACCTCTCCGAACACAGTCCACATCATCACATCGGACCTGTACAGATCTCTGGGGGATGTGCTCAGGGATGTTGACGCCAAGTCTCTCGTTCGCTCAGACTTCTTGTTAGTCTATGGAGATGTGCTATCCAACATTGACATCAGCCAGGCACTGCTGGAGCACAGGTAAGACTATGCTCCCCCTTTAAATTTGAATGAGAGGGTCAGTAAATGTCACTAACGTGTCAACGACAGCACTTGTGTTGTTCTAATTCCGTGGGTGTTCTTAATAAATGAGTGCGATGTGCTTTAGGCAACGTCGAAAGATTGACAAGAACATCTCCGTGATGACGATGCTCTTTAAGGAATCGTCGCCGGGTCACAAGTCTCGTTGTGAGGAAGATGATGTGATTGTCGCCATGGACAGCAAGAGTCAGCGAGTTTTACACTACCACAAGACACAAAGCTTAAAGAAGCTTCATTTTCCCATGGTAAGTGATCTTTTCACATCGGCTTGAAATGTCTTGTTTTTTTAATAAAGAAAATGATTCATTGTTTTATCCGATTCAGCGATGAACCAAAAACTAATTGACAGATTATTCAAATGTTAATTTGCAGCTCAAGTCAAAATATACATAAAGTCTAAATTACTGCTGCATCCCCAGAATATATTCCACAGTGGAAGTGACGAGTTTGAAATCAGACATGACCTCCTTGACTGCCACATCAGTATCTGTTCACCACAGGTATGAACCTGTGTTGTTATATTTTGTGTGTTTTTTTTTTTTTTTACAAAAACAAAAACTCGTAGCATTTTTCCGTCTCATATTTTAGGTTGCGGAGCTCTTCACTGACAATTTTGACTACCAAACAAGGAATGACTTTGTCAGGGGGATTTTGGTCAATGAAGAGGTAATAAACAGCAAATGATATATTTATTGAAAGCAGCAGTGCAGAAGATCTTGTGATATGGTTGCCTCACATTTGAAATGATTTTCCAGCCAAGTGGAAGGATAGTTGTATTTGCACATGTAAAAGTTCATTTCCTGCTGACGATTGCTCCAGCGCAATTTTTCCAATCCCCCCCTCAGATCCTGGGGAACCAGATCCACATGCACGTGACCAGAGACGGTTACGGCGCCCGAGTGTCCAACTTGCTCATGTACGATTCGGTGTCGTCCGATTTGGTGAGACGGTGGGTCTACCCTCTGACCCCCGAGGCCAATATTACCGACCAGGAAAGATGGAGCTGCACGTACTCGCGCCACAACGTCTACCGAGGATCAGGGGTCACCCTTGGCCACGGCAGCCAGATGGAGGAGAACCTTCTAATTGGCTGTGACTCCAGCATAGGCGCCAACTGCTACATCTCCAACAGCGTCATTGGTAACAATTGCACCATAGGTGAGGAAATCACAAACAAAAAAACAGGTCGTACGTTCCAATGTCAAATTTGAAACGATTATTGCGCTTCAGGTGACAATGTCATTCTGGAGCACGCCTACATCTGGAACGATGTTGTAATTGGCGCCAACGTGGTGATCAGTCATTCTGTGGTGTGTGACAAGGCTGAAGTCAAAGAAGGCGTCAAGCTTAATAAACAGTGCGTCCTAGCCTACAACGTAAGCAACATGGACACTCTTTTGATTGTGAATATTCTCACCCTTGATGGATGGCGAAGGAAGGATCATGATAGATCTTTTTGACTGGTTTTCAAGGTGGTGATTGGACCGCATATCTGTGTGCCAGAGGGCACAGTGGTGTCCATGCATTATCCAGCAGAAGAGGAGGAAGATGACGATGAATTCCTCAGTGACGACGACACGGTGGGCCAGAGCAAGGACAAAATCAAACAGAAAGGTAAGTAAGGTGTGTGAGGAAAACAATCCAGCTGCAGTAGAAATCAGCTGCAAGTTGTCGCTTCCGCAGCTTTTAACCCAGCTGAGGTTGGGGCAGAAGGAAAAGGCTACGTATGGAAAGCCAGCAGTCCGGATGACACGGATGATGAAGAGCTGTCGCATTGTCTCTGGGGTAGGATAACAAGCGCAATCGTCTTCTTTACTCATGAAGTCTCAAATACTTTCTTGTTGTTCAAGGCCTGACGTTAAACCCCGAACTCGAGAGTGAGAGCGAGGACAGCGAGCCCGATGGTCCTGACGATCCAGTGATTCCTTCTCCTGAGATGGACGATGCTAAAGGTGAGTCGGGTAGCCAAGCTTCCCAATGCCCTGTTACTGCCATCTAGGGGCCACATTGGGGAAAGATGTCGTTCCTTGTTGGATAATCGTTACCTGGAATTTGTATTAAGGACAAATAAAAAAGCTTTTTTATTGAAACTGAAAAGAAATCATGGCACGTTTTGATTGAAATATGGACTCCATCCAGTGTTCCAGAAGGAGGTGCTGGGCACCCTGCAAAGAGGCTTGGAAGAGAATATCAGCTGCGACCACCTGGTGCTGGAGATCAACTCCCTCAAGTAAGTTGTAATGTCCCGCACAAGTGCTCACCCTCAAAGCGTGACAAGTGTGTGTGACTCGTCCAGGTACGCCTACAACATCACTCTACAAGAAGTCATGCAGATACTGACCGGAGTGCTGTTGGATTACCCCTTGCAGCAGCACAGCTCGCAGCTCACGGCATCCCAATACGCTGCTGACCTTCACCCTGTAATGCCGGGCCGGTTTATTTCGCATGGACGACGCTACCGAGACAATCTGTGAACAATTTATGGATGTGCTTTTTCTGTCAGTTATTGGAGAAATGGGCACCAGTGTTTAAGAATTATGTGAAGAGATCGAAGGACCAACTTGACTGCCTCTCTGCTTTTGAGGAGCACTTCCTGGAACATGCCACTCACTGGCCTGCCATGTGCAAGGTGTGTGTGTGTGTGGGGGGGGGGAGCCAGCTCATATGACCACATGACAACATCCCGGCACACTGAGGCTGATGGAACATTTCCACCATTTACCTTCTAGATTCTTATGGCCATGTACCAACTGGAGATCCTGGAGGAGGAGATGATTCTGCGCTGGTTTTCTCATAGTGGCACATTTGACAAGAGCAGACAGCTACGGAAGAACCAAGGGGTAAGTGCCCACATAGTAGCCGGCGGAAAATTGAAAAATAGATTCCGGGAAATTCACATTTGGTAAAAAGCATGCATATCATTTTGTTTTTGTCATCGAAAATATTTGCAAGCAAAGTTGAAATGAAACTTAAAAACATGACTAATCCTCAAAGCATTTTCAAAAATGAAAAAACAAACCAACTACCGAGCAGCCTTTTAAGATTTACACTTGGGTGCTGACAAAATGTGGGAGTAGTTGAAATGTGTGTGAGACTGCATTAACCTTTACATAATGCAACTTTGACAAATCCTCACTTGCTTTTTTCCCCCACTTTCCCTAAAGCTTCAAAAATTCATCCAGTGGCTGAAGGAGGCTGAGGAGTCGTCAGAGGAGGACGACAAATAGTGGGCCAATTTTAACAGGCAAAGCAGACTTGGGGAAAACTTGACAATTGGCCTGCGCCTAAGCTTGCGTTTTTCTTAACGCTGTACAACTGACATTCATCTTTATCATGTGTGTGTGTGTGCTGTGAATAGAATGATCTAAAGGGAGTAGGCTTTCGGACCGCTTGACCAACAGTGGAAACATGCTTTTGTTTCACTCACAGAAGTGCGTGTTTGAAAAGTGTGTAGATGATAACAACCTCCACACCCACTGTTTGATATCATTTTCATGTACAAACAACCACCGGTACACCTCATCCATTCATACAGTTAAAACGATCTCAGCGGTGAATGGGAATTTCATTCTCGCTCGTGTAAAATGATACACGCAAAAATTAAATTGCTTACACAAGTTGTGTTCATCCCTCGTTGTCAACGTTCATCTGCAGTTCATTTAGGACATTTCACATTTTTGAAAAAGAATGAATTTTCTTGTCGAATTAAGATTCAGGTGCGTGCGTATTTCCATCCCTGAGAAATTGATTTTGAGCGCTTGACACCATTTGATCATCCCTGTAGAAATAGAGGGCCAAGCAACCAGAATAGCGCCAGTTCTGGTAATTACCCCATTTAGCAAAAAGGGATTTCAACTTCCAAAAGTAATACCCCGCTGAGACAAGAACGCAACGACTATTCTGGTCCATCTATTTGAATCGGTCGTCTTTGCCCACCGTGTCATAAATTACACGAGCTAGTACGGAGGCACCAAAGATGCCTGTAAGGGCTGTCAGCATCTTCCACATGCTGGCTGATCGCTCGTGGCGCTCTATGTAACTCTTGTAGTTGGTGGGAACCATAAGGTACTCTCTGCCATCTGTTGGGACCTGCAGTCTCCCGTGCTCACCCTCCAGAACCACCTCCCCAAACACAGTCAGGCTGCTCCCCACACGCAGCATCTCTTCACTTTCCTCCAGGGCCACTGCTCGCTCCCCGCCGATGCCCTGCAGGACCACATTCACCAAGCCCTCCTCGGCTCGTCTCACTCGGTGGTAAACCCTCTCCAGGAAATAACCTGAGCCCTCTGAGGGGTCTTGCACCCTCACGTGAAAGTCAGAGACATAGGAGCCAGGACAGATGAGAGAGAAGGCCACAGAGTTGGTGCTTTCTTTCTTGTTTGTCGGCCGAGAGCTCCTGGCGGGAATCACAACGTTATCGGAAAATACCTTTACAGAGTGACAATTATACATTTTGACTTTGCATGAATCAGAATGTACCATGTTTTAGAGAGGGCGTTCCAGTATTCAGCATGTTCTACAACTTTTATCTTCTGAAGTACGCCGTAGCATCTTGGGACAAATTGGCTGGGAAGAGGCTTCTCATCTGCTTTGACCAGGCCTTGAAAACATAAAAATGTAGGTTACAAAACTGAAAAGCCATTCCCTAAAATATCCTGTCCAGTGTTTATGATGAAGACCATGACAGATTTGCTCCAGTTTTAATATGCTTTGGAACAAAAAATAGCAAAGATGTCACCGTATACGTGTACCTTCTACTGCGACGTATTGCAACCTCCTGTGGGGAGATGATTTCAGCAATGAGGCCAAATGATGATCTGGTCGGAAGACTGGTATCTCCTAAAACAAATCATTGAAACGACTTTGAAAACACAAACCATGGTCTAAAGAAATCATAGTTTAAGAGTGAGGTGCACATACCTTTATCTTGATCAACTCCCTTTTCTTCTCTTGGTATAAATGATAGAACAGACCCGAACAGGCAAAACTGGATCCGACTCCAAATAAAATAAGGGGGTTTATTGAAAAATCACTCATTTCTGCTCTCAGAAGTCACACACACAAGCTATACAAACAAATGGTATAAACATGCACCGTGTAGCTAAAAAGAAATTAAAAAGAACTATCGTGGTAACAAAAACCACACAAGAAAAACTTAAAAGTACGGCTCGGGAAAATTTACGACAGAAGCTTTTTATTTTTTTTGCTTCATTTCCTCGTTGCGCTTATCACGTCATGTTAGAAGCAGCCAATAAGGAAATTGCTTGTTTCGCAGTTAACAGTAACGACCACAAGACGGCAGCAGTTCCCCGTCGAATCAAAAATACAGAAAATACTCGATTTACGACGGGTTACCCGAGAAAAAAAAAAAAAGAGGCAACCTGAACGTGTGCTAACACGATAGGAAAACTCATAAATATAGTAAATATTTGCAAAACAAAAGAAACGTAGTATTAGGCCATATAAACGAAAAATAGTAAGTGCGTAGCTGAGTGTTAGTGCGTGCATATTGCAGGTATCATTGCTGCCCACTTGGGGGCGCTAACTCCTACACGACTCTCGAATAACATGACACGATGTTGTTATTGAAAGTGTCAGGTAATTATTGAGTGTCAGCCAAAACAATTCTCTCTTGTCCGCTGACATATGAAGCCTGTCGTATGTGTTCATGTCTCTGGCGTCCATAAAATGAAATACTGTGGTCTCGAGATGACTGAGTATTAAAGTGTCCAGTGAAAGTATAATATCGTTAATGTCAATAGGAAGACCACCTCAATCCCACCGACACACCGTGGCAGAGCCTGGGGATTCTGAGCTGGGCTTTTCCGTCTCTGGAGTTGAACTCACCAAGGTAGGTCATTAAAAAGCTCCTCAATGGCGCGGCCCTGGAGGTGGGTCAGATACGCCCAGAGTTGGACGTTATGTATCACAATTAACACCTCAAATCTAGAAACAAGGGAGAATGTAAAGCAAGAATACATTTTTATGGCTAATAGTTTGAAGTTGCTACAGGTGTTTGTGCCACTGCCAAACCAAGCTGAAAAGCAAAGCCAGACATACTATTGACATGGCCCAAATGTGACTATTTGTACAATGTGTCAATAGTTAGACCAGCGGCATGTAGGGCAGCGGGACAAAAGGATTGCAGTCTCTGACAAGAGACTTGACACAATGGGACGCACAAGTTTCTGCAGTTCATAACTAATATGTTTGATGACAGTGCTTCGGCAATGAAATGAAAAATACCATTGGTGACTCATCTTTCTTTCTTTCTTTTTTTTTGAAGTATTAATTGCTGCTTGGGACCACCTGGTGGTCGCTGGCACTGAGGAGATGCTTTGTTTGCTTCCGCCTTGAACTCAGTCAGGTAAGGCCTGCTTGTTTGATGGCTCTCAAAATATTATCCTAAGCAATTATCCTGAAGCGTGGGCTGAGTGCTCCTTCCCAGTCTGCTCCAAAAATTGTCAGGGCAGACAATGTTTCACTTGTTACAGGTAGTAGTTCTAATTGCAAAGTCTTATGTGTGTGTGCTCAACACTGAGTTGGGTCGTTTGCTAGCCCCCTATTAGCCTATCTTCGATTTCTTCTTTGAATTTCGTGGCAGTTTGAATGTGCCGTGACAGCCAAAAGGCTCATTTGTTTCATGAAGATTGGCGTACCGCATTCATGTGGCTGTGTCATTTTATCTACTCTCGTTGGCGTTTCATGACCGAGGCTGATTTACAATCCTTCCATGCTTCAGGCAAGTGCAAATTTATCTTAGCTGATATTGGGCAGTAAGACTTGCGTGGGCCGCATCTGAGACAAATACATACAAAGCAGCGTTGAGTTGCATAAATGTTTTCTTTTCCATATGTACGTGTACTTTGTCTTTGAGATTGGTTTGCCCCCAAGCTCCCCCTACTGTGAGTTTGGGAACCTTTTATGCTGCAGCTGTTGCCTCCCATTTGGAGAAGTGCGCCTGTCGCATTGAGCTGCATCACCAAAGTGATAAATAAGTGAAAGATTGCAGACTTCCCTTTTCACTCCTTTGCTGTGTGACTGCCTGCCTGGCTGGCTGGCTGGCTGGCTGGGTGTTATGTCTTTGCAAACAGTGTGATGCTCGGTACACATCTTTTTTTTTCAATTTGATATCTGCTGTCATTTTCTCTCTGTTTATTGCTCTTTTTGTTCCTGTGAAAGTTAATTGGGGATACAGAAATATTTGCACTTTGGCATAGACGCACTCCATGAAGCAATTTTTCCATTCGTTCTCCAGCTGCGATAGGTGCTTCATCCATTCTCATATGCACTTCTGACCTTATGTATGTTTTCATGATACAAATCCATTTCAAATCGATAATGATGATAACAACGATGGTGAGAAGCGACCATACAACAGAGCCAGCGAGAGCTACGTTTGCTCTATGTGCAATTGCGCAAGTTAGAGACATAAATCAAAAAGCATAGAAAAACAAAACCAAAAAACAGCAAAATCCTTTTTAGAATTTCATGCAAGGTATGTTTCAGGACAGCAAGCTTGACTGTTCTTGCTAATCCTGTCGGTTATACATCGTGAATTATTTAAAAACAGCAAGGCTTGTCATGGATTCTGCTCCCACCCCAACTTTATGTGTCATACAGTCAATTAAAGGATTTCTGAGGTTGTTCACATCGGATTAAAAAAATAAAAAGGCAAGGCTTTTAAACAGGCTTTTCTGGACAAAGCTGAAGATGACATGTTGACATAAAGCAGGTATGCATGTTGTCATATTGATCTAAATTTAATCTTACAAGAATATCCGGGCCACAGTTAATGGCAAGGACTCTGTAACGTCTTTCTCTTGGGGGCCATCAATTTCGACATGTTTATTCTAGGGTGTCCTGAGAACATGCACTTTGTACACTTGGCTGCATTCTACAGATGATTTTCATTCACTTTCTGAAAGTTCCGCTTCCAGTTGTGCATGATGTTTCAATTAAGAGCATGACGCAGAAGTGGATGTTTGTTTCTGCGTTTGCTCAACTCCAAAACTTGCTTTTTGTGCTGTTGTACGTATTTTTGCCAGCTATTGACCTCTACGTTTGCATACTCCAGTTGTAATGTGAAGTCAATATCATAGTCACACAAGTTGTGAGTTTCTATTGTGCACATACAGGACTGTCTCAGAAAATTAGAATATTGTGATAAAGCTCTTTATTTTCTGTCATGCAATTAAAAAACAAAAATGTCATACATTCTGGATTCATTACAAATCAACTGAAGTATTGCAAGCCTTTATTCTTTTAATATTGCTGATTATGGCATACAGCTTAAGAAAACTCAAATATCCTACCTCAAAATATTAGAATATTTCCTCAGACCAAGTAAAAAAAAAAGATTTATAATAGCAAAACAAAATCAAACATTTGAAAATGTTCATTAATGCACTCAGTACTTGGTTGGTAATCCTTTTGCACGGATTACTGCAACCAATGCGGCGTGGCATGGAGGCAATCAGCCTGTGGCATTGCTGAGGTGTTATGGATGCTTCAATAGCGGCCTTTAACTTATTTGCATTGTTGGGTCTGGTGTCTTTCAGCTTCTTCTTCACAATGCCCCACAAATTCTCTATGGGGTTCAGGTCAGGGGAATTGGCAGGCCAATCGAGGACAGTGATGCCATGGTCAGTACACCATTTACTGCTGGTTTTGGCACTGTGGGCAGATGCCAGATGATGGCCAATGATGGTCCTCTGGACAGCAGTCAGATCAGCAGTCTTCCCCATACTTGCGATTTAGTTTACTGAACCAAGCTGAGTGTTTTTCAAGGCTCAGGAAACCCTTGCAGGAGTTTCGAGTGAATTAGACGATTCAAGTGATTAGACGAATACCCTACTAGGATACTTTTTCATGATATTCTAATATTTTGAGATAGGATATTTGAGTTTTCTTAAGCTGTATGCCATAATCAGCAATATTAAAAGAATGAAAGGCTTGCAATATTTCAGTTGATTTGTAATGAATCCAGAATGTATGCCACTTTTGTTTTTTAAATAAAGAACTTCATCACAATATTCAAAATTTCTGAGACAGTCCTGTATATTGAAATGACCTTTTTAATAGCAAAATATTACCATGTGTATCTTTTATCCCAAAACATTTCAACAAGCACATACCGTGTACAAATCAACAGTCAGATGACAACACATTCCTCCAATTTCCCCAGAACAACACAGCACGTCTGATTTTCAATCCGATTAGAATTCTGACATTCATCAAAGCCTTCATAAGCCTCGGAGAGTCATCCAAAAAAACTGGCGAGTGAAAAGCGCACACGTCAAATCACATGTCAATCAAATGTGTGGCTGCAAGGAGTGGGTGGACTTAATGTTGTGGCTGCTGAATCGTGACTCGTGAGCGTCTTTTCTCAACGTTCTCCCCTAACAAAAACAATGGACGGAATGAAAGGTGTGTCGAAGGTGTGCCCTGGCGTCCAGTGAGCACCTTTCATTGGTTGCCTCTCACTTTGGTGGGAGGGGGGCGGGGGGGGGAGTGCGAGTCGTCGCGCTGCTCTCCCTGCGCAAGAAACGCACAAGTCAGTCAAGAGCAGTCATCCTAATCCAGTTTTTCCAAAACCTTTTTGTCTTAACAATACACATAGAAAGGATGTTCGCGGAACTTTGGAGGAGCTTTTTCATTCTTCTGTCCTGCATGCTGCTGCAATCCGTGAGTACAATTAAACACGCAGTTGAGTGATCTCTTTTCAGGAATGCCAATAAACGCGAGTCCATATGGAACTTTGGAGCTATGCACACACGACGCGGCCCGGTTCTTTTTTTTTTTTTTTGGATGCGTTGCGCGCCTTATTTGACCTCGGAATGAAAAAAAGCACGCAGCACAGTCATCTTCCTTAACAATGTTTTGCTTTAATAACTTCTAGATATTTTTAATCCGAACAGTATGGTGTTTTTGTAAACTTTTTGACCTGAAGGATTTTGCTGTCTTGCTCTCCATCATTAGCTCAGCTATGTGTTGGGCTGCTCGGGATGACAACCCCTTCTTTCCTTTCCTTTCCTTTCCTTTCCTTTCCTTTCCTTTCCTTTCCTTTCCTTTCCTTTCCTTTCCTTTCCTTTCCTTTCCTTTCCTTTCCTTTCCTTTCCTTTCCTTTCCTTTCCTGTCCTTTCCTGTCCTGTCCTTTCCTGTCCTTTCCTTTCCTGTCCTTTCCTTTCCTGTCCTTTCCTTTCCTTTCCTGTCCTTTCCTTTCCTTTCCCATCCGTCTGCACTTGTCTGTCACTGACACTTATATGTTTTTATGCCCGCTGTGGATCAGGGATGTAATGGCCTCCCTTCTCAACGCAACACCATGGCAACAGACTCCTTTGTCTGTCTCCTCACTTAGTGCTTTACTGCATCCTTAGCTACATTGGTCTCCTGTGGAGAAGCATGTATGATTTATGTGTGACTTCAGCAGTCGGGCCAAAGACCAAAAATAGCACTTTGGGAGTACCATTTTATTGTATTTATTTTCAAATACATACATAAGTATTAATAATTGGCTAATGATGCTTGTCTGTGGTTACTGTGTTTAAAAAGAAAAAAAAATCAACACCTTTTTGTCAGTACGTACTGTACCCAGATTTGAGCATTTACAGGTAAACTGCAATAACTTGCCCCCATTTTGCGGCCGCCTATGACAATAATGCCTGCCCTGGAAGTAAGTAAGTCCCGCTCTTCCAATCTGAGGTATGCATGCCGTCCTTCCAACCTTCAAGTGGGAGTCGTCTGGATTCACTATATGACTAACAACAGTCTGATTTATATATCAGAGAGACACAACTCATCAACCTAAGTAAGACAATCTATCCTTGTCCCCTTGTACAACATTGAAGGGCTCCTTCCATCCATTTCAAAGAACGCGTCTGGAAATGGATTTTGGTCTCTAATTCACGAGCGGCTTCGCAGCTGCTAGACTGTCTCATCTCAGGAGACAATTGATGAAATTTCACCTTGACGTGAAAAAAGAACTTTCATCTCCTTCCCTTCACGCTTTTGAGAATGATATGGCGTGTCTTTAATCGCCAGGTGTACTCCATGCAGAATCAGATGTGCGACATGATGAAGGAGCTGGACAAGGAGAAGAATTTGTGTGAGGCTCAAATTGAGAACAAAACATCAGGTATGAAAGCTGTCTTCTCCTCTCTGCACCTCCTTATTTGCTAGTTCCACAGAAGGTCAGGATGGAAGTGACACAACAGGCTCCAAAGACAGACAACAAGCGCTCGCTCTTCCAAGCTCCCCCTGGCTGGCATGATAGCTTGCATGCTTGCACATACTGTTACTCCTGCTGCATGTGGCCTTAGCAAATGTTTCAGCGCTCAAATAGATGATGTGCGCTGACCCACTTGTGTGTCCTGAGATCAAGCGCAGCATGGAAAATGCCGGCAAACTGATGAATTCCAAGCAGAATGCGTAACAAAAGACAGGGAGCTTTTTCATTAGTCATGGCGGCCAAAGCTTAGCGTCAACTTAGGTGATCGTCGGACTTTGCGGCTGCCATGGCAACGCTCATTCTGATGCTACAATGTATCAGAACTCAATTGATTGAATGCATGTCATCCAGGTTGCAGCGGGATGTGGGACAAGATCACCTGCTGGCCAAATGCTGAGGTTGGGGAAGTGGT
The DNA here is from genome assembly GCF_059516105.1 of Syngnathus floridae. Taxonomy (NCBI): domain Eukaryota; kingdom Metazoa; phylum Chordata; class Actinopteri; order Syngnathiformes; family Syngnathidae; genus Syngnathus; species Syngnathus floridae. The sequence goes on from NC_142426.1 coordinate 12,981,588, forward strand.
CACCATCCCGTGCCCCAAATATCTCTTCTACTTCTCCAGGGAGATTCCCACACGTAAGTTACAATGCTGGACTTTAGCACAAAGGATGCAAGTTGCAGTGAGATGCATCAATCCCCTTTTATCTTTCAAATTGCATTGGCTCCAGTTGACTTTGTATCATCAGGCAACACACATTGTGAGATGATGACAACTTCGTTTATGTTAACTTTACGGTCGCTCACACCCCTCCCGGCCTATCACGACATTTAATCACCTGGCACCGTAGCGCAAAGTCAAAAAACATTTCTCATCTCAATTGTGTGGTATATCATCCTGTCGGCAGAGACATTTATTTATCCGTTCATCCCGCTGCTTTGGCCTCTCGGGATGTACGTAGTAGCTAATTACGTGCAAGCGACACCGCTGAGATTTCAAAGCAGCGCGTTTGGGATTGTATTGCAATTTGCCAAGTATGCTTACTTTCTTCTAATTATGCTTTTCATCTGCCTCCATTTGGTTTATTACCCTGGAGAAATTCACCTCCCATAAACATGACGGTACAGAGCTTTCATTTGGTGCTGACTTTTTGTTTTGATGATGCATTTATGACAAATCTTTGGGTAATACGAGATTTATTGCAGCGTTGGCTGCCTATTTAATGGGCTGCTGAATCAATTCAAACGGCTAATTCTCATGTACTTGGTTTGACTCATGAGCAGGGAGAGAACAATATTTAATGACTTGGATTGAGATAGTCAGCCCTTAACATGAGGCTATTGAAAAAAATCAGCAGGAAAAAAAAAAGATTCAGAATGATGAAAAATAAAAGTTACAAATTTGTGGGGAAGTGAAAATGATGACGATTATAAATGTGTTCAAGAAAAAACTGGAACTCGTGAAAAACGCTGATAAATCACCGGTAAGCGTTTTCCACAAAAACAGCCCAAATATTTTAAAAATATTTCAATTTCATCCATCAAATATTAGATTGCGGCAAAGGTTGATACTTTTGACAATACTTCTCACGCCAAGCCCATTTATCTGTAATAAGTAACTGTAGTTTTGTACAAAGCAGAGTACAAACTCCAGGCATGTCAACTTGAAGCTTTTACTATCTGTACACACACAAAGTCAAGTTGAGGTCTCGCATATGATGCAGAAAAGCCACGCTGAGGGATCTGAGCATGATTAGTAATCAGCAGCATGTGAAAGGTTCATTGCTGCAATCACCAGTTCATGCGACCCAGATGGGAACTCCAAGGACCTGAGAACAGAAGAAGCCAGCTCCAGGTCCCAAATTGGAATGGAGCAGGGAGGGAGGAGAGGAGAGGAGAGGAGGGGAGGGGGTGGAAGTCAACTCAATGCTGTAAATCAACTAATCATTGGTGCTGGAGGAACTTGCTGTGTTCAGGTTATTTTCGGAGGACTTTGATCTAGTCCACCGTGTGGCGGCCGGTGCGTTTTTCCTCCAACAAAGCCGGTTTTGCGCGAGCCTTTGCGTCACAAGAGTTACAAAAGTGAGTCTTTAAACGGAGCTGATAGAGAAGTTGCCATTCTCATGACCTGCTCACCTCCTCTATTTGAAAACATTGCAGCTCACGTGCGCACAAGATTGTTTTGTCATAAACCAGCCGGAGCTAATCATTTGCATGCGAGGTGAGCTTATGATGAAATCAAAACGATGCCGGCCGACCGGCCGATTAACTCCTTTGAGTCGGCTGGCCTTGTTGTCTGTCGTACACGGCATGGCACTGACTTGGGGGATGATGAAAGCATTCTTGTCAAACATGCCAAATCCAGCGAACAGCAGGGGCTTATCATCTCCTTTGTGTCTTGTCATGTTGTTTGAGCGAGCTAAAGCTCCCTCTTCTCAGGTATTTGCCAGAATGCCAACAATTTGCCAAGAATTGTGGAGTGATTTGCTTGGGAAATAAATCCTCCATCTAGATTTGTAAAGCTGTATTTAGTACATGGATTCTTTTTTTGCAGACGCCTTTCTTTGCCGTCGGGGAAGGGGGAAAAAAAAAAACAACGTTAACAGGCTGCGTTATTATTCCAGTGAACAACCCCAGTTTGATTGTTTGCTTCTTCCGAGTTACAAAATGAGATGGCGAGTTTTGAAAGAAGGGATTCAAGTCTCATTGGAATACCGATGCACATTGATCAGACAGTTGTATCATGCGTCTTCTCGAGATGACGCTTCATTAGGTACGGCGATGACTTTACAAAGATAATTGCAAGAACACAGACTCCAGCTCACGTGAATGTTTTGTATACAAATAATTGTGTGTCTGGTGTGGCATTATTCTAATCAATCTTTAGTCAAAGTCGACAGACAATTTTGTTGCCCAGTTGACACTTTCAAAATGATATTGGTCAGCAGAGACGGGAATTCTCCAGGATAGCAAATAGTTTGTTGCAGAGCTAAAAGCAGTTTCCAGAGGAAAAGGAAATCCCAAGACATGCAAGATCAATAGTTAGCTCTCCTAATCACTTTAGGTTAAAGCTCCATGAAAGAGAACCATACCCTTGAGGAAGACTGTGAGAAATGTTTAAGGACAGAACCAAAAGCCTGGAAAAGAATTGAATTTTACATTCCAGCCAAGAAAAGGATAAGGTCATGTGAAGCGTTTGAAAGTTATTTTCCAACCAAGTTTAACATGTAGGGTACATTTCGATAACAATTTGATGGGAAGTTGTGTTTAAAAAGGTTTTCAAACAACAGTGTGGTGACAGAAATGAATGGAAAGTTGGGCCACCTCAACCAGGTTGACCCAATTTCCCGTCAGTCCCCATTTGGAGGGTTGGGACAAGAGATTCCTCGTTCAACCTTGAGCAAATTTCCAAATCCGTGGCTTGCTTGTTTGTCTTCAGCTCTTTCCCTCCCTCCCTCCCTCCATTAGTCCATGTCGAACTACTCGACATATTTTCCCCATGGGACTTATTTGTCTATTGGGAGTTTTGGGCTACTGCGCTTTCTAAGCTTTGCTTTCCGGTCTGAAGAGCATTCTGAGCTCTGTCCTCAGATCCGATGACGACGTTGACTGGTCGCCCCACGGGCAGGGCAGAGTCAAAATACCTTCCTGGCTTGTTTTTCAACTCATTAGGAGGGCGATAAAGGCCGCTGAATGCACGTGGGAACTGTTCTGGTATCTTTAAGTCATACTTCCCATTTCCTTTTCGCATTTGGAGGCATTCCAATGAGAATGCATCACTCTGTGACATCATCGAGCGTGAGCAAATGCCACGATATAGGGCATACGTTTTTTGTTTTTTGGCGACTCGCAGCCGCAACCAACACACAGAAACCAAATGAACTGTCTGTCATTGCGCTCATTAGGAAACCTGTCCAAGACCTGCACTGAAGACGGCTGGACTCCAATTAGCATCGACTCCTACATCATGGACTGCGGCTACAATCCCAACAGCACTGTGGATGACGATGACACGGTCGGTATGGCAACCCCGGTTGCCGTCGTGCCACATTATCGGCGCCGAACCCAATGCGTCTTCTTGCAGGGAGACTTCTTTGACGCCGTCAAAGTGGGTTACACCATCGGTCACAGTGTGTCGCTTATTTCTCTCAGCGTCGCCATCATCATCCTGTGCCTCTTTCGGTAAGGAGCTCAATCCAGACGCTTTCCTTCACGGCAACGGAACACCTTTCTGATATCACCCACCTCATTTCACGTCTGGCTTCCTGAACTTTTAAACATTTGTCCAGCAAAGTATGCCGTCAAGTCAGAGCACTTAGTGAGCGAGCCAGCTGATGTTGTTCATAGCTTGACCTTTTGTTTGCACACAGAGAAGGTGTGTGCCGACATAGTAAATGACACAAGCGGGAATCATTACAGCGAGTGGCCGGGGGTGTGTGGACACTAATAAACACATGACTGCTGCTCTTGCATTGGCGTGTATGTGCAGGCTTGAACAACAAGGCTTGTGTTTATAGCGAGCAGTGTTTTCTGTGAATATATGGCAGCTGGACAATCTTGCACCACCTCCTCCTCCCATATTGAAAGACACACCAGAAAAGTTGAATCTGCAGAACATTCCACTATGTACGTATGTGCAGTTCATTTGGCATCATACATTTCATTGGACCAGGAAAATCTTTGGCCTTAAGACATGATGTCAATATGCTATATGAAGGTTTTCGCTCGTGATCTCAATCTGGTATGGTTGCGATGAACTCAACGCACCTGCAAAGAAGATGACAGTAAAGCAGTGTGATGGTCTGGGGCTGCTTTCCTTCTCCAGGACCAGGATGATTGACACAAAAAGGAATTTTGCTCTTTACATCCAACCATCACTTTGTGCGCTCTTGGATCTTTGCACTTACATTGAAGTTGTGTGTGTGTGTGTTTTGCAGGAAGCTGCACTGCACAAGAAACTACATCCACATGCATCTGTTTGTGTCGTTCATTCTCAAAGCCATCACCGTGTTCATCAAGGACGTGGTTCTGTACGACGTTGGCGAGACGGACAACTGCCATTCCTCTGTGAGTCAAATACACTTTGGACTCACCCGACCGACTATTCAAACAGTTCCTCATTGAGCGTGACCATATTTCTCCAAAGTTTGCTGAACCTGACGCTGGGTGGAACAATGTTTGCCAAGTCCTCTCGGCTCCTAAGAGTGTTCCCCATTCATTTGTCCAGAAGGAAGTTCCTGTTTGCTGAACATTAAGCCTGAACCTTTGTGAATCAATCACATGGAGTCGTGCTACAGTTTTTCGTTTGCTCACGTGATCTCGGTGATATGAACATAGCCAGAGCACGGTGTGCATGGCTGAGGTGTTGAAGCTACTGGTTTCATCTTGGATTTGATTTTTATGTCACATCTTGTTCCAGTAGAATCCAGTGCTTTATTACCTGACTTGATTAGATCTGCAGGCTATCAATCACCTTTGGCTTCACGTTAGAGCTGAGCTATTCATTCCCTCCTACGGGTCTACGGATTTCCCCACTTCAAACACAGCTGCTCCCCGTCTCCGCCATTTGTTAACATTCCAAGTGGGAAAAAAAAAAACATTTTAGAAAAGATCAATTGGCTGTTTATAATTCAGCCTGTCAAAACACCCTGTGGAAATCACAGGAAAAAATGTTAGGACAACAGACTAATTCTGAAGAAAGGTATTTTTAAAACAGATGTAAAAAGTTGACCTAAATTTCATTTACTCAAAATCATGTAATATAATATAATATAATATAATATAATATAATATAATATAATATAATACACATCATATTGTAATTTATTGATATATAGATACCTGAAACTAATGTATGTTTGTTTTTTGTTTTAGCTGGGCTGTAAGGCTGTGGTGGTATTCTTCCAATATGGAATCATGGCCAGTTACTTCTGGCTGCTGGTAGAAGGCCTCTATCTCCATGCGCTCCTCACTGTCTCCTTCTTCTCGGAGAGGAAGTACTTCTGGTGGTACATCCTGATTGGCTGGGGTATGTTGACATTTTCTGCTGCTTTTGGAACAATGCACAGCAAAATCTAAAACAAGCGCGCGTCACGGACTGATTTTGTGTAGATGCTAAAGGATCATGCTGTGCCCTCATTTGCTTACCAATCAGGATTGGTTTGGTTTAGTTTAGTCTACAGTAGGCAGGCAGGCAGCCATCTGCTGTCCAAAATGGACCGTTTGAGCAATTTACGTAAGCATGCAGGCAGACAGAACAATCATTGAATAGCCATCAAATCCATCAGGCACTCCGCATGCATTTTCAATGTGTGTAATAGGAACCCTGGATGGGAAAAGGATAAAAGCTTGTGGGTTTGCTCCTTTGTCTGTGGAGTTTGCATGGGAGCTTGTGCACACCAGGTTAATTGGAGAATGTCAATTGTGACTATTTTTGTTTGTGCCTGTAACCTTGAACACAGGCGTAAGCTGGAGCAACACTGTAGATGCTTTTTCATTTTTATCTTGAGGTTTTCTTCGCTGGCCATTTTCAGGACACCCTGGAAATAACTTCTACTCGTAAATATGCCAAAATGGTTGCGTCTGCCGAGAGGAATCGTGCGACGCGTACCCAAAGTGCACTTTTTCATACAGTCTCATTTGCAAACTCCTCCATTGGCGCATTTTGTTATTTCGACATTTGTCCATGGGATGACTAATAATATGATCCTATTTGTCATTTGCAGTGGCTCCAAGCGTCTTTATCTCAGCATGGGTGATTACAAAGGCTTATTTGAATGATCTTGGGTGAGAAGAATTCTTTTTTTTCTTTGCCTTTGTCACGCTCTGTTGGGGAATGACTTAAAATCTATTTTCATCACCCTCAAAGTAAAACAAGTCTCTCTTCAGTAGAAAAATGACGTTCAGGTTCAATTTATGAAATAGTGCTTACAATTCACTCTTTTAATTCACTATTTTTGTCGTTGTTGCCATGCTAACTTAGCATTTAGTAGTCCTAAAAAGCCTTATTTGGGCATGAGCACTTTTAGCGATTAAGCACTTGGATATGAATGCCAAATTATTAGCGATATCCTATGTTTCATTAGCATGGTGCACCCATTGAGTTCATGACTTTGTTGTCTTTTCTGGCAGATGCTGGGAGATTATTGATGACAAACCTTGGTGGATCATCAAAACGCCCATCCTTGTCACGATTCTTGTGAGTGACATTGCTACTTTGCAAGTGACATTTACTCCCAACAATGGAGTCACTATATTTAGCTGTCTTTGACTTTCTTGGCAGGTCAACTTTTTCCTCTTCATCTGTATAATCCGCATTTTACGGCAGAAGATGAATTGTCCCGACATTGGAAGAAAGGAATCAAATCAGTACTCGTAGGTTTAGTGCATTTAAAATATCTTGAAGCACACACACCACTTCTTTCGGTAGAATTTGATTCAATCATTTTGGAAAAAACATAAACACTTCATCAAATCAGTATTTTGTCCAGAAACGATGCCATTTTTTTCATTTATGTTGATTGAATTTCAGGTTCATTTCGATATACTATATAGCTTCCACTATGAGCAATACATTGTGTGAAATCCTGCTTTTGAGAATTGCTGAAGTAGCATTTTTCCAGCAATGATGTACGGTGATGTTCAGCACCTGTGCTTCAATTGTGACCACTGTTTTTCGTCTCTTCATCTGAACTCTTCCTCCACCCCAGGAGACTGGCTAAATCCACACTGCTCTTGATTCCTCTCTTCGGGATCAACTACATCATTTTTGCCTTCATTCCCGACCACATCCACCCACAGCTGAGGATGGTGTTTGATCTTATCCTTGGTTCATTTCAGGTAAGGATTCATATGCTGATGACTTTTCATGTTTGTACAGCAGCACATAAAAAAACTAAACTAAAATAGAAAAATCTGGACGGAGAACAGAATGCCACAGAAAATGCTCCACCAAAAAAAAAAAAAAAAAAGTTGATTTACACACCATTAAATTGATGGTGAGAGCAAAGGCCATGATAGAGCACTAAAGATGGAAGCCATCATGAGTAATAGTTGCTTTATCTCCTGGGAAATTTTCTCTGAGATCAACTGTTATGTGAGCCTCAAATTGGTCCTCGTCCTAAAGACATCATTCACTCCCCAAAAATGTCTGTGCCGTTGCGAATACACTTTCTCTCTTCTGCAGGGTTTCGTAGTGGCTGTCTTGTACTGTTTCCTTAATGGGGAGGTAAGCAAAGACCAAAATAGCTCCCTAAAATGTTTACAGGCCTATTATATCACTAATTCTCTCTCTCTCTCTTTCCCCTTGGCCATCCACCTCTGCAGGTACAGGCGGAGATTAAGCGTAAGTGGCGCAGATGGATGTTGCAGCGCTTCCTGGGTGCAGACACCAAGTACCAGCAGCCCTCCATCGGCAGCAATGGCAACAACTTTAGCACTCAGATCACCATGCTAACCAAATGCAGCCCCACCGCCCGACGAGCGTCCGCGTGTCACGAGCACTTCTCAGCCATCTGACGCGGAAGCAAAAGCTCGACTCTGCACACCCTCAAAGTCCACTTCCATGTTGGTGTCCCTTAAGGTCAGTACGACCTTTTGCTTTGGTGTGATTCCTTCTAACAGCTGTGAAAGTGCATCACTTTTTTGTTACCGTGTCATGTGGAAGACAGGGACAGTACAAGGGATCAGACAGTATCAAGAGCATCATAAAGCATAATATGAAATATACATATAATACTAAAATATAATATTTATATTATATTTATATTATTGTATTTATATTATTTAATATATAATAAATAATATAAAAATATGGATAATATAGTATAGAAATAATAATATGTATTACATAAATATACATATATGAAATAATAGGCGGACAAAGAGCGAAATGAAGCCATGTCCTATAAAAAGAAGGATGTTAACTTGATCACCGGCGGGCGCTATGATGCGTTGATTTGGTTATTAAGAAATCCATGGCATTCCCAACGTCCAAAGGCATTTTCCATGAGAGTTGGATGACATTCCACAGGAGGGACTGATGAAGCTTGTGCAACTTGCATTACTGAGGCTTTGACGCATTTGAAGTGGCGCTGCTCAGTGGCATAGAGGACTTCCATTATTGGTTCACAACACATAGCGTTGTAACGTGGTCAAAGTGATTATTTTGTGCAGAATTATTTGGACAGCCCCGGCAGGCACTGGCCGAGCGGGTCACTTATCTCCCACATTCCAAAATCATGCACGTTAGCTTCATTGAAGACGCCCGGCAGTGGTGTGAATGTGATTGTGAATTCTTGTTGTCTCTGCTATTTATTGGCTGTGGACCAGCCCGGGCGGGGTGTGCTCTCCCCCAATTTCGCCTGCTAAATAGGATTCAGACTGTATCAATAAGAATAGCATATTATCTTTCAACTTCATTAAACATGAAAGAGATGCTTCTGCAGACGCTACTAGGTGCTCGGCTTGTGCGATAAGATCCACGATGATTTGATTCCTCGAAAGAACATTTTCGATGCCACATCCTGCTCGGTTTACATCAACTCACAGACAGTACCTCAGGCTAAAAGTCGCACCCAAGCACACACGCGTGCATTGTACACAAAGTATCCTTGTAAATACGGGTGTCAATTTATAGCATGTTTTACGATGATGACTTTTATGCTCAGGTGTCAACTGTAAATCAATGTTTACATTCAAGACTAGATATTGTTCTCAGCAATGAGTGTGGTGCCCTGTAAATACTGTGTATTGTACAGCATATGAGAGAAAATATTTGTGGAGGATGAATAAAACTAAAAGTGTTTACACTTTGGATTTATTTTTCAAACTTATGGGATCTGGTTAGTATTTATTTGTTGTTTTAAATGTAGATATAAGAACAAGCAGGTGCGTGAATCAACTTTTATACAATATATGATTCGATATTTGAATTTCCATCCAAGCCTTCTCTGTACATACAATGCATGATTATAATTTGTTGAGGCGCAGAGTGTTGAGCCGGACCGGAACAATGCTGGCTCCCTCCGCATAGATAATCTCACGTAGAATCCCACTCCAACGCTTCTTGGTCTCATCGTATCTGTGGGAAAGATTCCGATTTGAATCGTGCATTCTTTTCATCGTAAAACAGTCAAATCATTCAAATGACTGTAAGGTCATGCCTGGCAAATAAAATGAGGTCTTTGGCCTTGATTAAGTTAGAATTGGAGCAAAGAGGTCTTATGTGTTGTTTATCATCATTTTTAGGATAATGCCTGCAGCAAAGGGGATAAACTAGGGCTCCCTGACTCATATCTCTAATGAAATGATAAACGTGACCTCATGTCAAGGATGTCAAACAAATTTTTGTTGCAGGCCGCATCGTACTCAGTTTCCTTCGGAGGGCCATTATGACTTTATTTATTGTATACAGTATAGGCTACACAACAAACTGATGAATAATTAGCTTTAAAATCAGAGAGTAGCAAAAACTGTTCTATACTGTTATAATATTTAAAACAATGAATGGAAGAAAAAAAATTGTTCGCAATAACTCTTTTTTTCTTTCAAAGTGAACTCAAATTTTAATTTAGAACACATGAAGTCGATGCACAATTTGTCTTGGCGGGCCACATTAAATGACGTGGTGGGCCGTATCTGGCCCCCGGCCGGGCCTTGAATTTGACACCTATGCCTGATGTGGCGAGTCCTTCTTACCTCCAGACGTCAGTCATTTCTGTTGGCACAGGCTCCTCACTGCTTTCACCGGGCATCATGGCAAAGCCGCCCACGGCGTACAAGGCGTCCGCCATGGACATCAGTTTGAGGGAGCTGCGCTCCTGAGGGAACTCTGTCAAATCTGACCACCTAAACAACAGAGAGACAAAGAGAATTCAATAGCCCAATGCGAAGCAGTTGCTTTGTTGCTGTGACACCCTCAGCAGTAATGGTCTGTTTTATGATAGGATCACTTGCTACTATTCCTGTTTTATGAGTCATTTCACAAATGCGGACAGATGCTTCATGTCATCGTTATGATACAGCGAGTGCTCCTTTCAAATGTGTTGTCTTACGCGTTGCTGGCTATGTCGTAGACCTCCACCGAGCTGGTGAGACCCGTGTCTGTAACGCCCGTCACGACAAAAATCTGGTCCTTGTGGACTTCAACGCCAAACAGGGAGCGAGCTGTCTTCAGGGGGGCCAGGTCCTTCCACTCAAACTTTGTGGGGTTGTAGACGCAGACTCTCCTCATGCATTTCCTATATCAAAACATGACAGACGACAACTCAGCAGGACAAACCAAAAACGAAATGTTGCAATTCCGGATTGTAGCGATTTACCTGCTTTCTGATTTGCCACCAATGACATAGACGAGGCCTTTGTGCGATACGGTCCCGTGGCCGTACACGACATACGGAAGAGGGTCTGACTCACCCCATTTGAATGACCTGAAAAAAACAAACAACAACCATTCTTTAGAATGAAACTGGAGGTGTACACAAATGCTGTGAGCTATTGTATCCATGGTTGGTTATTCATTGTTGGAGGGACACAAATTCTAGGGGAAATGTGCTCTTGATTAAGAGAGGGAAAAAAAAGAGATGAAAAGAACAGATAGTGTAAGCCTTTCTTTGTCCCACATCGCGGAAACTAGATTATTTTCTTTTTTTTTTTTTAGGGCAGTGATGCTGAATACAGGAAGAATAGGATCAAGACTACCATATAGATATTAAAAAATACTGCTTATCCATGTTTGGATCATGGATAAGCTGACTTTGGGCCAGAGCTGGGATCCAGCCTGGACTTCTCAATCTCAGGGCCAAAAGGAGTCCCAACGAGGCGGCGGCAGCTGATCGTGAAGCAACTTTTCTGTCCGTACTTACTGTCTGTCGTAAATCATGACCGAGTCCAGAACGTGCTCCCCTTCTTTCACTTCCTTGCCTCCGACAACAAAGATGGAGTTCTCCACTTGTGCCATTCCAAACAAGCAGCGTGGGTTGGGTTGTGAGGGCATCCCTAACCATTCGGAGCTGACTGGGTCAAACTAGGAATGACATGTGGCGTTAGTGGCAAAAGAAAATTGGAAGTGGAAATTCAAGAGGTCCTTGCTTACCTGCAAGAAGTAAGAGCTGAAGGGTTCATCTTGGTTCTCCTCATTGTAGAGAAGCCCGCCCACAACAAACACCTGGTTCTCTTTGGTTACCAGACTGCAGTGGTTCTTTGGAATTTCTCCCGAGTCCGACACCACGAAGCATTCATTGGCAACGGGTTCATAGGCCACTGTGCCCGTTTCACTGATCATGAGTAGCAAGTCCATCTCAAACATCCCAAAACGTGGGTTGTTGTTGAGGATTCCCGGCAGGTAGCCCTCCTGGTCCTTCTCGCTTTCTTCTCCCTCCGTTCCTTCCAACTTGGGCTTTGGGAGACGACCTCTGTGAGCATCCTTCACCAGCTCTAGCTCTTTCTCGATCTCCTGGTTCAATCGGATGTATTGATGGCATTGCACTTTTTTTTGAAAGTAGTCCAAAGGCATCAACCTAAAGCGGATGCAGTGCAATAATTCGGGCAGGTCCTCCAGCCTTTGTTTCTCATTGTGTTCGACCCAGCCCATCAGGGATTCGAACACCTGCTCTTCCCGCTGGACATTAAGCGCATCCGAGCTGATGATGAGAGCCAGCTCGGTGGCGGCCAGCTGCAGGAAATCCTGGTCCCTGATGACAACTTGGTAGCGTTCACAGATGAACTCCTGAGCGGTCAAGGCGAGCCTCGGACAGTCCAGCAGCAGCCCCAACCTGAAGATAGCCAAGCAGTTGCCGAGTACCAGCTTCTCTTGTAGGTAGGACACGCAAACCGAGAAGATGGACGGGATCTGGTACATGTTAGCCACCATGAAGATGTCCTGGACGTTCTGCTCTGTCAAATTAATGTCCGAGGTGTAGAGGTAGCGCAAAATCATCCCCATGGTGCCGGGCTCCACATCTTTGAGGATTATGTCACGCGTCTTGCTCTCTTCCAGGTCAGACAGGAACATCGCCTTGAAGAAGGGGCTACTGGCTGCTAAAACCAAGCGATGGCAGGGGAACTCCTTGTCCTTGACTTTGAGGACACAGTCCACAAACCTGTCATTCTCCAACAGGTCGCACAGTCCGTCTTGAAGAAGGGTCTGCTGGTACATCCGAGGCTGCTCTGTCGGGTCGATAGTCAGAGCAGCCATTTTGTTCTGCTCCCTTTTCTTGCTTGGAGTAGAACGGAGGCTTGTCCTCATTCCTTATCAGTGCTCGGATCCCAGATCCTTCTGCTACGCCTTCCTTCCCTGGTTGGCTGCAGCTGTCGGTGGTCGTCACTCATCGCGCTTATTTATAGACAGGACACCCTCAGAGCTGAGGAATCCATTTTGGTGGATCGAAAAGGGGCTGGGGATTGGAGCCACCCGTGTGGACCCCCACAGACAGCTGAACAGTGGGGACAGCACTTTAAATACGGCAGAAGATCTCATCAGGAAATGACTTTGATGGTTGCTCACAGGACCCAAAGAGACAAACAAAAGGATCTCGGAAGACCATTTTGAAGGAATTACTAAGGAGGTGCCCTGAAGCAAGGCACTAAAGTCTAAAGTCATGACGGGGACAAACACTTAACATACGTATACGTGATTGCTAGCTGGGTTCGCAGAAAAATTGAAAACCTTGGATTGATTTAGTAACAATGTTGTCCACATCTGGGAACACCCAGTTACAATGGTGAACGACTGAAATACATCCGAAGATACCAGGCGATGGCTTTATATCTTCGGATGCAAATACAACTAATTAGTTCATAGCTCAATGAAGTTAATCAACATCAACAAATAGATTGAGGTGTGCATGGATGTGGACGACAAGGCGTTTTGCTCTAACGTAATGCTTCTATGCGATGTTGACAGTATGATTGCTTGCTTGATTTCCTCGCTCTGAAAGATTTCTCCTGAGGGAAGCCAATAAAGAGAAGCTCGAGATGGCCCATTACCCTGACATGGCTCCCTTGTTTGTGAAATGTGTGATGAAATCATGCAAGCGGTGTGAGTACATCACAGCAGCACATTAAACGGGGTTTCCCTTCAGCAACATAGTACTTTCAACATTGGAAACACCAGTTGGCATGCTCGCTGATCATTTTGTCATAATCAACCAGATTTGTAAATAAAAGTGAAGGACAAAATCTTTTTTGGAGAGGGGGCCACAGACAAAACAAAATACAAATTCTCGGCAAGTAAATCGAAAAGAAGGTAGAGGTCAATAAGAATAAATTGAATAAGCATCGCTTTGCCTGCCCTTTAAAGGTTTCCTTTAATGACATTGCGCGAGTGTAACAATGGTAATGAAATTTGTCTAAACTAGGCCATCGTGTGGTGATTGAGGCCAACGCCTGCCTCAGTCACATAACAACATCAAGAACTCCGATCCAATTCAAACACGTTGCTTGTCCCACTGAACCGACATCCATCTCAGTGTAGTTTGAAGAGATGATTCTGGATGGAACAAAACTTTATTTTTCTTTTGATCAGAAGTCCTATCGCCGAAAGGCAATAGAAACGTGATGGTAACACGCTTTGGCCCTTCTTTGCCGTGAGCAAAAAGAGGAAGGCGGTTGGCAGGAAAAACGACTCGTGCAATTAGCTCCCATTCTCATGACAGTGCATGGCTCTTTTTATCCCCCAATGGGGACAGTACACAATACACATTCAACAAGATCCAACACATTCTTGGTCAATGTCACTAAGCATTAAGGCCTGAATCATGCTTTTGAGTCTCTGGAATAGATATAAGCTGATAAATACAATTAGCTGCATGCAATGTGGAGGACTCCCTCCACAGCACCTGTGATGATTATTTTGGCTTCATTCATGGAAGCCCTTGTGTTGATTCATGTGTAAGACATTCTCAGATGAAGTAAAAACCATGTGATCATCAGAATCAAACTTGTGCTTGAATTTGAGGACAACATATTGAAAACAACAAAAAACTGTCCGTGATGGTTCCATCCAATCCTGCGTGCTCATAATTGTAAGATCGTTAGCGGACTTTGCAGTGTTTGGATACAAAAAAGAAATGTACCATCAAAAGTACTGTAAAACTGTGATGATTAACACCAGAAAGTGCACTTAAGGAAGCATCAATTGCAAAACGCAAGCTGGCTGTTAAGTCTGGTTCTGATCTGAAGCTTGCAGATAATGTTAGGAGGGTGTGTTTATTTATTCTGCCTTTTCTTTGTTGGCACCTAGTGGCTTGACTGGCTGCACATCCTCCGCCAGGGCTTGCTGTCTTTCATGCTCTTTGACCAGCTGTACACCACAGTAGGTCACCAATAGCACAGATAGCGTAGACAGGGGAAAGCCTGAGTCGAAAAGAAAAAGACGTCATCAGCTTCCGAAAGGGCGGTAGTGGGGATCAAGGTCCAAAACTATACTTCTATTATTTTAAGAAATCACATGAACGAATACGTCCTTTTGTTTTTCGAACTCCCTTGCCCTCTTGGCCCAGCACAAAACTTGTGTGGTAACTCAAAACATAGCACACATGAGGATATACTGCCGACTAGTGGACAAATGGTGTCATTGCACGCTACATGCTATCACTAAAACTATTAAAGCTCACCTAGTCACTGTAACTGCACTGTTCCATCCATCCATCCATTTTCTGAACCGCTTAGTCCCCACGGGGGTCGCGGGTTAACTGCACTTTTATTTTTATTTTTTGTTTCTTTAATCTAACGGTCTTATTTCTTCAGATTAATTCTGTTGTTTACAAATGTACAGTGTCTCGGAAGTCTCAAATGCCAATTTTAAATGAATGTATTATTATTATCATTATGTGAATGTAAATATTTTGTGTGCATCTTTCACCCTTTGTGCCAAGGTGCAGTTATTGTATGTAAATGACAGGACCAATTTATTTTAACAGTTCGCCCACCACCTCAACAAATAGGGCATGACCGGTTTTTAGCAGGATTTCCCTACCTTTAAAAATCAGTCTTCTTCCAACCAGTTTGGCAAAGCCCAAACTGTTCAAGGAAAGAACGTTGTAGAGGATGATAGCCCAGAAATTGGCAGCATTGAACAGACCGCGGATCCTGCGTGACATGGCTTCACCCATTAAACCCTAAAATGCAGAAGACGTGAGCAAGTAGAGTAAGTGCCGTGGACGTCACACTTCACATGAGGCCATAAAGGTGGAGGATGACATAACTAGAAGATGAATATTTTTGTAAAGGAAGAATTGCTGCAATGATCCCATTCAATTGTTCAGTTTTACCAAATGTTGTGGCCTGTAAGCAAGCGAGTGTGGCTTTAAAGAGTTTCCTGGTTTCTCTTTCTCACCTCTATGGTAGAAAATGGCGGAATAGAGAAGAACTTGGCCACCCAAAGCTCAAAGTTGAGGCCGAAGCAGTTAAAAAAGGACCAGATATAAACCACTTCGCAAGGGCCCAGCCAGAGGGTGGTAATGGCAAAGGTGCTCACGGTGGCCAGGAACTCCTTCAAGATTTGATCGTGATCTCCACCAATATAGTCATAAACATACCTGAGAAATAAAAAGTCACTCAATGAGAGTATTCATGACCTGCAAAGAGCTCCGATGACAACACATACTTGCAAAGCCAGTCATTGATGCCTCTGTCAAAGTGCCTAAAAAAAACAAACACACACATTTGTGTTTGATGCATTTAACATGAAACACACAGGTGTGTTTAATACTCACGTCTCGGCAAAGACGTATAGCATTGTGATACACTTTGGAGGCTGAGGGGGGTCTAAGTGGTCCAATGTTGCCACTGTGTTAATAACTCCAAACATCACAGCTGCTTTTAACCAGTCGTACAGCAGGTTGAAGTAAGCCAGACCAGCTGCAAAGGTAATCGCAGTCAATATTGTTCTGAAATAAAGCTAGAAATCAAAATGGTGGACTCCAGTAGTAGAATATAGAGCAACGGTAGAAGTGGAAGAAAGTAAAATTGATCCTCATCCTAACAATAGATCAATTAATAATCAAATCTTGGTCAAAGGAGTGCCGTCCTTGCACGATGACTGAAAAAAATGTTTTTTCAAAAGAAACCATGCATCCACACACCTAGACACCAGTCAGAAAGTTGCGTTACCAACGTGATGTCAGTGGGGATTGTCAAGATGTACAGATAGTGGAAGAAAGCATCGACCGTCAGGATCAGTGCCAGGTGCAACATGGCCTTGGTGGTAATGTTCCACATCTCCCTCTCTTTGCGGCTCAGCTTGCTGTTGTTGGCCTGTGTGATCAGACAAAGAACAAGCACTCCAAATGTTCTGCCCAAAATGTGGCCACTAATAGTAAATAATATGTGGGGAAAACATCATATTGCTCGAACAGATGAAAGCAGGGTCAATATTGTAAGTACTTGAAAATGGACACATTCACTCGCCTGGGCGTGATACTTGTCAAAGGTCATAACAGGTCCGAAGAAGAAGAAGGGGAGGTAGAAGTTGTATTTCAGCAAATCACCAAAAGTGTAGTTGCCATCTTTCTTCTCACAATTCTCCAAAGCAAAGCTCATACAACGCATGATGGTGAAGCCGCAACCTCCGTAAAAAAGGATGTCTTGCAGGTCGAAAGAACCCGTCACCAAGGTTTCCTGAAAAATTCAATCTGTTGCTCATCTGAAACCAGCGCAGCAAGTGACAATTCTGACTTCCTCACCTGCCAAGAGTTATAAGGCTCCAGCTTGATTGAGGCCAGTGTGGCCAGGCCAGCGACAAAGCACATCCACTTGGTCTTGACCATAGCCACGCTGTACAATACCATGCAGTGAGACAGAACCAAAGCCATGAAAGTCCAGCCCATGGTGACCAGGACGGCCAAAGCGCCGTACACGCAGAAGATCAACGATCTGTGCTGTGGGGAAAGAGGAGCCGCTATTAGCGCCAGGCCACCGCTTGCTTTTTGTAGTATTTTCACAACTTAGATTAGCGAGACGAAGACTGTTAGTGCCAGGAGAAAATGTTATCCAGCACATAGGACCAAAAATGTGAAATGACACAACAGCACAAGTGTTAGGATGGCAAACATTCACAAGTTTATTAAGGTTACCTTACATCCATCTATACCAATCTTCATTGCCAGCATGAAACAAGACAGAAAATAGGTTTAAAACACATTGGAATGTTTGCAATATATGCCGGATTACACACAAACGAAACTCAACTCGTGACATTTGCCCGCTCACATGCTTTAAGTCAATATCTATTTGACAATGCATATATGTAGCGTATTGCTGAACTATAAGCTGCACAAGCGCTGAACTCTGCGCTTTATAGTTAAGTGCGGTTTATCCATGGATTTTTCATGATGTTTATGATATTGTAAGATTCGCGCATATCTTTTTATACTATAGTATGTGGCTGCGTCTTATATATGGAAAAAAAAAAAAAGATTTAGCTTACTGCTGCGGCTTATACTCCAGAAATGACGTGAGTTCATTTGGAATCATGTGAATGAAACAAATTTGGCCTCCTGACAGTAATCGATCATATTATCGGTATCAACATGGACAGTATAATATCTTCACGGTATTAATTATTACGCACAGCTGCAATATTACAATATTTACATTCTGTGTTCTCATTAAATTGAAATAAATCTGTTTGAAATTCAGTACAATACATCCACGTGTTGGGGCTTTATATATATATATATATATATATATACACGTATGTATATATTATATATATTTATATGTCATATATAATATATATATATATAGTATATAGTATATATAATATAAATAATTTATAAATTATTCAATGCATGAAAATCGAGTTTACAAACGTACCTGCTTGCATGCAGCACTCATTGTCTCTCGCTACAACACACACACACACACACACACACACGCACACATGCACACACATGCATGCATGCACCTTTGGCGCCAGCAAGGTGAAGATTTTGGCAAAAATCACATGGCCACTGAGCGCAAAAAGAATGTGATTGCGGAATGTGGAGAACCACATCACCCATTCAAAGTCTGCAACATCCTGCCGAAGAAACACATTTGTTTGGGAAATAGAAACAAAAAATAGGACGCTAAAAAACACAAACTCCCAGCTTACCATTTTCCTGCCAAAGTAATACCATCCTGGTTTGACACTTTCTTTGAATGTCTTTCTGCTCACATTCTCTGAATAATGATAAGAATACAAATGACCCGAATGAATATATAGCAGTTTGCATCTCCTGTGTCGATCAATACAGTCTGAGTATTGGTGGTAATTTTGATCGATTTTATTAAATTACAGCAACAACAAAAAATGATTGGATGACCATGCAGCTTCCCTGTAGGTCCAACAGCTTTGCCTGATTAAATTAATGGCTGGGATATCAAGCAGGGAAATCCTCTTACTTCTGGGCACAAAGCCACCCCCACTTCCCCAGGAAACAGAGTTAGTGCAGCTATTAAACTCCTCTCAGAAAGACAAGCCATATATGAGCATTGCAAGAGCAGGTGATCCTCAAAGGATAGAATGTTGGGGGATAGACGGAGTTGTCAAAAATGGCCAACTTTGTGACGACGCAGTATGTGGAGCCGCTCACCGCTTGAAGCCTCCACTATCCAACTGGCAGCCCAAGCCAAGGCCCCGGAGAGCACAGCAATGTAGAGATACAGCTCATATCTGGGGAGGCCAGCCTTGATCCCCATCTGCACACAACAGGTGCCAGTTAAAAGACTAGAACCTCACAACAGGATGACCGTGAAAATTGTGATGTTTATTGCAACAATGACAACATTTCAGGCTACGTGGGCGGCATGAATGACATTGGCAAACACATGAGGATGTTTAATGGGTGCACTTGTTGTCAGATCCAGACTTTCCACAGGTTGCAGTCTTAAGCCTTTCGGAGTGACAGGACAGTGACTTAAATAGGATTGCACAGCTCTGGCCACTTGGAATCAGCATGCTCAGCGGCGCAACCTTAGCTCTCTCTCCTATTATAGCCTGAGCAGTTGGTGTACAGCTGCAGTGCTATGTGATCTGGCCGAGGCTTCTCTACACTCCACTTACTCATGACAGGAATGAGGGAGAGCGGCGGGCGCATCTCGTTTGAGGGATCGATTGATTGATGCATTATTCGTGATACATGACTCTACTTTGCACTGAAGTTAAAGAGAGTTGGATAATAAAAGGAGCATGTGCTGCACAATGCCGAGTAACCGCAGTTAAGCAGCAGGAGGAGTGCCGCCCGCCGCAAAGTGTCCAGCATACAAACTCGAGAGTGTTTCCCTGCTGTATGCAGAGTAAGGAGCACACCGCCTTTGTTACTGTACAAGACTTCACTAACCTTTTGTCCGCTTCACACAGCCAATAGAGAACGTTTCCTTGAAATTGAGAAAATAGAAAAGAAATGGGGCTGGAGGAGGGAGGCTAGATCATCCGTCTTGCGGGGGCTTGCTGCTTGCTGCCTGCATTTGCCAGCCTCGGCCAGTCAGGATGTTGCAGAACTCAACGAATGGAGGTGTTAGATGAAAGGGGGGGGGGGGGGGGTTATATTTATCCACGACTACTGCACCGCAGAGAGGGGTGGCCCACTGTTGGCTTACTGGAGAGAGCAACCAAATACTCTGGGACATTCACAGTGGTTAAAAGGAGAGGGGGAGCAGGTGCATCAGTCAGTAGCATCTATTCAAAGATGTCTGATTATCTTCCATTGTACATATTGATATGGGACAGGTGGATTGAAATACGTAAAGTGCGTCGCATAAAGTTATTTGAATGCTGTTACACCACTTTTTTCCCCTCATTTCACCAATATTATTTGACCTGTTTCTAAATAAAACACATTACACTTTATCCTTCAAAAAAGTTGTTGTGTATCTTTTTTGTGTAAGTACTGTACATTATTTATTTATTTATTTGTTTATTTATTTATTTAATCACCTTCTGTGCACTTTATTAAGTATAAACATAGACATTTTTAGAATAAAGAATACTTATGGATGTTTGTCATGTCGCAATTGCATAGTAGAAATGCGTAAATAAGTAAGTCCGTTATTTTTGGCGAGGATGTGACGTGTTGTACAGTATTTTTTTACCATCCTGAAGCAGTACCAGCATCACGACACTACGTGGCGCTTTATGTCCTACAAATACAGTATACCCTAACTGGCGGTAACTAACACATCTGTATTATATGCGCACTGGAACCGACGTCTTGGAGACGATTTTAAGTTTTAATGTTCGAGTTTTAATATTTCTTCAGCTTGCTTCATGCGTTGCAGCACGGTTGACTCCACCATTAAAATGTAAGCACAATTGTTAACAAGAGGCCTCCAAAACGATTATGCAATTACAGGGGAACTGCAACTCGAGGAAGCAACGTGGGTTTCAGCGACGTAGTTCGGCGGGTGAAGAAGTTGCTTATTACAGAATCCATGACAGGCAAAGAGCCCCCTCCCCTCCCACTCGAGTCCGTGCGGCCCCGCTTCAACTCCGAATACATTCATCCTCCATGTTGCACGGGGAAGGGGGAAGGGGGGGGGGGATGAAAGGCCGTGGCACGTCAGTCTACAAGTGTTAGCTACCTAACTTGGCGGCGTGTTAGTGTTTGTTTTGGAAAAGTGTAAACCTTCGACGGCTTTCGAAGTGTTTCGGACTTGGCTAGAGACAGGCTCGCAAATCGTTTTTTTGCGGGGGGGGGCCTGGGGGGGGGCGTTGTTGGGGGATGATCGTAGCCCCACGGCTTGTATTCGCTAACGGGGCCAGGCTAGTTGTTAACTTTAACTAGCGGTTGCTTCAACGTCGTTTTGTTTTACTTTTAAGCCACCGCGCGTTCGGGGTTACCCGCCAAAATAATGTTATTTTACACGGGGTTATAGATGACAGTCCTTGAGAGGCTTTTACTGCGCACCGAGCTAGCCGGCTGGCTACCCCCGCTGCCACAACGCTTCCCCTCGGACGCTGGTGTGTCTTTTGTGGGCTACCTGATCTCCCTCGGCTTAAACAGCTAGCTCACGTTAGCTAGCATACCGCTCGCCCGAGCAAGCGGGCTAATATTGCGGGAATCTCAAAACGGATTAACCACCCGGCTCAATGGACCACATGTCCATCATAACCCAAGTTTCCAATCCGAAGGAAGAGGAAATAATATCCCTCAACCAGGAAAAAGGTAAGAAAAGCGGCTGAGGGAATGAACGTAACGGTAGCTCCCTTCGCTAACTACTTCAAGTGTTGGCGCAGCCATTTGCGCCCAACTGTACGCGAACATCATATCTCTTGGAAACACAAGTTTCATTTGCACACAAACTCTTTTGGCAACAGGTTTATCAGCGTGTTTTGTCTGCTGCATGTTTCAGAGCAGCTCTTACATATGTTCACTGCATATTCACCGCGATTGCTACTAGTTGAGACTCAGTGATGATCAAATTCTCCCCACGTAACTCTCGTTAAAAGGTACTTTGACACGGTGGAAGCCCCAAACAAGTGGTTGGATACCAAATAAATGTCACAACATCACTCTACTCCTTGAATCTTCTCTGCCTGCATCTCATACGTAAATTCGAGATTGAAGCATCATTAACGACAAGTGGGGTTTCAAGAATGGAGTTTATCGAATACAATTAGACGATGAATGTCAATTACTACTTATGACTTCAAAAACATTTGTAATGCCACGAAGCATCCTAAATCAATAAAGACGTGCAATAGTCACATTTTATCTGCATGTTTAAAAGTTGATGAACCCTGACTTCAACCATCTATAGTATTTGCAAATTTCTTTAGCTAACCTTCACAGAATTATTTCAGTCCTCCTGATTCATTTCCTCTTATTAACTTTTTCGATTGCTGAGGTTTCTGATAACAGTTTACTGTGCATTGAGTCACTGATTTGACTTGGCTTATATACCGCAAATCACTTGACTGTGAGCTCATCCCACCAGCGCTTCCAGAGGAATTTAGCAGGTAGACCTCCTTGAGTTGAGCAGACTGGGTCTGGACAACATCTAAGCACTGACTGTTCTATGACTACATGAGTTGCCCAACAGCAGTCTAAATATAGACCCCCTGCCCTGTTGGCGAGTGCAGCACGACAGCATGACTTCAGGGCCAAGTTTAGCGACGTAAAGGGGCACCTTTTCGTCAAAACCTTTCATTTGGTTTCACATCTAAAGCAAATGGTGTCGATTGGAGTTGGGGATCGTTGGCGTGTTTGTGGCTCTTATTTTGTCCTTGTTGAAATTGGGGAAGGGTCAGCTATTTAAAGTTGTGACTCAACTTTCATAGTGCTTCACGAGGCTTCAAATGTGTCTGACATGGGTTGCCACTTACATCATGCCTTCACTCGTATGATCGCACACACACACACAAACACACACACACACACACACACACACACACACACACACAGCTCCTACACTGTAACAGGATCGTAGGAGGATTGTGAGAATAGTCGAGGCTTTATTGGCCTTTTTTGCTGTTTCTTGTTGCCAAAGCTTTTGGATGTGTTGCATCCAGTAAAAACAACACAGTTGTTATTGTTTATTGTTTTTTTTTCTCCATTCGTTAGTGGTTCATGACTTAACAGTTGTAATGTCTTTGAATCTGTTTCTGCGGTGAAACAGAAGCGCTTACAGACACCTTGAGTAAACGGCAGATGAGATGTTTTCTTCGAAATGTTTCCTCATTGGCTAATCATTTTGACGGCATCATGAAAGCTGATCATTATTTTGTCAGCTGATCGTCATTAAACTGTCAGTCAGAGGTTTTGGCTTTATCTTGCCTTAACAGGCTCTCCTCTTTTGTCTTTTCTGATAGCATCCCAGTCCAACAGCAGCCTAAAGAAACAGAGGAGCCGGAGCATCTTCAGCACATTCTTCTGCTGCTTCCGCAACTACAATGTGGAAGCGCCAGCAACCAATAGCAATGCAGCGACCTTGCCGCCACCTCCACCTGAGGAGAACGGATCGCCCCCGAAGGTCGGCTGGGTTGCCCATTACTCCTTGTACATATTAACGCTTCTATTTCTGTCGACAAAGTGTTTTTTTCCCCCATTTGTTTGTATTTCTGTCTTTTTTTTTGTCCCTTTCCCTCATTTTATACACGTGTCCATCTCCTGTGTTGTAGTGTGACCAGGTCGAGGTCCTCCCTGTCCCTAGTGTATGTATTGCTTTTTCTTTTTTTTTTGTCCCCCTTTGCATGTCGCCTTGTGTGGGCCGGCCGGCGCTGGCATGTTGGGCCTGTGTGGGCACCAGTTCTTCCCGTGGTTCATTTTCAGCCAATTAAAGCTGCAACTGCGGTTCGGCACCTGTGGGTTTAAGTGGTTAACCTTTTAACTCACTTTTTAAGGCAAAACTTGCTATCATCAATCCAAGTGTATAAGGAAAATAATTTATGCTTTGCTATTGAGGTTTGTCAGGTAAGATCTGTCAAGTCAGCTATTTGGGTGTGACGGTACGCTCATCAAGTTTGAAACTCAAAACCTCCTGACAGTCTCTTGTTCAAGCGTACTGGATCGCTTTCAGAGTAGCACCAGTTTCTGTTCATAATTCTCCCTGGCATCAGCTAACATCTGCATGGCCTCACTCTGTGATCATGTTTGTAAAGTTTCATTTGATCTAAACTTGGATCGACCTCCTCAAAGAAGCTGTCTGAAAGAATGTCATTCAATAACATACTGTGTACTTGCATTGCGTCAGACCGATTTCAGACATGTTAAATTGGTGAAAATAATTCTAGTGGCATTTCTGCTCAGGTTTGTGCAGTACATAGTTGATGTAAGTTGCATTTCTTGTGCCTGTTTTGCATCTGCTTGTCTCTTTTTGGGGCAACTCCCCCAATCTCTGTTAGTAAACGGACAGTGTCTGTCTTGTCTCCCACGCAGCCACCAGCCAAATACCTCCTACCAGAGGTTAAAATATCCGACTACGGTAAAAAGTGTGTTGTCATCGACTTGGATGAAACTCTGGTCCACAGCTCATTTAAGGTAACACCCACCGGACACAACATTGTAAGTGTTCCCCAATACAAAAGTCATGATTTTGACTCATTGCTCTAACTAATTCAAGTAGTAGACACAACTTTTAGTTTTGGATGGTTCTACACCACTGCAAACAACAACTATGTATGATCTGCCATGTTGGAAAAAGAACAAAGAACATTGAATTGAAAACATTGAATAAATCCTATATGTGTCTTGAAAGAGAGGTTTGTATTCCACGGAATGTCATGCAAGTCAGTTTTACCTGAAAAACAAAAACATGCATAGTGAGTTAATTCTTTTGCTAAAGCCAGTAACTCCCCAATTTTTTGATCCATGCATTCAGTCAGTGTCTAAAGAAAGCAGGCTGTGTGTGCATTAGTCACAACAAAGGAAATATGACAGGGCTGCCTGTCAGTCTTTAGTTAGCAAAAAGGAGGATGCAAAGATGGAAGGAAACAACCGACCACGGTTCAAGCATCGTACGTGCGATAGACGTTTTTCTTAAGCTCCTGAATATCCCACTCTTTTGCTTCCTGTTACTTCTTTTTCCTTTTTTTCAGCCTAATTGGGTCTGTCGCCGCATAGTTTCTGCCTGAGAAGAAATTGGAAAATGAACCCATTTTGTTTGTCTTAAAAGAGACCGCTAATGTTCCCATCATTTCAAAGGCATGGATGGGACCTGTGCTGGTCATCCCTGGCGCTTTACGTTGCTAACATGCTGCTGTTTTGTTTTGCTCTGCTCGCAGCCAATCAGCAATGCGGATTTTATTGTTCCCGTGGAGATCGACGGCACAGTTCATCAGGTAATACATGATTTTGGTTTGAGACGAGAGTTGCGTGCGCCCATGAGAAGAAGATCCAGAAGAAGTGGTTGTTATCTGATTCAAGTAATCCAGGATAGGCTGTGTTTATCCTGGTTGGCCTATTCATGATTACTTGCACTAGGTGACAGCCCCACATTCAGAAAGGAGCGACTGGAAGCGACAGTGGCTTCAGTTTCCTCCCTCGCCTTGTTGATAAAAGTAATGGCCTCCACCTTATGTCATGCTCCTCCTGCTTCACCTTCACGCAGGTGTATGTGCTGAAACGACCTCACGTGGACGAATTTCTGCAAAAGATGGGAGAGCTCTTTGAGTGTGTGCTCTTCACAGCCAGTCTGGCAAAGGTGCGTTAAGCCCGAGTCGCGTTGTGGCGTCAGCGTTTTCTTGTGCCCTCTCAACCTTTTACGATTCTGCTTTTCTGTCCGTTTGCCACTTCCGAGTGGGTAAGTGTTATGCATCGGGGGGAAGAAAACAAATGTGAAACTTTAGATGTGTTGCCAAATATGACAGCTGTCGTGAACCCCCCCCCTCTCTCTCTCTCGTCAAAACAGACAAAGTCTCTACTTTGTGTCCTCTAGCTAATATGTGTGTAGCGCTTCAAGCATACTGCCTCGTCAAACTCCGGAACATGGGTCATATTTGTTCTCCCAGCTTACTAACAGCATGTTTGTTTTGATAGTATGCAGACCCCGTGGCAGACCTGCTGGACCAGTGGGGCGTGTTCCGAGCGCGACTCTTCAGAGAGTCCTGTGTGTTCCACAGAGGCAACTACGTTAAGGACCTCAGCCGGCTTGGACGAGAGCTCGGCAACGTCATCATAGTTGACAACTCGCCTGCCTCTTACATTTTTCACCCAGAAAATGCTGTAAGTTGCTTTCCCGGTGGTCACCTAATACAGAATTTGAAATCGTATGTCCATTGTGCTTTTTATTCTCGCTATGACTTCATGTTCCAAGCCTAAAAATGGATCTGCAAATGCTCATTTGTGGTTGTGACCGTGGTGAGCCTGTCAGCGTGCCATGCTGCTTTTGCAGCCGACACCAAACACTTGTCGGCATTAAAAAAAAAACGATGTTTGACAGTAAAATAAATAGATGCAGCTCACTGACAAGTGCCGCTATTTGAGCTAATTATAGAAGAGTCCTGCGGGCGACTCATGTGGTCCTCACGGGCGACCTGTGTTGGTGACCCCTGATTTAGATGTTACTTGCTGTTCAAAAGATCCCCCTCTTTTATTTTCACCGTAGGTCCCAGTCCAGTCATGGTTTGACGACATGAATGACACGGAGCTGCTGGACCTGCTGCCTGTCTTTGAGGGACTGAGCAAAGAAGAGGAGGTTTACGGGGCCCTCCAGGATCTGAGAGGCAGGTAGCATCTGCACTCGCCGTCCCCCTCGTTCGACCCGATTCACCACTGAGGCTTTCCTCCAACGACGCTCTCGTCCCCTGGTGAGTGCCATCCCAAATGAGAAAAAATACACTTAATTAACCACGGACACTGTGTGTAACAAAAACAAGTCCAAAAATCAATCAGGAGAAGATCTGAAGTTGACACCATACTCAAAGGAATGAACTCTGGTCTTTATTTTCAAATCAACAATGTTTTCCTATTTGGTTAAGTGCTTCAAGCCAAACAAAACAATGAAAAGAAAAGAAAAAAAAACCAACAAGTTTTTGTTTGACAGTTCTTATGTGGAAGCGCACAAAGGTAGTCAAAGATTTTGTCCTTGTGCTGTCGCTATGCAGGCAGTTTTTGGTGGCGGAAAGGACTGTGACTTTTCTTACGGAATGAAGTGCCTTGTATGCGAGTGTTGTTTCTACGGGGAACTCTTTTCTATATGGCATATTCCCCGAGTGCTCCTGTTTTTTCACACGTGATATACTTTCGGGTGGACACACAAGTGTCACATCTCCCCTGCATTTTTTAAAAACAATTTTATCATCAATTTTTCCTTTCTGAATTCCTGTGCCATGTTGTAGACGTGTCTTTCTGCTTTCATTGTATCACATAGAGCAAGTTGATTTGGTTTAGGCAAAGTTTGCAACTGTAAACCAGACTCAGCTGTAAATTGTTTTTTTTTTTGTGGTTTTAATCTTGAAACTAAAATCTGCCAATATATTATTTTGGTTGGTCCCTTTTGGTTGCCAAATTATGGACTACTTTTAATGGTTTTATGTTGAACAGGCTTATAGTTAGTATTGGTTTTATTAATTTAATAGCTGTTAAATGAATGCTCATGCTTTGAACATTTTACCATTTGTTATTGTTTTGTGTTTGTCAGTGTCAGCATTTAAGACAACCTTTGCATTCTGCACATTGATGCAGCTGAAGCCACATTTCTTTTTGTATGTATTTTTATTGTTTTTTGTCAACCTCCCTTCCAAAACTCTACAGTTGGGGTCAAGTGCCATCTTCTATCTATTCCCGTGAGGTTAGCATCTTCTAGCGTGGAGTCAGGCCTGGACTTATTGTATCACCCCCTTTTCTTCCTGGTCAAGTTGGAGTCGAGATGTGCATGTTTGTACATGCGTGTGGCGTTTACTTTGACAGACTCTTTTGAACTGCTCTTCACCTCAGTGCCTGTTTGAGAGAAGCCACGCACAGTGATTGCCGCAACATTTGCTACCACGGCGATAACCTTTTTTCTGTGGAAAGGGTGTCTTCAGGGGTTCGAATCCCAATTGTTGAGCTCGTGTGCCGAGAACTAACACACTTAACAAAGTACAAATATGGTTGGGCTGGCCCATGCGAGTCTCCGTGCAGTTCCGTTATTGTGAACAAATTCATAATACCGTACAGAATTTTTTGTTAGAGGTTCCCAAAATATTACAGGAATAAGTGGTTTGGATAATGCACGAACGAATGATTATTTGTCCTGTTGGGACAGTAGCCAATCAAAGGTTGTCACTCTTCATTGCCATAGTCATCATCCCTGGAAAACCTTCAAATGGCTGCTCGGTCCCGGCCGGATTTGCTATAACGCTACTGGGTCACCTCGGCATGCAATTGCTGCCTTCTGCCTGTGGAAGGGTAATGCCATTTTTCCCAATTTGACTCATGGGTCGAAAAACTCTATTGATTTGAAACGTCTACATTCATTTTCAAGGTGAAAGGCTGCTGCTCCTGCAGACATCTTCTCCTTTGTTTGTGATGCGAGTGAGCGTTTGTGTGCAATGTTCTTTTTCTAAGACGTATCAACCCGCAGATGAATTATTTGCTCTGAAAAATGTTTGTATCGTTGTGATATTTTTCTACCTTTTGTCAGTATTGCATTGAAAAAGTCATTCATAATCCCATCCTCACTCACGGCAAGCGTTTTTGATCCTACTCGACTTCTCTGTCAGGTTTTTCTTTTCTATTCACAAGACGTGTGTGTGCGCTAACTGCGTTTCTTTTGGGTGTCACCTCACTTCAAAAATTCATCAGTTGGTTTATGAATTTGACACCAATGTTCGAAAACACTTGACTGTGCTTATGTTTGTTTGGTGTGGGGCGAGAGGGGTGGTGGAATTCTCCGTTTTAATGCTTTTCCACTTCTTGGGTATGTCTGTGTACTGTCACCCTGAGCATCATTTCTATCCATAATAAAAGGCTACATCGGAACAAGTTTCTCATGCCTGAATGTTGCGTGTCAAGAGATGGCTGCAGTCTTGTCATAGCACCTTATTTACATCCCAGAAAAGCATCTGAATTTAAAACCAAGTAGTAAGTCATGCCACAGTGTTGATAAGTCGGATGTCGTCATTATTTCTTCAGGGAGGTTACTATATTGATGTCCAAAGGCAATTTTGACTTAGATGACATCAATTTGATGGATTGACATAGATTCGATGGATATCCATCTGATGCAAATGTTTCCAACAGCGTGACATGCTGCGATACATAAATACTTCAGTAGACAGGTATTCGTGTTGAAAAGTTATTTAAAAAAAAAAAAAAAAAGTTCTGATCCAAGAAAAATGAATCATACATGACAATGTAGTCATTATTTTCCATTGACTTGTTTACCTTGAATTGCTGGAATAAAAACAAGACTTTGTGGACCTATTATCACACTACTAGAGCAAAACAAGTCCCTGCATCCATATTTTCATGACAGCTCCTGTCTAACTTGCAGTATAGATACTAGCATTTATCTGCTCAATCAACTGGAACAACATTTCTCAATAAGTTGATCTACAAAGAAATATACTTTAAAAATGGAATACAATGGCTAAATGATGGTTGTGGAGTTTCATTCCGCATCAACGACCATGACGTGAACAAAGAGTGCAGCCGCAGGGATAACGTGGCCGGTTTTATCGAGAAGAGGCACGTGTCTGTAGCCTGTGTAGAAACACGTAGAAAATGATCGAGCCACTTAGGAGAACGTCTGTAGCTCTCATCAACGGACGTGTACTCACCCATCTTTAAACTGTTGAGTGGAAGTGTGTACTGTGCAACAAATTCATTTCCAGACGTGGAATCGTGATCCTGGATGAGGAAGCGCACTAAGGCAAGCTCTGGTACGTACACTTCAAACTGGAAGTTTTCATTCCATTGTGGGTTGAAACCTACATGAGAAATAACCAAAAAAGATGGATGGATGGACAAAGTCAAACTAAACATGACCACTATGTACGTTTCCTTACAAAATTGATTTCGTTTACTGTGCGGTAGTTTGTCCAGGACCTGAACAACAGCGGATGCTTGCGTTGCCTCCTGTCGGCATGGAAATGACCATGCTTTTCTCATCATTTCAGGTGAGCTAATGTTTTAATTAGTGATGTCCTGATTACATCTTTGCACTAGGGAAAAACAATCTCCATCGAGCCAAGTAAGTGGCAAAATTCAAGAGACTAAAATTGACAAGACTGAAACAAAGTTGAATCCAGTCTATCATAGCTGTCCCAAATCTGAACTGCAGTATGTTCCAGAACAAAATACTTCATTGTCTCAACAATAAGTAACAGCTCTTATGTTGGACGTAATTCGACGATGTTGTGATGGCAGAATAGAAAAATGAGCGCATTACCATTGTTGTCAACAGCGCTGGTTTCTTTCACTGCCACGTCAGCCGGCACGCCGTGCACCTCCACCTTAACCAGCGGGTCAACAATGGAGGATTTCTTCTGGTTGACTTTAGGGAGCTGCTGCGCTGATATCACCTGGTGATGAGAAGATATTTCATATCAGTCCATATATCCTTTTCCAAGCCTCTCTCAAAGTTGAAGCACGCACGCACGCACCATGACGTGAAGCGTCCTGGGCTTGAGCCACTCTCCTCGGGCCAGAGTGATGGGGTCAAACTCTGTGACTCTGTTCCTCATGTAGACGGGTTTCAGGATGTAGCCGCTCTTCCCGTTCACAAAGAATTTGCCTTGGTATAGATCCATCTCTTCACAGCTTGTCTGAAAGTTGAGGGCCACTGGGACACACGTGAGATGATGCAAAGCGTGTTGTCACATTGCAAATGGAAATGATGTGTTTTCCATATCACGTACCAATTTGGCAGCCAGCGTTCCACAGAGGCACCGGGTTGTAGTTGGAGGAGTCGGTCCTGGAGCCGGCCGGGTAGGTGCGGCTCAGCTTGTCCGCATTATGATTGACGTAGGCATTTGCTACATGGGGCAAATGGCTCAATTTGAATTTTGATCTCATTTCAGGACATAAGCCGTGTCATGAGTTGTGGCCGCCGCACCTGACTCTTCTGCAAGTCGAAAGGCCTTTTTTTCCTTAAAGGACGACATCTCGTAAAAGCTCAGGTTGGCATCCTCAAAACCATTGAAGTGGACACTCTTGCAGTAGATCACCATGTCGGACAGCTCTTTTGCTAGCTTCAGTTTCTTTTTTTTCTGCCGTTGATTCAATTGTAACATAAGACAAGTTGGGTTAACGAAAAACCCTACCGATGGTGACATTTCTCCTTGGGCACGTGTACATTTTCCTCCACCGGTTCATCCTCGTCGTCTGATTCTTCTTCTTCTGTGACTTCAGACTCCTCGACATCCGCCAGGTCTGGAGCAAAAGTGGCCTCAAGTTTGTTTAACCTTTTCGCTTTGATCAGGAACTTGCCCTTGAGCTCCTGGACAACAACATTGGAGCACATTGAAGAGCAGCGTAAGTTGAAGGAGCCGTGGTTGGAAACCTACCTCAGGAGATGGGAACTTTGTGGGCATGGCGTCCCCGAGGGGAGAGGTGACCAGCGCGCTGCCCAAGATGGAGCTCAAGTGCCGGGCCATGACTTTCTGCTGCTCCACACTGCAGTGGTTCTCCAGGGAGAGGATCACCGGGTATTCCGATGTCTGCGGTACGTACGTACGTACAGTGACGGGATTGAAACCCAACGACATATCCGACGCTCGCAAAATGAGCACACCTCAAAGGCGTATTCCTTGATGGCTTTAATGGCATCTTTGAAGAGGATCTTTGAGGTTAACGTGTAGCCGTGGTAGATGACCGGCTCGTCGTCTGATCCGTCCCAGCAGTCCAGCTCCACACAGCGGCAGCCCTTCAGCAGAGCCCTGGAAGAGCCAGCGCCAGCTTACACCATGATATTAGAATAATGCACAACGAAGCAATATCTTAAGTTGTGCGGCAGGCAGGTTCACCTGACGTAGGCCTCGGTACTGCTCGGTCCTTTGAGTTGATCCTCCAGAAGGTAGGTATTGTGTGACGAGGAGATGAAATAGTGGTTGAGAGGCTGGCTCATGTCCTGGTACACCTCCGTGTGCTCTGGATTGAGGATCAAGGCATCAGGATGGTGCAGGTATATGAGGAAGCCGTCTTTGGTCAACACCTTCTTCTCCTTGGCTGGAAAACCACAAAGAGCACAGATCTGGATGAAAATATTTTGGACACGCCGTGCACGATGCGGTTAGAGCCATTTAAGTGATATCAAAGTCTTTTGTGAGCCACTGGTACGCATGTCCTTCCCACCGCTGACGCCTCACCTTTTTCATCCGGCTCAAACTTCTCAATAATCTTGTGCGCGTCACCCAACGTTGTCATCTCTCTCTGTTCCTTCAGCATGAACTCCACCAGGTTCTCCGAACTCATGACGCCTGCCGAGCGGGCATACGCCTGGTAGATGATGTCGATTTCTTCCCGGTAGGTCAGCAGGTCGTAGAAATCTTTGATCTCCTCCCCAAACAGGTATCCAGACTTGGATTTGTCACATTTCTATTTCGTGTTACGTGACAGTTGATTAATATAAGATGCAGCTTAAACAGTATCACAACAAGACAGTATATCAACAATTTCAATGGGACAGGTATTCCAATCTTTCTATATTTTTCTTCTGCAAGGTACAACCTCAAAGATCATGTCTGCATAGTCGTCATCCACGTCAATGTTGATGAGACGCAGGAAGCTCTTGATCTCTGACACACTCAGCTTGTTATCTTTGTTCTTGTCTGCTTTGCTCAAGCAGCTGAAGATCCAGCTGGAACGAGGTTCATGTAAGGCGTCATCGGCCATAAATTTGTGACAGTGCAGCATTACCACCAGAGGCCACAAGGTGGCGGGAATACACCGAAATATTGATCAAAATACACAAAGTAGCCATGGCAACTGAAGTGAGACAATACTGATACTGTTCCCGACGATCCCATCCGAGTCAAATTGAGTTGAATCCTTTTGTGATATCTGTCAAGGCGTATGTTTTGACTTCAAGCAGCGATAAGGATACTGTTCTGTCTTTTGCTGCTGGTTGAGGTTGTTTCTGCTGCTGATGAGTTTCTGAAGGCTGCTAACCCATTGTTTGGCCTCATCCTCACTGCTGGCCACGAGGTCCAAGTTCTTATGGTGGTCCTTGAAGACGATGGAGAAGCAGCAATTCTCCACCTGCTGGTCTGTGTACTTTTTCAATCCCTCCGTGTGACGACCCGCTCGCACATCAGAGATGTTGTCAATGGAAACTGGGCAGACAAAAAGCTTTCGTGTCATTTACCATACGGTATTTTGCCGTATGGATAGAAAGATTGACAAATATACTCAAAGATTGTGATCCTTTCGACTTTTGGCATTTTCAACAAGCTTGTTGAATAAGCTCTTTGTGAACAAGAACATAGCATATTTCAGGTCGCAAAACGAAAGTGTGGATTTGTCACACAGTTCACAGCGGGACAACTTTATATGCACTAAAGGTATCTCCATAGACACACTTACAAACCATATCAGTGTTTTTATGACCAACTAGAACAGAAATGATTTATTGCAGCTCTAGGGTCATATCTTCATCTATTCAGTCTGTGATGGAAAATTCCCCCTGTTGACAGCTCTGATTGGAGCGCTTAAAAAAAGTTAGGACAGCACTCACATGACCGGTGCCTCTTGAAGATTCTTTTTGATTCCCGCCACATGGTCTTACAGTCATCTTGGAGTTTAAAGTACCGATTTTTCTTCCAGGAAGCGGAACGGACCTTGAGAAGATCTCCGCCCTGCAGGAGGAACTGGATATAAGTGTCTCCATCCATACCTGAGAAATAGATTTGGAAAGAAAATTGAATGGATTGTACGGTACTGTAAATTCTGCATGACCTTGCACCACTTCTATCAGCTAATTGAACGCTCTTGCTGGCATGATTTAAAGCCTTGCGTGAGACCATGGCCATCGATTTGTTACGTGCATGATCTTAGTATTGTTCGCCCTACCTGAGAGCTTGATATTCTTTTCAATCACCTCCTGATCTCTGGCGCGGCGCAATAATTCCTGGGATGTGCTGAGTTTAGGTTGCTTATACAGGCACGCCATGATTGGTGGTGCTTCCGTGTGCTAAGACGCTATCTGAGTGTGTCAAAGGCGTGCATGGGCAAGAAACAGTACCAAAAAGGGCGTGTGGCAGCACCACTCAAAGTCCAACTTTAAATTCTGCCAGATATGACCGGGCGGCATGTTGTAAATGCGTTCACACAGGCGAGACGTATGGGTCATAAAGGTTTGCTTGTCTCAATACTCCAATAAATGCTCCACTACAATTCGTTTTTAACATTATTGAAGTAATTAAGTCGTTCGCAAACGTTAGAAGGCGCATGGAGTTCATGTTTTCCAAAAATTTGTTAACGTTTACTTTTTTGTTAGCAACGGCTCCCCCTTGTGGTAACATGCTTCGTGCGCTGTTTAGCCACCCCGCCTGGCTAAATAGGTTACGCTCAATGTACAAAGTCGAAAGCGGAACATGTGCATCTGTTTCACATATTCCAGCAACGGCGATGTTGTAGCAACACACGTTCGCAATTCTAAATTGCGACTTTGCAACACGCGTTAGCTGATCATATAAGGTTAAACAGAGTAGGTGAAGAACTTTACAGGTTTAGGACTATCGAATGGCAATAAAATCCGACAGGTGTTCAAAAAAAAAAAAAAAATCTGAAGGAAAAACTTGAGTGATGCGGTGAACAATCGACCGTGAAGATTTGCATTTGTGGGATTACTGAAAACGTACTGTTAACACATATAGAAACGATGCAAACTGGCCTACCGTGAATGGTCTCAATTCCATTTGTTTCCATGTTATTCCCTGCTTTTAGTAAAAAATCTAATTTGAAGTGCGTCTTATGTCCATGCGTGATGTTGATGGCGTGTGCGGGAAGGGTCGTTGGCTCCACTACGAGGACAGCACACCCAAAGGCAGTGAGCGACACAGGTGGGTCCCCCCCCACCTCACCCCCCTTTTTTTCTTTCAAAAGTCACCTCCCCACCCGTGTGTGACAAATGTACAGCTCTCTTCTTTGCAACCGGGAAAACACACTGGCTTGCCGAACCTGCTCTGCAAGTTGCATCAGTGACGTGACAGCGGGGCTAAATTACCTGTGCATCATCGCGAGAGTTGAAAATATACAAAACACACGTAACGCTATAAAAATATATTTCCCCCCCTTCTTTTTTGTTATATTGACAAAAGAAATGGTATTAAATTGGTGCTTTGTTTAAGTTTGTATTCTGTAAAGTTAAAAGAGGTGGGAATGTCACACCAGCTGGGAATTTATCCAACTTTGTTTTGACTAGGTAGCTCTCTATGTATTAATTTCCTGGATTTATTTATTCATTGCAAACGAATTTTTGGTGTACAATGTACACCAGGGGGTCACCAAGTCCGTTCCAAAAACTCAAGGATTTTTGTCTGTCACACAATCGCATCTCCACATTTTGAACCAAAACAAGAGCACTGTGCACTAATGTGACCTTGACAAGGAGAAGAAAGTGGAGCAAACAGTCATGACTTCGAGGCGCGATTGAAAAACGTGTTTGTTATGCACAACTTTTCGTCCTCACTGTATTCAACGAGCAGTTGATTTGCCAACTAGCCCGGATGAGGGCTTTGCTCTCGTTTGCATGTGAAGCTTTGCCTTGGTAGAGAAATAGTGCTGCAATCACATGGAATCTCTTGTGGCTCTCAGCACTTCCCTTTCAGACCAGGCTTACCCTCAGTGCATTGTCAGCATCAGGATGAGTGGATTTTAATCCACCATCAGGGGAGAGCCTCCAGGCTGTGGTTGACCATTTCCAACATCGACACAGTTCAGGGGCACTGGATAGGCAGTGACCTTCGAACTTGGTGGCAGGTTTTAATGACTGAAAAATACAGTCATGCAAAAGGGGGGGGGGGGGGGGATCAAGATTAGGTTCGGTATGAAGGATTGGGAAATAGAAAACAACTCGTCATTCCTTGTTCTCAGTGTGTATTCAACAAGCAGGAACAAGCCCTGCTGCTTCCGCACATACCAGAGATTGTCCATAGTTTGGCTGTATTTGCCCCTGAATTTCTCCAAGTATAAAGACACTGGTTCAATATGAGGATCATGTAAATTGTAAGAATAAATGAACAAAGGACATTTTGTAACTCAATTCCATATGTGAATTATGTGATGGGCAGTGGGTAAGAGGGATATTGATCGGGGGTGCTGTTTGGGTGCTGAAACCTACTCGGAAATGTGTGGCTTCTGAAACACCCATTTAACCTATAAGCACAGCTTTGCAACCATGCAGGCATGATGACAGAACTAATACCTCAAACATGATGCACCCTAACATTGCTGCATGTTATGACGTTTAATGCAATAGTGGAAATGTGTTTTTGATGTTACCTAATAGCATATAATTCCCAAAGATGTGCCTTTAGGAAATGACTACTTTTCAGCATCTTCAGTCAAGAAGTTTATAAGTGTATGCAGTATAAATGAGGATCACTGCTAGACAAAATATAATTTACAAATTTACCGATTAAATGTAATTGCATGCATAAATAGACGAATTATAAGCCTATGTAGCTCTCTGCTTCGCTCTAGTGGTGAAAGGGTTTGGATTTAAGTGCAGTGTGGGCTTCGCCGGGTTATGTCGACCACAGTAAAGACCCTTTGAACAGAATAAAAACATCGTTAATAGTTCATTTTTATCAAGGTCACATACAAAAGTTATTTCAGGTTAGACGGGTTAGAAATTAACAAACATTGCAGCCCAAATTTACATGTATTTGAAATAAACAAAATTGAGTAGCGTATCGCAGTACGTGCACTGAGTCACGTGCTTCCGGTGTACTACGTGTGTACATTCAAGATGGCGGCGTCTTTGTTCCTTCGTCGGTGGACTGACGTCATGCGATGCGTCAGTCGCACGTAAAGTTGTGTTGACAGCAGCGACCGCATTTGTCGCTGGAGAGCTGCAGTCGGTACCGTTTGTGCCGAATGGAGTAGGCTCAAAGCGATCATTTCAGCCAACGTATTTGCAACAAACCGGACGCATTCATTAAACGTCCTACCAACGACACTATGGCAGACGACCAGTCCACACAATCGTGGACAATCGACAAGGATGACTACGTTCTCAACGAGGTGATCGGTTAGTAGCTTAGCTTGCTACGGTTTGCCTGCTAGCCTAGCCATGCTAACTGCGACTAGCCAAGTCGTGTTGCGTGCAACGCAAGGCCAGTTCGGACACGTTGTCTCATTATTGTAAGATCTTAAAAAAGCGTTGACGTCTGCTTGCGAAATGACCAACAGCGGTTTGACAAAGCGGTTTAGGACAGCTTCCAGAATTTCACGTGAAGTTAAAGGGCTTGTTCGCGTGGCCGTCGGTATGTGGTCCCGTCATATACGAGGGGAGTGGGTGGGTGGTGCTCTGACACTTTTACCTCCAAACTGTACGGTTAAAAGTGCCGTGCCATCAAACTGAAAGATAACTACAATTCCTCGACCATCATAGAATCGAATGGAACATCTGTAAGGTTGATGCAATGCAGCTAGACACTACACCACACGTACATTTAAACTATCAAAAAAACGCCCTGTAATTGCTTCACAACAGTGTCTACCTTAACCCACTGATACAATCGTTGTAAAGGCATCTTTTTCTTCTTTTTATTAGTATATGATGTGACTGAATAACACTTTTTTTCTTTTCTTGAAAAGATTTGCTTCAAACCGTTTTATGATTTTCTCAGGCAGTGGAGCCACTGCAGTGGTCCAGGCAGCCACCTGCAAGCCCAGAAATGAGAAGGTGGCCATTAAACGCATCAACCTTGAAAAATGTCAAACTAGCATGGATGAACTCTTGGTAAGTAATTGTTGTAAAATGTGAGTTATTTCACATCTGCAGTGCTTATACTGGTAGTGTGGTGTGAAATAGTTGGGGTCCGAACGCCCTGGGAAGACTCAGAGGGTATTATTAAACACTTTTGTAATGTTTCCCAGAACAACCATGTTCTCATACAGTATACATTAATTTGTTTGAATTTATTTTGTGATATTTAATTGTGTTGATCATCTTGGATTGAACGGTCAGATGCTTTGCAAAGTTCTTGTTTTAGTTTCATGATTATCATGACACTTTTTTTTTTTTTTTAACTGTGGTGGCATCACAAATATACAGTCAAACCAAAACATACTTTGGTTGAACTCAACTCCAAATGACAACTGTTGGGTGGTTTCACTAGTTGAAGTTCTAGTATTAGGTTTGCTCCATTGTGAATGAGTCAGAGTGCAAGCCGATATGAGTAAATTAAGATGGTGTCAATTATTTGCACTGTAATCTCGGTTGTTTTTCCAGGGATGGGCAACTTTACCGATGATGTTCTCAATGATTGTTAATCAAAAGAACTATACAACTGTCATCGGAGATTTATAACTTCCTTTTTCAATTCCTTGACAGCATTCTTTTTATGTTAGAATGAATAAGTATGAAATTAAATGTTTTATACCCCGATTCAAAGATTATACGAATTGTATTTCCAAGTGCCTCATGTTTCTCTATTCGTAATGAACTTGAACCAACAAACAGAAAATGTCCACGCTGAGTGGCAACTTTTTTTAAAAGATTTAATTGGTTTTACATTTTTTGGTACGCTTGCCTGCAGGTTTTGGGCGGTGGCCGCTGAGCTCGTCTTCATTTTCCCCATCGTATTGGAATTGAATCCCACAATGTTAGACACGATTCACATGGCATCCCCTCTGCTACTTTAGACAGCAATATGCATTGGCTTTGGGGCTCTGACACTTCTGCATGGCTTTTACCTTTGATGGGAAAAATACTCACATTCACTACTTGAGTAAAAGTACAATGATTTGTTTTTTGTAACTTTGCAGAAGGAAATCCAAGCAATGAGCCAGTGCCACCATCCCAACATTGTGTCCTACTACACCTCCTTTGTGGTGAAGGATGAACTATGGCTGGTCATGAAACTTCTCAGCGGTGGTGAGTACGGAACGAACTGCAGCTTAACTCAAATCCTCACGGCTTTAACAACCTTTTTTTTTTTTTTTTTTGCTCTTTGGTTAAACATGTTGGTCTCTGAATACAGTCATCAGCGATGTAACAGTACAACAGATCCGCAGATTTGTCATCGATAATGGCAAATATAATTGGGTGTCATCCTGTGAAGTGTAATGCCTTTTTTGTTTTGCCCGCCATTGGCATATTCAACGACAACCTCCATTTTCCTCCCTCTGTACCCTCTCCCTCAGGCTCAGTCTTGGACATCATCAAACACATCATTTCACGAGGGGAGCACAAGTCCGGAGTGTTGGACGAGGCCTGTATCGCCACTATCTTAAAGGAAGTATTGGAGGCGCTGGAATACCTTCATAAAAATGGACAAATTCATCGGTGAGAGATCTCGCCGGTGTCATCACCTTCCATTTCACCCCAACGTGAAGCCTTTTCTACATATGTGACTGACTGCAGATTGAACTTGACCTCAGTTCATCAATCATTAATCTAATGAAGATGCATAATTGAGACAGCTTGTTTCTGCCTTCTGTGATCTGATCGAAATGTTTTCAACTTCACAGCCAATATTCCGTTTTGATCCCATACATTTTTTTTTTAATATCTCTCTTTACTTCACTCGCAGTGATCTAAAGGCTGGAAATATTCTTCTTGGGGATGATGGCTCGGTTCAAATTGCTGGTATGGTGTTCTCTCATTTCTCTTTTTCAGGAAGTCTTGGTTTTATATTACACATAGTTTATGGCCAGAGTTTGAATGTGCCCCCCCCCCTTCTCATCCTTTTTAATCTTGCATACTGTGGCCCTCAGATTTTGGTGTGAGTGCCTTTCTAGCGGCAGGCGGGGATATGACGAGGAACAAGGTTCGGAAAACGTTTGTAGGAACACCTTGCTGGATGGCCCCCGAGGTCATGGAGCAGGTGGGATCCTTGTTTCATGGATGGTGTCCTTTTCATTCTTCTTTTGGGGTCTGCTTGTTCATTCCTTTCACTGCTTGTTTGTACAGGTCCGTGGCTATGACTTTAAAGCGGACATCTGGAGTTTTGGGATCACTGCCATTGAGTTAGCCACAGGAGCTGCACCCTATCACAAATATCCACCAATGAAGGTAACTATGTTGTGTGTTTGATGTTTCCAATGTGGCTGATAGTTGCGTATGTCTAGGTGCTGATGCTGACTCTGCAGAATGACCCACCCTGTCTGGAAACGGGTATCACAGACAAGGAGATGGTGAAGAAATATGGCAAATCCTTTAGGAAGATGATCACCTTGTGTTTACAGAAGGACCCAGAAAAAAGGTCTGATCATGAATTTGCACTTCATCATAGCCCTTCCTTTTTATTGGCCCACTCCTTTTATTCCCAATCATTTCTATTTGGTTCGTTGTAGGCCAACCGCAGCAGAGTTGCTGAAGCACAAATTCTTCACCAAAGCTAAGGCAAGCTTCTCTGGTGTTAGAAATGCAGTCGATTGTGTTTTTATAGATGTGTAATATTTGTCCTCTCACTTTATAGAATAATGACTACCTGCAGGAGAAACTGCTACATAAAGGTCCATCAATAAATGATCGCTCAAAAAAGGTTTGTCATTCTTCAACGAATGACATCTTGTTTTCCCAGCAAATTGACAATTATTAACCATTTTTTATTTTTTGACTTCAAAAGGTGAGACGTGTTCCGGGATCCAGCGGTCGTCTTCACAAGACCGAGGACGGCGGTTGGGAGTGGAGTGACGACGAACTGGACGAGGAGAGCGAGGAAGGCAAAGCTGCGGTGGCAGCTCTGCGGGTGAGATGTTTGACACTTGCTGATAAGCATCCGTTAGAATTCATCATAATAACATTGTACAGTGTAGAGATGTTTGTACATTGGAACACAGTTTAGACCAAAGATAAATATTGCGTTAGTAACAGTACGTACATCTCAACACAAGTGCTAAAATGATTGACAACAATATTCAAAATCTATACTGGTTCCCCCCTACCACATACTGGTCCACTATCTTCTCATGTCCTGGTGTGGGATTATACTCTTCTCTTTTTTCAGATGTGATGTCATAAAGTCTTGTTTTTGAGTGTGGGATCCTTTCAATTCTATCCATGAGTATAAAGATTTGGGTGTATCAAAGAATTGCATGGTTTTAATCTTGACAATCTGTCATGTCCATTCTGCAGTCGCCCAGAGTGAGGGACGGCTCTCAGACTATGGAGGTGAGTGTGTTTATGGCGGACATGACCGACCAGCTGTTGCTGATTTTTTTTCTGTCTTGAAGTAATTGATAACGCATGAATGTCTATCTCACTTGTTTGTCCTCCTCCTCTTTTTTCTCTGCTCATGTACCTGCAAGACACTTCAACTTACTTGTGTGTCATACCGCTTAGATTTTCCCGCCAGCAGAGGGCTCCAGTTCACACCTTAAGCCGCCGACTCCTACAGTCAAAGCCAATGTTACGCCTGTGGGACAGAGTGGCGAAGACGTTCCGCCGCAGGCTTCCACTCCTGCGCAAACAGTGAGCCCCTCACATGGAGCCTCCACTCAGGTAATAAGCCTTGAGCGGTCGAAGGCCTGGATTTACAAAGCCTCCATTCACACAGCCCTTGCGTACATTGCCTGCGTGCTTTTTCAGGATCCCATCGTACCCGATTCCAGCGTTCCCATCAGCCTCGTCCTGAGGCTGAGGAATCCAAAGAAGGAACTCAATGACATCAGATTTGAGTTCATGTCTGGTAGAGGTATGATGATCATCATCATCATCTAACCTCCTGTGCAAAAACAATGATTTTGCTTGTGCTATCTGCTAATGCTTCTCTTATGTCATCAGACTCTGCTGATGGAGTGTCTCAGGAGTTGGTTTCAGCCGGTCTGGTTGATGGGAGAGATTTAGTCATTGGTAAGCACTAACTAAGTAGTCCAGTCTTTGTTGCTAAAGCTGCAGTAGACATGGCCAACTCATCCAGTGCAATTCCAGCTCAATGTCCCCGATCGCATTTCTTTGTAGTGGATGATGATGATGATGAAAAACCATGATGAATAGCTAGGCATGTTTTGGTGGCACAGTTAGACCACTTACATCTGAGGCTGAACACAGGTTGATTGGAAGTACTAGTCGTAATTATTACCAGACCAAATAACGACACAATTAAAACA
This sequence comes from Syngnathus floridae, assembly GCF_059516105.1. Classification (NCBI taxonomy): domain Eukaryota; kingdom Metazoa; phylum Chordata; class Actinopteri; order Syngnathiformes; family Syngnathidae; genus Syngnathus; species Syngnathus floridae. Next base: position 13,023,631 of record NC_142426.1, read on the forward strand.
AATTGACACTTGCGCGTAGCTCCTAGTCTTAAAGAAATTAAACGCAGACAATTGTCATCATAACATCACTGCTGATTGCCTTTTTCATCTTCATTGCAGTTGCTGCCAATCTGCAAAAGATTGTGGATGATCCTCAGAATCACAAAAATGTCACCTTTAAGCTGGTAAATTCCAATATTGATGTGTCACTGCATTGCAATCAACAATTGTTTACATTTGTGTACTGTCCATAGTTGCACAATATACGAGAGCTATCCATGTGACGTTCGATAGCACAACATATCCATTGAAGTTTCATCTGTTTGTTCCCCAGGCGTCTGGTGTGGAGGAGTCTGAAATTCCCGATGACGTCAAACTCATCGGCTTTGCGCAGCTCAGCATTAGCTAAGTCAAAAGGCGTGCAGCAAAAGACAGCAACTACTGGTCATGCACTGCTGCATGCTAGTAAATTCTAAGACGCCACTGCTGCCAAAGAGAGGACGGACGGCGAGACGTGAAGCTGGCTCAAAGTGTGACACTGCGGCAGGATGCACGAGGACCACATGGCGAGGAGGTTCAGTGCATCACAGGAACACACTTGAAACGTTTACAGTGCGCTTATTCGTGGGAGAGGACATGCAATCAATTATTATTCCTGCCCCCCCCCCCCCCCCTTTCATTCATAAGCACAACCCAAACCATCTCGTCATTAATGCAAACGATGCCTTTCTCTTGATATCTACGTACCTTTTTTTTTTTTTCTTTTCAATGACATAAACTGTGCCACAAAACTCACACGAGTGAAATGTCACCTTATGCTACACTGAATTTGACCAGTGAAATTAAGCCTTAGTTAATTGTAACTATATATATGTCCTCTTTAATCAATAGTGATTATTGGCTGATTTCCTTCCTTGAGTGATTCAATAGAGACGTCAACATTGCTTTGATAGGCAAAACATCTCCCCTTCTAGTTGAAACACAACCAAAGACATAATCAGGCGTCGACCGCACCAAACGACTCATTCAAATGGACGTAGTTAAATCATCCCTTCAGCTAGCAGCTTTCTACGTCACAATTTCACTTCCTACAATTTTGGAGTTTTCATCACATATTCAAAAAAAGGAAATATCACTCGCCTGATATTCTTACCCTATGCAATATTTCTTTTCACTTGATGTGATGCTGTTTGCTCTCTTTGGCTGAATGAATTGTTTTGCTGTACCTCAATAGTTCAGGCGGCAAGGCTTGGCCCTCAAATCCACTGATTTCCACAAGTATCCCAGCAAAGTGAATTTCTAACACACCTACACGGGTCATTTGCTTTCTTTTTCCTCAACTTTTTTCCAAGTGTTAATGTTGCATTCTCATTTCATTGAGTCTACCAGTTTTTGATCAATTGTTAAATCTGAAAGAGTGTCGAGTCCAGGCTGGTTTGGCTTGCAAAGACTGCTAGGTTTTCAAATTCCTAGATGTGGAACCAGAGGAAAGGGCCACTTCACCCCGATTTGAGGTGGAAAATATGCACCAATGTTATATAGATTGCTAAATTTGCTTCAAATTTTGACTTGCGGTAGCAAGTGCAGGTTGTAGCCCAGCTCTCACCGAAAGTCTGTTGGGGTAAACACAAAATCCATGGACTGAATCCCTCTTAAGGATATATTATAACACTATCTTAAATGTGTTTTATTTTTGAGGACAAAAGCTTTTACCACAAAGAGCGCCACCCCACACTTTTCCATTTATTTGCATGCTAACATCTATGCTAGCTCAGTAAAACGCACAGTTCCATGACAAAATTGCTATTAAATGTATTTAAAATGATATGATCTCTTTGGGTGGAGTGACCCTTCCCAGAAAAATAGAGGCGCTTGTCAAGTTTTGTGCGTTTGGCCGTATTTTCGTGTCTTTGCTGTCCAAAACCAAAACGTCTCTGGCCGGCCGGCCACTTGTCACTCCCGGTGTAGCTTTTCTGCTTTGTTCGTACCACATGAAAGGAAAGGGCTGCCTTGAAGCTGCTTCTTCAGGTACCGCAGTAACGAATGATTTACAAGTACGTACTATGTTGCGACTCCAAGCACTGTCCCATACGTTTGTGTACCTCCCCAGCCAGCCACCCCATCTGTAGCAATGTCGATGCATTTCACTTCAACAAGGACAAACCGTATCATATGGCTTGTAAATGTTGATTCCGGAAAAGAGATAGTAAACCTGATGACTCATCTTGAGCCAAAAGGAGGTAAATGTTTGCATTTCTGCCTTTGTCACTTGCGTCACTAATCGTGCACAAATTGGTTTAATTGGCACCTTATTGATATGTTAGCATGTGTATAGTGCTGTTCTTGTATGCACATGTCTTTTTTTTCCACAAACTTGTGCAAACCCATTAGAGTTTGATAAGTTTTCATATGACAGGATACATTTGTACGTGTATGTTTGAGCTGGTGTGTGTGTGTGTGTTACCATCTAAATGCCCTGAATTATCTTTATTTTTTTTTACCGTAAAGGAAAAGCATTATTATTGTCTCATCACATGAACTAAATCATTCGTATTATTTGAATCAAATGATGGCAAACTAATGTATTATTTAACATTTTTTTTAAATCTTGCTGGTGTCAGGCGGAAACCTCATTACAATTCGGACAATTTAATTTGGTAAATGTAATATTTTTTCTTAATTGTATACTATTGGTCAGTACATATGTGCGGGTGTTGAAAATGGCTAGTTCTCATGATCGAAAGTTAACGTTTGAACAAACCTGCCCTTTTTGAAAAGTGACCATTTCTGTGGTACAAGATTTTGGCCCAATGCCAGCCATATACTTGTCCACTTGTACACATATATATACTTTGTCAAATGCTAATTTGAACTGGAACATTTATTTCAAGACAAATTCATTGATGTAAAATGTCACCACGAGCAGAATGATTTTTGGTTGATGAATAAAGTTACAGTGGGGTTAAAAAAAGTTTCAGTTTTCTCCAAAAGTTATTTACAGTTAAGCAGGCCTACCACCCAAAGACTGCTGGGATAGGCTTCAGCACACCCTCGTGACAAATGAATGAATATTTGCTCATGCAGAATAATTTGTTCAAATTTGTGTGTGCTTATGCAACAAACTGATGCAAAACAGCAGTTCCGAGGAGCCGTTTGTTTGCTTGTCTGTGGTTTTTCTCTGATCCTCCAAAACGCACACTTGCAACAACAGTGAATCCAAGACATGCCCCACTCAGCTGCTTTTATTTTTATAAATCAAGTTGCGATGCGTTAATGTTTCCAGGATTTATAGTGGATGTTTAGCCATGAAACTGGCAGGGCACGTTTTGGTGGCATGATTCCTAAATTTGCACTGTCATGCGAATCAAGTCTTTCTGCAGCACATGATTAGGCCTCGTTTGAAAATGGAACCAGTGGCAGAAATGTATACAAGTGCTGCTGTATACTGATACTATTCATCTGTTTACTAAGAAATCACTTAAAGGATCAGTTTATCCACCCAAAATTATATATTATTAATCCTAAACATAATTTGAAGAAATTTGCTATTTCAGAAGTGTAAACTGGTCGCCCTTCACATTTATCAGTGCTGAAGAATCAGCTGTTTTATTTTTTTTGTAAATCATAAAAGTCTACCATTTGAAGTTTTGTGTCAAATGGATCCGCTGTAAACTAATTTGTACTTTATATTTTCCAGCAAACTCAGGCAAACAGCTGCTGGCTTGGCATTCATTGGAACACGAATAGCTTGGCTCCTTTCTCCGCCAATCAACATGCTGGCTGTTTGCTACTGGTCCATTCCCATCATCATCATTAGCATCCCGATCGTGCTTAGTGGAGCTGTGGCCTTCCTCCTTCCCGAAACCAAGAGTCAAGAACTGCTCGATTCAACCAGTGATGCCGAGGGCAACGGGTAAGCCGAGTAATCAAACTGTTGTCGATTCGGATATAAATAAATAATGTACGCAGATATTGGGTATTGAGCTATTTGCTGTTTTATAATCTCGGGTGAGTCAAATTGAAGTACTAAATGTAATGACAGAAATAAAGGCCACAATATTTGAAAGTTATTTCAAAGCTTTTTCGTCGATTTGTCTTCACAGAAAAACACTCACCATGAAAACAGAAAGTGACTCCAGGCAGAATCAACCCAACATAACAAAATCAACCAAACTTTAGTTGTTTTTTAGCTTAACATTTATACTGTTGGATTTGGTCCACAATTTGGGAAGCGCGCTATCCGCGCCTCACGGCAAAAGCCATAGCCTGTTATCCAATTTACTCACCGCATGCTCGTTTTCTGTATTTATCCGCATTTTTTAATTCCCCTGGACTCCCAAAATGCGGATCCCCTGTCGTTACATCAAAGCAGTGTAATGACAATTATAAGATAGGTGGTGCGCAGGCAAGCATTGATGTGTTTTTCTTATTTGAAGCCACAAATGTGTACAGTGGTGTTCATCAAACATTTACTCATTGAGTGTTAAATATTGAGTTGCCTGAACGTTAACACAGCCACTTTGTCTCACGCGTCCCAAAAAATGGGCTTTGAAGAGATTCTGCTAACCATTGGAGAATTTGGAATTTTTCAGAAGAGTATTCTTTTAGCACTAACCTCCCCAAATTCTTTACTCCCTATATGTTTTTCGAGTTTTCTTTTCATCCAGCCAGATCCGGTTCGGTATTGTAACACTGACTGGATTCTCAAGGTAGACGCTAACCTGACCTTGGAAGAGCAGCTGAACTTGACCGTTCCTCGGGAGCACAATGCTTCTTTTAGCAGGTGTCGCATGTTTGCTCCAGTGGACTGGGACATCGAAACCATCAAGCGGCGTGGACTCAATGAGACCACGGTGTGCCAGAATGGTTGGGTGTACTCGGACACCGCGTACGAAGCCACGATCATCACGGACGTAAGCGATTCGAACGACAAAGTCATTCGCACGTTATGGAGTCACGCTAATTGTGTGACTTTTTGCCTTACAGTTTGATCTCGTGTGTGACAGGTCCTACATGGCTTCTGTGGTGCAGCCAATCTTCATGGCTGGTATACTCTTTGGTTCAATTATCTTTGGGCCTATACTTGAACCGTAAGTACTCGGACTCACTTGCAATTTGGATTGACCGATCTAAAGAGCTGATTTGATTGTCAATTTTAGATTTGGTCGTCTGAAAGCCACGCAGCTACCAGCGGTGGTCCTGTTCATCTGCATCACTGTGTCTGCTGTATCTCCAAATTTCTATGTTTACATTGTTGCGCAGTTCCTGGTTGGATTTGGTCTTGCGGGCTTTCGAATTAACTCGACCGTATTAGGTATGGCTATTCTTTTGTTTTTTTCCAATCAAATCATGTGCCCTTGAAATAAACATGCTTTTCTCTTCCCTCTAATCAGTATGTTCAAATGTATTTGTAGCTACAGAGTGGTTAGGGATGACCAAAAGATCCTACGCCTCCTGCTTGAGCCAAATGTGTGCCGCTCTGGGACAATGCGCCCTGGCCGGACTGGTTTATAAAATTCGCAAATGGAGAATGATACATTATGGACTGGCAGTCATCTATGGCTTTGTTGCCATCTACGTTTGGTACGTCAATGTGTATAATTCAGCCTTTTGGCAGCCATTTTACTTCAGTATTTGACATGATTAAAGGTGGATTCCGGAATCTGTCAGATGGCTGCTGAGTCGAGGGCGAATGGAGGAAGCAAAGAGGTTGGTCAGGAAAGTTGCAGCGATAAATAAAAAGGAAATCTCTGAGGATATGCTCAACTGCATGGTAAGTTTGGATTGAAAAGACATGAGCGCAAAAGTTTGACATTTAAGCCAAAGTTGAATGATTCCTTCCTTTCTTTCCCCCATTACACATTTACAGGGACAAGAGAAAGATGAAACACAAACTGGAGTGATCAAGATCATGTTTACCACGACCATTTTACTCAAATATTTGTTCATTGTGTGTTTTGCATGGTAGGTGAAACACAATTTATTTATTTTTTTTCCCCCTCATCTGTCTACATATGTATTTAACCTACTACATATATGATCTATGGACCACTAAGGTATATATTGCTAAATTTAGGCAATATAAATTCAAATTATAAACTTGCAACAACCCACACAACACAACTGCGCGTTTACATGAATGCAAAGTATTCCTGTAATCTTTTAAATTGTAAACGTATGCTATTCTTATAAATCGCCATAACCTTGTATTTGTGTTAAGTGAATTGCTGTTTGAGTTTTTTAACTTTCTGACCGACTGCGAGCCAATCAAAGTGCCAATCAAATGTAACGGAATGTTCTATTTGGCGAGTCGTCCATTGTATTTCCCCCATTTAGGTTTTCAGTCAATCTCGGCTACTTCTGCCTTATCCTCAATGTGGGCAAGTTTGGTTTGGACATCTTCCTGGTTCAGTTCATCTTTGGCGTTTCGGAAATTCCCGTCCACCTCCTCTGCATTTTGGTCTTGGAATTGCTGGGCAGAAAGATCTCGTTTATTTTAACACTTTTGACCGGCGGCTTGATTTGCTTATTGACCCTGGCTTTCTCGCAAGGTAATTTGCCATTCCCTCCCACCAATCTTCTTTTGTCTTCACACGCAGCAGTGTTCAATGTCCATCAACTCTCTTTGCAGGCGAAGCCATTGTTATTACGGCTCTTGTGACCACAGGGAAGTTCTTTTTGAATGGGGCTACATCAGTATGTATGGTCTACTCCCAAGAGCTCTTTCCCACTTCAGTCAGGTAAGCACATTTTCTTCATCACCTTTTTACAGTATATATGTCACTTTACACTTACTAGTGTTAATGTTTCAATACAATTCAGTGCACTGCCTCTATTGTCTATTCCAATGTTAAAAGTTGGAAAATAGAATGACAGCTCAGTTGTCCTCCTCAGGCAAACAGCCTTCGGCATTGGAGCCATCGCCATGAGAGTGGCCGGACTGCTAGCTCCGCTGCTCAACATGTTGGCCGTATACCACGTGTCCATTCCAATCATCATTTTCAGCAGCCTCACAGTGTCCAGTGCAGCGCTAGCTTTCCTTCTTCCTGAAACCAGAAGAAAAGAACTGCCTGAGTCTACCAGTGAGGTCCAGGACAATAGGTAAACCGGCGAATGCACCTCTTCCTTGTCTTGCCTGATTTGAGATGTTCTGTCGATCATTGATCTTCTTTCATGTTAAACTGTCGGTAGACAAACGTGCCAGTCTGAGCTCATCTCGAGTAAAACAATGACTGTTCGTTTATCAATTTGGATTTCACGAGTAGAAGGAACAATAACAACAATGTTCTTCCGTTATGTTTTGAATTAGTAAAATCGCAGTTAGTAAAAACTACTAACAAAACAGATACTGCACATGATGTGAGATGAGTTTGTGTTCACTACTTGAATTCACAATACAAAAAGAAAAAAAAGAGATTCTAGATTTCGTGCATTGGCCTTCAAATGCTCTTATCGAGGTCTTTCTTCAGATGAAAAATGGGACCTAGGTTATATTTACAGAATAATAAATAAAAAGTATCCATACTAGTATATTTAAAAACTTGAATGAATTGTAAGGCTTTAAAACTGTTTTAATTTCTTTTGACAATAACAACCCAATGATTATTTTGATTTCTTTCTATGTTGTCTTCACAGAAAATGGACAAAGAAGACAGGAAGTGACTTAAGTCTGACTCTACAAAAGAGAAAAGCTACCAAACTTTAATGTATGCTTTCTTTTCTGTCTATAAGGTAACAAAATAATAAGCACATGACTACATGATTTGATTTGGATAATCCTGTACTCTGACTAAATAAATTGACCAAGAGACATATATTTTCACCTCATGTAAATAATGTAATCAAAATTATTAATAAAGAGGAGTATAGTGTGTCTATTGGTAAGATGAAATACCTAAACATTTACTGAATATTTTGTAAGATCATATGAGTATCGCATGACATTTGGGCGAGGGATTTTTTTCTAGATGACGAGATGACACGCACCTACGTCGAAGCAAACCTATATGACAGAATAAAGGTGACATAGTCAAAGAACCAAGCATAGAAGGAGCATTACAACTGCATACATCATGGAATCAGGCCTATATGACAAAATAAACACAAGAAAAGGACAAAAGGACCGGAAACTGCATAGCAACGACACAGAAGGCAAACAAGACACTTTGGAATTTCAAAATGCTCAATGAGCGTGACTGACAAAAAGAGCAACAACAGAAACAATGAATGACAAAGACTGACAGAAAGCAGGCAACTAAATACAAGATCATCGACGAGACGATTGGTACACCCGGCGCACGCGCACACACGCGAGTGACTGAGAACAGGCGAAAACAAAAACATGACGAGCAAGACAAGGGACATTGAAAATATGAAACAAACATTCCACACCAAATGCTATTTTCTCTTGAATGTTATGTAACAATGACAATGCAGTTTGACACCAATGTCATCATGCAGTCCAATTTATGGACAGCGTTGTCTGTTACGTAAGCTGGTGTCATAGTACGCTCTTTTTATTCTGCACTCATCGTATATTTTCATAAATAGCTCAGTACCGGCCACCACTCGGATCCGTGTTTTGTTCAAGAACACTGGGTTCATTTGAAAGGAGGAGTCTGGTAAAAAAAAAAAAATCCAGCACCAGCTCAAATTTTAACGTGACTCTTGTGGAATTGAGACAGTTCAACTGGGTGCTTCACATGGAGATATGGATCGCACTTGACTTGAGTACAATTCCTCAACTACATATTCCCTGAACATGAGCACTTTTGGAGATATCCTGCAGAACATTGGGGAATTTGGAACTTTCCAGAAGCTCATCATTTGTGCACTGAGCTTCCCAAATATTATTTTAGGTTTTGTGTTTGCCTGCGTATTTTTCATCCAGTCCGACCCGGAGCGACATTGCAACACGGATTGGATCCTCAAGGCAGACGCTAACCTGACGTGGGAAGAGCAGCTGAACTTGACCCTTCCTCGGGAGCACAATGCTTCTTTTAGCAGGTGCCGCATGTTTGTGCCGGTGGACTGGGACATTGGAACCATCAGGGAGCACGGACTCAATAAGACCACGGTGTGTCAGAATGGTTGGGTGTACATGGACACCACGTATGAAGCTACGATAATCACGGATGTAAGTGATGACGGTTGATCTAATACATTCACCAAATATATCTTTTTTTTTTTTCAACTTTTTTTTGTTGTAGTTTGATCTTGTGTGTGACCGGGCTAATTTACTACAAGTGGCACAAACAGTGATGATGTCTGGAATTTTGCTGGGCTGTCTCTTATTCGGACCTTTTGCCGAATCGTAAGTCAGAAGAATCGATTCCGCAAATGACATCATTGTCCATTCTGAACGCCTTTTGTCTTCCCCAGGTTCGGTCGCAAACGAGCGGCTCAGATTCCAGCGGTGGTGGTCCTGGTTTTTACCGTCACCAGCGCATTGTGCCCCAACTACCTCCTGTTTCTGCTATCCCAGTTTTTGATGGGCCTTGGCTATGGAGGATTTCGGCTCAACGGCATTATATTGGGTAAAGTCTTCCGATAACCATGTCTGGTAAATACATGTTGTGAATACATTTTGTTTTTGGACAGCCACCGAGTGGATTGGTACATCCAAAAGGTCATGGGGGACATGTGCAACTCAGCTATGTGGTGGAATCGGACAGGCCATCCTCGCTGGTCTGATCTACGTCGTCAGAAGTTGGCGAGTAGCTCAGCTTATCACTGCAGCTCTATTAGCGGTCATTGCTATTTATATATGGTGAGCATCAAACTTTTGTCAACCATTTTGATCACTTGCATGGAGACACTATTCTTTCATATCAATCAGGTTCCTTCCAGAGTCTGCCAGGTGGTTGTTGGAAAGAGGGAAGACAGAGGAGGCCAAAGATTTGCTCATAAAGGTGGCATCTATCAATAAACGCAGATTTTCAGACTCTCTCCTGGAAAAGGTACAAAGGCTTTGGCTGCAAACACTCCTCTTTGCCATTTTTGTTGTGTTATACAAAAACTCGAAAACCGATTGCTCGTCTTTTTGCGGAGTCCGGCAACAGCTGAACTCGGTCGGTTTGACCACACGCACGTATGAAATCGTCACCCTAAATGCTGAAATCGGTAGCTAAGAAAAAAGCAGCGTAATCAGTCCTGTTCTATTCAGAGAGGATAAAGCCACGCTACTGCAGTTTGTCATTAGCACTCGTACTATAATGATGAAATGTCAGGATGAGTGAATGATGCTGTTTGTGTGAATCACAGATTGCTGTAAAAGACCCAGAAAAAAAGAGCAACATGGTAATGCTTATCCAGTCGCCTGTGCTTCGTAAATATTTCTTTGTGATATTATTTACATGGTAAGTTAAATGATTCCATTGATGTCAGGAACTCGTGTTATTTTTTTGCAAACTAATTCTTTGTGTGTTTTTCTAGGTTCTCACTGAATGTTGCATACTACTGCATTTCATTCAATGTGGGCAATTTTGGCTTGGACATATTCTTGACCCAGCTTATTTTTGGACTGACTGAAATACCGGTTCATCTGATTTGCGTCTGGCAATTGGAAGCGATCGGAAGAAGAGTATCTTTAATTTCCACAATTCTGGTTGGAGGCGTCTTGTGTATATTGATCCTGGTGTTTATTCGAGGTAAGGCAGCACTATTTTACTCCTGAGAGGAAACCAATTGTATGATTTTGATTTGTTATTGTGTGGAAGGAAATCCTGTTGCTGTTACAATACTGGCCACCTCAGGACGCTTTGTAACCAATTGGGCCGCAAGCATATGTAATATTTACGTGCAAGAGTTATTCCCAACTTCTTGTCGGTAAGACAATCCCACTTTTGACAATTCTCTCATCCGTTATGTTGCGCTGTCCGCACCGAAACATAAATGAAAATGTTGATTGGCGACTCCAGCTAAAACCTTTGCCAGGACAGTTGTGACTGAGTTCCATGTGGACCTTTTCTCGCTGCAGACAAACAGCATCCGGTTTGGGGTCCATTTCAAGTCGGGCCGGTGGTCTTATTGCGCCATTGGTCAATATGTTAGCAATCTACCACTGGTCCTTACCCACTGTAAGCTTCAGTGGCCTTCTCCTGGTCAGTGGGGGTCTCTGCTTCATGCTTCCTGAGACACGAGGGATAGAGTTGCCAGATTCATTTGATCAGGCTGAAAGCAACAGGTAAGCAATTTCAGCTGTCGATGTTCGCCAGTAGCCATCGAAGGACTCCAAATACTTGACAGGGTTTGCACGCAGTCCATAACAATAACAACTATTAATGTTGGTTTATTGCTATTTTCTTGCAGGAACAAGAAAGCAACAAAGAAAGAGAGTAACTCAAATAGTATCCACATTGAATCAAGTAGACTGTGAGATATATTGAATTGTTAGTCCTTATTTGGCATCATTGGCTTTACTGGAACTTAATGTTTTACTTCCCTCAAGTTATTGTTTGACATTAACTTGTGATAACAGACAATCCTAGCTAGCTTCAAACCATGTAGGTGACAGAGTCCAAATATTTCATTGTGACTGTGATTGTTATGCTCATTTTAGTGAAGGATTTTAAAGTGTGAAATGTATTTGTTCAGCCAGAAATGAAAAGTCTTGTGAACAAAAATCAAAGTGCAGTTATTATTTTTATTATCTTTAAACCATGTTTGATTAAAACGTATTCATGCTCAAGTTTTAATTTGAATTGTTTTATGACTACAACTAGTTTATTGTTGATTTCCATTTTGGTGCTTTCATTAACATAGCCCCTTCCCAAGGGTCATGCAGATTCATTGAAATGTGTGATGCTTATTCATATAGCATCTATATCATTACAAATATGACTCATACATAGAACTCATTCCAAACAAATAATTCTCACATAACCAAAAACAATTTGACTTCGTTGCTTGCAATTATTACCCCAAACAGTAAAATCATGTTCTTAAAATAAAACCCTCTATATTAACAAAATGGAAATGATTTCATTCAAAAGTGCAGTTTCTGTTTCAAAATGTAATCACAGATTATCAAAATATCAAAATGTTTTTTTTCTTTCTCTCTCCTTGCTAAACCCTTAAAAATCCCTCCGCACAAGTGTCATCATGTTTGCTCCCCCGCTCTTATCCTAACAAATCATCCAGCCAGTTACTGTGTGTCATAGCATTCGCTACACTTTGCTCGGGGTTCTTCTTTTCCATGACACCGCCCAAAGGTGAAGTTACATCACTTGACTCTTGAGACCTTGGCAGCATCTCTGATGCAAACATGTCAAGAAAGAAAAGATCCCCTTGAGGTGGTGGCGCAACAGAGGGTGTGAGCAGCTCATTGAGAACCTCTGATGTCCTTTCCCCCTCTGCAAAGATGTCATCAGGGGTGGCAACTGGTTGCTGGGCAAACAAAACGCTATTTGAGCTGAATATGTCCAAAATGGACTCTTCCGTGTTGTTTGGTGTCAATGTTGATAGTGGTTGACTGTCAGCATCAGGGGGAGTGGCTAGCTCTTCCAAGCCAAGCTTTTCAGTTTGGCTCGGTTCTGGTTGAGCGTCAAGCAGGCTCAACCCCTGGGAGGATGCATCGTTAGTGACTGAAAACAGCGCATCAACAGGGTTGTTCCCCAAACTCTCCTGGGAAATCAAGTGGTCAGGAGGATCAGGTGAAGCTTGCGAAGCTTCTCGATGGACATCCAAAAATGTGTTCTGGTCAATGTTCCTATCTTTTGCTTTTGTTGCATTATCAAGCTCATCTACATCTTGATTGCACTCAGTAAACACTGGCTCAGAACCGACAGAAAGAATTCCGCTCTGGTCAACCATCAGCTCATGAGTTGACTCCTGAGGGCCACACGTGGCAATGGAAGGAATCTCCTTGCACCCATCGATCTCAGGTTGAAGTGGGGCCTCATTGCTCGTGTCATCAGCTGGATTTGTATCTCGCGTCTCTGTTTGGACCAGGTCCGTTAGGCCGACACTTGTTTCACTAGTTGGGATCTCGAGCTCTGTGTTAACGGTCTCCACTTTGCTGCTATCGAGCATGTTGAAGTCCGGGGCAAGTCGTCTGTTTTCAGCGTCTTCCTCAGGCTCCACTCGGACGGTATCGGCCTCATCTCGATTCTTCTCATCGGTGTCCATTTTGGGTTCATTGTCACACGCTGCCAATTTTGTGGCGTCTTTGTTCTTGTCCGAGGACGACTGAAAGACGCTTCCCGGGAGTCCAACGGCAGTTTTGGCTTCAGTCTTGCTGGGTTTTTCAGTGCCACTTGCAGCAAAGAGCTTAGATAATGGGCTTCTTCCTTTGTACCAAGACCCTAATCTGACCTTTGACCTGTCAGGCTGTTTTTCATAACTCATTGGAGAATTTGTTTTTGCCAGAACCTGCTGATTGGTATTGTGTTCTTTTGTTAATTCTGTCTTGTCGTCCTTCCGGCTATTGCTTTGGGAGAGCGTTTCAGGTCGTTCCGATTTCGTAAGAGGATTTGCTTTTTCCAACTCTATGTCCATTTTATCAGATGACGACCCATCATGGCCTGAGTCATCAAGATGCCTCCGTTCATCTTTTTTGTCCTCATTTTGTAGCAACGCTGGACTTTTCCCATCAGCATCTATAGTGGTAGGCTTTTCTTCCTGTTGTATTTCTCTGAGCTTCCTCGACTGCTCTGAATCATCCAAAGTATCATTTGCATTGTTGCATGTTTTAACATGGAGCCCAATGACATCATGGTCTTTTGCATCGCCACCCGTGGCCAGTTGACAGGTCTGATCATAGTCAGAAAAGTCAACATTTGGTGCAAAGCGTACAGATTTTCCTGTTTTATTGGATGTCGTATCCAGTTTGTTTGTTCCTTTATTCACGTTTATTTTGTCGACGGCAACAGCTGCTGTCTGCTTCTTCTTTGCATCTTTTTGTGGCAAATGAAAAGGCCTTTGAAGTTCTGCTGGAGAATCTTGAAAATATTTTGTTTTTGTGGCACCACTCCTGAATTTTGGTTCCTCTAAGATGGCCTCTTCTGAGGTTTGATCTGTTTTGGGAGCTTTTCCCTTGATTTCTGACATCTTGGCCTGCGTGGACATCACGAGCTTATCTTTTAGTTTGAAACTCGGCGCATCGAGATCGTGACGGGGCTGTTTCTTCTGTGGTGGCCAGTTCACTTTCAGTTTGCCCTGACTGACATTTCTCAGCTCAGTCTCGCGTGACTTTGTGGTAGCTACTTCAGCAGATGAGTCTCTGGAGATATTGGAAGAGTTTGAGTTGCTTTTTGTCGTTTTTGGCACAGTTGTGGTATCAACTTCATCTGTTCCTTTATCTTTTTGAATCCGGTGGTCTTTATTCGGCGTGCCCCCGAATCCCTCATCATTTCTCTTTCTTTTAAAAAGCTGTAGGTAGTGAGACATGCAGTAGAAGTCGCCATAAAGAGAGGAATAGTTGTGAATGCTGTAATTCAAAAAATGATGACTTTAGCGTACAAGTGAAATGCAAACGTAGTGAATTTGTCAAATATCTCACCTGAGCTTCTTCTGACAGTGTTTACAGCAAAAACACTTGTTGTGCAGGATAAGTTTATTGGCCACTATTTTTTCCATTGGGTACACTGGTGTCAAACAGGCTGAACACATTTCCTTGACAGCTGAGAACAACTAGAATGATGGAGACAAGGTAACAACAAAAAAATAAGACGGATGTTTTCTGATATAATGCTAAGACACCTGAGAACTGTCAAATGAATGTTTTTTTTTTTAATTTGATGATACATTAAACCAAAATTATATAATAATAATAATGTCCAGCCTTTTTTTTCATGACTTGCAATTTATTGAACATTTTTATTTTTTGCTTCATTCAAAAGAATTTAGCATTTGACATAATATGGTTACAGTATAAAATCTCTAAGACATACGTATGTTTCTTAAATAAAAAGCCAACATCATCATCACTACATACATTTTTTTTTTTTTCTTTTTCATGTTCAACAAAACCCGATAACGTAAAAGGAATTCATTGGTCTCTTGAAGAAGGGCGAGGAGATCTTTGCAGTAACGGGGACGTGATGACTTTGTACGTGTTTGGCCCCCCGACCACCTCGAACACAGCGGCCGATTCCCCATCAGACTGTTTGGTGACAAACGTTGACGTTACGGAGGATAGAAAAACGTTGCCAAAGCCATCCGTCTCCTTGTACGTTTCACTGACAGTCTTGGTGCCAACGATGTCCGCAGGCTCCTCTGGAAGTGTTTGCACCTCCAGCACGCTGACTTTGCGCTTTGTTGACCCTTGGGTGGGATCTCCTTGACAATTGCTCTCTGTTGACATGGCGGCCTTGGGTTGCTGGAGCGGCTTTCTGGCAGCTGAATGAATGGATATGAATGATGGTGACGACTGAGAAGATGGCTGTCGGACAACCTGGTTGTTTACTTGCTTGGTTGGTTCTTGCTTCGGGACGTTTGAGTCACCGGGGTGATTTCTCGTGTCTTTTCCTTGACCTGATTTTGTCTTGCTTGACACAATGCTGATTTTTCTGATATTAGTTGCGGGTTGTTCTGACTTGAAGGACTCGTCAAAAAGTCCCGACAAGCCTGCGATGTCGGCCTCCGATTTCAGGTTGGACACAGAGTAGAGCGCTTTCTTAATGGCCTCCTCAATGTCAAGAAGTTTTGCCAAAGTTTGCTCCTTCAGATGGATGATTTCTTTGCTCGCCTTCTCCAAATCTTCAAATACCGTTTCGACCGAAGAAACACTTTCCAGGTCATCGTCTTGTGTCTCGACTTTGCTTTGCTTTGACTTTTCACTCGGGGGGACACGATGACTAGATGAGCTTCCGTCGTCGACGTGACTGTTTGTGCCTTCAATTTCTTGCACCTGTGATAAGATCCCCTTGAGTTCCTCTCGTTTCCTCATATTTTCAAAAATCTCCATGGCCGCCTTGACGTTTCCTTTGATGATCTCGTCCATATGCACGGAAAGCCTCTGTCGTCTCTGACTTTCTGTCTCGCTGGGTTTCTTCTGTCTCAAGACGACTTTATTCTCATTGTCAATGGCGCTTTTTGTCGCGTGGCATGTGCTTGCGTCCGATTCGTCACTTTTGCAGAATTGTTTTTCAGGAGGTGAGAGGATTGAACTGCAGTTTTTAGCGCCACTTGTGTTCGGAATTGGTTTCTTCGCCTCACCTTTGACATTGATGATGTTTTTTGGGCCTTTGACTTTTTTGCTGTCTGTTCTTTCAAAGTTATCTAATGCAGCCTGCAAGCTCATGTTCATTTCATGCTTGGACGCGTCCTCATACTCTTTCATGCACTTTTGTATCTCCTCGGCCGCATTAATTTTCCGTATCACGTTTCTCTCCACCTCCAATTTCGTGCTATTTGGCTTTGAGTTTTGCTCGCTCGCCGCAGTCGTGTCTTCATTGAACTTGTCAGTGGGAAGCTGCAGGTCATGTTTAGCAGACACTGGATTGCATTTATTTGCAGGTGACAACTTTGAATGGCCTGCGACTGCAGGTTTAGTCCATTGTGGCTTTGGTGGCAACGTTGGCTTCGGGTTCTGTGGTTTCTTTAGCGGGCCTGGTGAGCCTCCATTTTGTACCGGGTTGCATGTTGAGTTGTTATCGGCGAACGACGGTTGCCCTTCAGCCGTTACTGAAATTGAAGGAAACAATGTTGTGTCAGATGGAGGCACGGACAGCGCAACACTCTGCTTGCTCCTCTCTGTACAAGCTTTGCCTGAATTCCTGTAAAGCATCGCGGATCTAAAATCTCCTTTGGAGACGTTTACATGAGACCTCTCGAGCGATTGCAGCGCTAGGTGGACATGACCTCCTACAATGGCTTCTTTATCTGGGAGTCTCTGCTCCGTTGCTGCACTGCGCAGAGACCTAATGGCTGACTTTATATCTCCTCGAATAACATCTTCTGGCTCATCTTGCGTTGTCATACCGTTACACTCATAAGTTAGAAAATCATTGTTTCCCCGATGACAAGCGTCTAAGGACATACGACTTTCCGAATCTTTGACTGCATCACTGACCTGTGGACAAGTCTTGCTTTGTTGGCTTCCGCAGGGGGAAGACGATTGCGTAATCCGGGCCGAGCTTCCTTCTTGTGCGGCGACGTGCAGGTTGTATATTTTTCCCGGGGCAATGACGTCACGCTCTCCTTGCATGCTTTGCTGCTTGGCCAGCTGCAGGGACTTTTTGGCCGCCTTCACATCCCCGGACACGATTGTCTCTTTTTGTACTTGACTTCCTTCCGGTTCAGGGCAGTTGGACGACAAGTCCATATCGTAGATCGTCCCGGGCGTGACGCTCTCCCGTTCTACGCTCATGCTCAGTTGCTTTGCGCGTTCCAACGACTGCATGGAGGCCTTTACATCTCCAGCCACAATTTCTTCCTTTTCCACCAGAACGGCTTGCTTTGCTGCAAGCTGTTGCTTTGCTGTTAAAACATCGCCAGGAATGATTTCATCCCTGGGAATGCAGTTGTCAGCAATGAATGAGCACTCTGATGAAAAAACCTTTTTGGTCTTCTTCACATCCCCTGGCAGAACATCGCAAATACTTCGCTCCACCGCTTCCTTTTTCTGGCAGAGACTTCTTTTTGCCTCCCTCACATCGCCCTGTATAATCTCAACGTGCTCTTTGCCAAGTGTTACGGCGTCACGGACATCTTCCGATGCCTCCGAATGCAGACTTTTCAGATCTCCTTTCTCGATGCAACTTTTGTAGAAGTTGACGTTACCCTTTTCGTTTTCATCTACTCGACACGTCGGCGCTGTCTTTGGATTGCTGGCGCTCGCTAAGAGATTTCCGATGGCCGACTTCACGTCGCCTCTTTCAATCATGGCGTTTTGGGTGTCGCTTTCATGGGCGATCAGCGAATAGACAGACATTTCCGCTTGTCCGCCGGCGGTCTCTTGCATCAGGATTCCTTTCTTGAAGTCTTGACCTCGCATAAGAAGTTCATCAATCATCTGAACGGTATTTTGTAGTATTTGCTCTCGATCGATGGCAAGACTCGTCGATGACTGATTGTGCGGAAGTTGGATTTTGGTGGTATTCACTTTTCCCTTTTCCATTTCTCGAAGAAGGGTGACTTGCGTGTTGCTCGGTTTAAGTAAGAGCTGTAAAATGATGTTTCGGAGATTGCCCTCAACAACTTCTTCTTTCTGAATTTGGACTTCCGCAGCGGTTCCCAGACTGAATTTTGCCATGGTGACATTTGGACCTTCTTTTGCTTCTACAATGATGCCACTTGAGTGAACGATATTGGATTCGCTTAAGGATGACATGGTGTCAGCGACGCTGCTGGAGGTGATTTTGTCCAGTGGGGTTGTCTCAAAAAGCCAGGTGGTGCATTTGACGTCGGCTTTTGGGATGATCTCTTCCGAACCTTGGAACGACGTCTCTTCCGGCTCCTTGATTTTGTCCAGTGGCTGTGACTCAAACAGCCACGTGCAGCGTTTCACATCTCCTTTCTGACTGTCTTCTCGGTGGACTGTTTTAACTGGACCTTGGTCTTGCGGTTCTCCTTTGAAACTGTCAATTGTTTGATTCTCAAAGAGCCAGGTGGAGGTTCGAACATCTCCGCGCTGAACGTCGGTGACACTAACCATTCTTACAAACTTGTTTGATTCCTCCGATTCAAATTTCTTTTTGCTTAATTGCACATTCGAGCTCCCAAAATCTTCACTGATCTTAACGGAAGGTTCCTCTCTGCTGGTAAAGGAGTCCAGAGGTTGTGTCTCGAACTTCCATCTGGCTGATTTGACATCTCCTTTCTCGACATCCTCTTGAGTGACAGCTCGGATCACGTAAACTTCATTTTCTGCCTTGATGGCCTCGAGGGGCTTCGTCTCAAACATCCACCTGGCTCCTCTCACGTCACCGCTTAAGACCTCATCCTTTTTCACAGTTGTCACTTCGTGAAACTGTCCCTCTTTGTCCTGAATGGCATACAGTGGCAAGGACTCAAACATCATGGTGCTGGACTTCACGTCAACGTCACTCTCCAGCTCTTCCAAACTGACTGACTTGTGTTCAAGAGGCTCCTCGTGGATTTTGTCCAGCGATGAGGTTTCAAAAATGAACTTTTTGTTCTTTACATCCCCGCTCACAGTTTCACGAGGTTCCGGAATGTTTGTGTTGTCATCGTCCTTGTTGATTGTGTTGATGGGGCAGTTCTCAAACAACCAAGTGAATTTGCGCACGGATCCTTTCTGGACGCGTTCGTCGTCGCGCGTCGTCGCCATTTCCGATCCGATTTCATCAAGGGACTGTGATTCGAAAAGTTCTTTTACTCTTGAGACATCTCCGGACTGAAAGTCAACTTGGCTGACACATCTTACATCTTGTTCCGTTTGCTCATTTCTTGTTCCGTCCAGGGTCTCTGTTTCAAAAAGATGTTTGACTGTTTGAACAGCTGACTTGGCTTTGACAGCATCCTGTACGGTGCTACAGAGGTTCAAATTGTACTCCTCGCCATCTTTTAGGCTGTCCAATGGCTGTGATTCAAAAAGCCACGTCATGGATTTCACACCGGTGTTTTCAATGATCTCTTTGTCATTGACTTTGTCCGATTTGTCGTACAGAACATCCATCGGTTGTGTCTCAAATAACCATTTGCGTGCCTTGACGTCGCCTTTGCAAGGCGTGGCTTCAACCGAAGAGCTTGGCTCCTTCTGGTTGAACTTGGAATGAATTCCATCCATGGTCTGGGTTTCAAAAAGCCATTTTGCCAACTTGACATCACCCATTGTGTCTTCCTCTCGTGTGATGCCTTTGATGACCTCAATATTTTCCTTTCCTTCCGTTAGTTCATCTAAGGGCTTGGTCTCAAACATCCACTTGTAGTTTTGGACCTTTCCCTTGATGAATTCTTCCCGGCTGACAGTTGTTATCTTGTGGAAATTTCCAGAGCTGTCTTTTATAGCATACAAAGGAGAATTGTCCGACATTTGGCTTCCTGATGTATCCTCCTCCTTACAATGAGCAATTTCACTTAGAGGAATGGTTTCGAAAAGCTGCTTGAATCCCATGACGTCACCCCTTTCAGTCACACGCTGCTTTACCGAGGAACTGGTTTCACTGCCACCGCCGCGCTCAAACATGATTTTTTTCTCTTTAATTGCTCCTTGCTCCTCGGCCGACAGTGTGATTTTCTTCAAACATCCAACTTCGTAGCTATCATTTAGAGTCTCCATGGGTTGCGTTTCAAACAGCCAAAGGGATGTCTTGACATCTCCTCCAATGATTGTGTCCTTTTCCAACGTCTTTCCACTCAGTGGTTGCATCTCAAAGAGCTTTGTCTTGTTGCTAACATCAGCCTCAGCCAAGGTGTCCTCGAACGTGTCCAGTCCGGCAACCTCTTGTATATTGTCGAAAGACTGGGTTTCAAACATCCACCTCTTTCTGTCCACTCCGCCTCCGTGTCCCTCCTCCAGAGATATGCCCCGAATTATTTTAACGCCATCACTTCCCTTGTTAATCCGGTCCAAAGGCTTGGTTTCGAATAACCAACGAGCACTACTGGTGTTTCCATTTTGGATCTCCTCCCTGCAGATGGATTGGATTGTATGGACGTTGCCACTTTTGTCTCGAATGGCACAGCTCGGTTCCGCCTGAAAGAGTTTCACAGTCTTTTGGACGTCTCCTTTTTGTTCCTGGACCTCAGACGTCAATTTCAAGAAGGCATTGTCCTCTATGGAGTTACAGCGCCCCAAGTCACTTATTGCTTTGGTCTCAAAAAGTAGACGCGTCCCACGGACATCACCTGGCCGGATGGGCTCTTTCAACACGGCTTCAACAAGTTCTCCATCTTCTTTTTGGTTGAGTGAATCTAAGGGCTTTGTTTCAAAGAGCCAGGTAGATGCTCTCACATCTCCTCTTACTGAGGTCTGCCTTTTGGCTTCCGAAATGAGAGCTCTGTCATCACAATGCTCAAACACGGAGGAGGTGCCTCGGACATTTCCACCTGTTAAATTCTCTTCGTCCAGCAACTTCTTGGTCGCGTGAGATTCCCCGATACTATCCAGAGTCCAATTTTCAAAGATCCACCTCATTGATTGTACTTCACCCTGATATGCTGCTGTTGCCTCAGTGTCCTCTGGTTGCACTGCCTTCATGATGTCATCATCCACAGCGTCACCAAGATGTCTGATGTCTGGGTGGATGTGCTTAAAGAGCCTCTTGAGTTCACTCTTTTGCCTTTGCTGGTAGTATGTGGAAAAGGTCTCTTTGGGTGGAGGCACGGGGAGGCCACTTAATGCTGAGGGCCCTTCGTAGTCAAGGGGCCTTGGAGGAGGAGGTGGGAGGGGAAGGTCGTCTTCATCGTGAGATGATTCCAAAACCTTGACTTTCTTGGCTGTCTCAGCCATCTTGAAATGGGAAAAAAATAGAACATGCAATATTGTCAGTATGCATTCAGTGGAACAATATTAGACGGCATCCGTATGTTATGATAGCATGCAATTAGTATGTAAGTCAAGTCATACATTACCTTCCTGTACGCTCACGTGATGTTTGGCACAGCAAACCATCCTCGTCACACCAAGGTTAAGGAAAACACTACACACAGCTATTAGCGGAGCAATTGTCATCTTCAAAAACAGTCTTTTTAGATCAGCTGTCCTGAACATGCATTACTTAAGAGACTTCGCTCAACTTTTGAATGTTTTGGTATTTTTTTTATAACTTGCTGTTCTCCAAGAACGGGAAATAAATTAAACATCAATAATAACAACAACTCATTTAATTTAGTTTATAACAATGAAGAAAAAATGAATTTTCCAATTATAGTGTTATATAAATCAATTGTGTTCTTATGCAAAGGAGTTGAATTCATAAGCTCAGACATTGTGTACCTACAATACTTGCGGGTTCAAATACAATTGTGTAGTCTCTTCTGTGCTATTTCAAACAGTAATATTTGTGCATGATTTATTACCGTGAGCAGTATATTATGATGTACATGTATTTTTTGTATGTATACGTGTACGTGCGTTTTGATATAGTATGTAATTCTTTTATTATGATAAATTGTTGGTAGTATTTGGTAGTATTTTGCATCTCTGTAGTCAAGCAAGCACTGGGTCAGTTGTACACACACATTCAAAAGCAAACAGACACACAAAAGTACCTTGCTGCTTTTAACCCTCGTCACTGATGGAGCAATCAGTTCCTGTAGAGAAACAGAAATCTTGTTGAGGTGCCGTGTCAAAAGACATTTGAATAGGTACACCAAAGTGTTCGGCATTTGAGAAACCTACTGCTCCAACGGAGTCAATTGACTGATAGCGAGCTGACTTGTCTCTAACCGAGGAGCAAGCTGATGTCGTACTGCTGGCTTGTGTTGTCGGGATGCCCTTCTTGGTCAGCGATGTAAATGTACTTTGTTTGTCATCTGCAAAAATAACAATAAGAGGATCATAATAAGGAGGGAAAACACTCAAGAATACTTCTATGAAAGACACTTTACATAACACAAAAATAAGCATGGAAGAATGTTTCTGCTGGCAGCAAACACTGTGTGCATTTATGGTGATGCTAACAGTGGATTTATTGATTGATTGACTGATTTTTAGGAACTTGAAATGGACTCGTATCAATCGGTTTACTATAGTTCCGCACAATGAATCGAAAATCGTATTATTTGATGCCTGAATAATTCGGGCAATGCCCCCTGAAGCAACGTAGCCAAACTAAAAACACGGCATTAAGAAAAAGGCCTACACATGTTGCCTGAAATCAACAGCAACCATTGTTTGACACCTAAGAAAGAAAAAAAACACACACGCACGCACGCAGACACACACACACAGCGGCAACTGCTAGCTCAGCTGTAGTGACCCAGATTGTTTGCACATTGTTCAGTGCCATCAAACTATCAGCACCTGACCTAAAGAATGCAGCCAATTGAGCTCAGAAAATGGCTGCTACTTTGAACTAGAAGCTGAATTTCACTGTGCAGCTAGGGTATTCAAATTCAGACTGGGATGTGTGTGTACATAGCTGCAAAACTATGTCCTGCTATAAACGATATTCTTTCCAGCTGTAAGTCATGGGCACATTTGACGCACCTCCTCTTTTCACATAGTAAGCCCGAGCAGGACAAAAGGCCTGAGCAGCAAGCTGGCGCCTCTCACTAGTCCGGATTTAAAAAATGTTCATAGATGGGTGAGCAGACAGAATGAGGCAGCGAGAATAGCCGGGAGGTCAACTTGGTCCCTTGTATAATCAATCGTTCACACCTCCGTTTAGTGTGGATTTGTGAAATTGATTTTTCTTTGGACACATCTTTGATCAGGCTTTACATTTAAGGAATGAGGCGCTGCAGCAATTTGTGGGTGTTGTGGCCCGCTAACAGCTGTGCAAATGATGCTGAAATGTGGTTGGTATTCTCTGGAGGGCACCACCTTCTCAACCATCAGCTGTTTCCACATTCGCAGACTGTAATGAAAACCACTTTGCTCAAGAGACCGACAATATAACGCCGACGCAACACCACCATAGTGGTGGCAAGTTATTGTTGATTTTTTCTTTATGACTTTACTTTTGCACCACGCATCTGAAAACAGATCTGTACTTTCTATTTCGAAATAGGCTTGTTTGACCCTTTGATATAAAATAGTCTGGATTGGGAATTTGATTGATTGAGCCCCAAGAGATTTATTGAGTCGAAAAAAAAAAAAACCAAGGACAGCTGTGACATGGAGGAATGTAAAGTATTTACGCTATTTAAGGTAACAGATTTGTAGGCGTTGGCAGTCTACGGTCTTACTTTTGAGAATTGTCAGATTTGGCCAGTTCCTAGATGGGTTTTGGGTGAATGTGTTGTATAATCATTGCCCAAAAACCAGTGAGTTAAAAAAATAATCTCCATCTAATCTGATGAGAACAAAGTGTATTTTTCAGTTGTTAACATTCGCTCATTTAGAATTTTTGTTGGTTTATAATGTTAGCAAAGCTAAAGGAACAATGCCAATGCTAGTTCTTTAACATGTAATTTATTTATTTTTTGCCTTTTGGTACAAGCACTCAAACCTTTAAGTTAACTATTTTATTTGCAGAGATTTTCTTATCACTCCAAAACTGGCATCACATATAATTGACAGTAAAAGGGAGTTCTAAAACACCTGAAGTAAACTTCTACTCCTTTCATGGCTGTTGATGATTAAATCTTCATAAAAGAGTATTGCTCTTCTTTTGTTCATATAAGAATCATCAAATACAGTGTACAATTTCATTTAATAATAAAACGAAAGCTGCGATACTCACAAAAGTGTAATCCAGCGGTCTTTCTCCTTTGGTATTTGTTCTGTGCTCGCTCGCTCGCTCACTCCTGATGCCTCAGTGACGTGTGATGAAGGCTGACACCTCTTTCCGAGTTTCACCCCACACTGGCTCTCTGGACTCCACTGGCCTCGGCCCGTGACAGCTGATTTTTATCAGAGCTGTCGCCCCCTCCTCACTCCACCCCACCCTAAGAGTGTCTATTTTGGGTGGCTGGCTGGCGCTTGCTTCTCGACTGAGTCAATCGCCTCTGTTAGTCACCCAAGGACCGGGGGCAGCCCTCCATCTCCCATTCCCACCGATACGTTGTCAAGCCCCCGTCCGTACGTGTTTGAGGCTAACAAAATATACGTGTTGCGGCTAACGTTGGTACATTTTGTGATAGAGTGACGTAAAAGTAACAATTAGGAGGTTCACCACTTTACAGTTTTTGTTTGGCGAGGCTTTTGTTGTGCATCTTTGTCTTACACAAGGTCAAAGCACAGACATGGTCTGTGGTGTCACTGGTGTCACTCCTATCTTAAGCGGCTGTGCCATACGCATAGTTATGCATTTACACCACAACATCCGCATCTTTTTTTAGTTGATTTACGTCAAGGGCAACAGAGCACCGCTGAGCCAATGGTGACCTGCACTTTTTCGAGTCCTACTACACGATACTCGAATAGAGAACATTCAATACTGCCTGTGTGTGTGCCTATAAATATTTCTGTGACTAAACAAGAAATTGAGCGCCACACCTCACCGTATGAGTATCTGGAAACTTTGTTGTAAGACTCTGGGAGGCCATCTGTGGTCCTTCCGCTCTCTGACTGGGTCACCCTCTGGAAAAGTAACATGAAGAAACGTTCACTTGTTCATTATAAACTACTTTTCACTTCTTACAAATAGCCAATTAAATGTATTTCCCCAGCAGTTCATAATGTAATAACAATAATGATAATAATAATAATTAATAATGCACCTGAGCGCTCCTGTTGTGGCTTCTCTGATCCTGAAGGGGGCAGTTTCTTCCGCTCTTTCCGTCTCTGGCAAACACTGATGAGTTGAGTTTGGGGCTGCAGCTGGACTGGTGCTGCAGCTTGGCCTTGGACTCGAACAGTGCACACAGTGCTCTGGTACCTGAATTCTCCCTCTCAGGGAGGAAGTCCATGGAGTGACTTCTTGACAAACTTGCAGCTCTTAAAGCTCCTCCTAAGGCCACATTGTCTCTGTTCTTTACTCCTCTCCATCCTTCTTCAGAAAATCTCTCTGGCGTCTGAAAGATAATTTAATGGAGGTGTGTTTTTCCCAAATTGTGTTCACAATATTCAGTGCCCATAATTGGCAGAAGATAGGGATGGAGCCCTGCTGCAAGTGCAGACAATGTGAGAAAAAAAAAAAAAAATGTTGTGAATATGCTCTACCTGGAAATTATGTCCCATTTTTTCTTGACTCCTTAGATCACTACAGCTTTGGTAACTGGAAAACAGAGGATTGACACAGTAGTGGAAATACCGTATTTCTTCTTAAAAAAAAAAACCGTAAAATCCATAAAGGAAAAATGTATCACCACTCTTATCCTGTCACATCATTAAGATTCTTTGTAATTTGCAATCATTTATTGTGATTGAAAGTTTGGAGAGCGCTACTGCACAGTTCGGCAACTTACTGGTGCACCAGCTGCAGCACGGACTTTCTGTCCCAGCGGGTGGGAGCTGGCATGTCCCTTGACCTCTCCTGAACCCAAGATAGGCTCTTCATGGACTGTGTTCGCCTCAGGCCAAATGTCTCCATCACACCTGTAAATGCAATTCAAAACATCCAGTAACTAAAACGACCTTTTTTCAGAGACACTGACATTACATTTATAATTTATTTAGGTTGAATCCAAGCAAGTAGCTGTGTTTATAGCAGTCACGCAGACAATCATATGACTCTGTTAATGTTTAGAAGGTTTTCTCCAAAACCTGACTTATACATCTAAAATGTAAATATGTGCCGTCGGATGACGACAAAGAAACGTATCCTGTTGTTGCAAAAGCAGAATACGATATAATAATTATCATTTGTTTGAATGTCAATTTTTATTTTATTTTGAATCGTCAAATGTGGGCTCTGTAAAGGCAAAGTAGAAATTTCTCAGAACTCAAAGTCCATCCGACCACAAAACTAATGTTATGCTATATGTATAGAATGTATATTTTAAAAAAATCAATGGAGCACATACCTACAGAGCAGGTGAAGTCACATGTGCAGCAGATTCTAGGCAGGAGAAGTGTGTGTCGGAAGCATCTCATAAAACAGACAAGTTCTTTTGTCCAAAGTCCTCTTCAAACCTTGTGATTCTCGTAATACTGATATGACAGCTGCCGGCATAAAAATCACCTGATAAAGCGCCATGACAGTTCCATATAACAAAAGAAGAAACTGATTTACAAATAATAATCAAATCTATATACCATATTTGATTTCCCATGTTTACATGATTGTGAAATCAGAGACGACAGCAGCTGCCCCAGTCGGACGGACTTCAGTTTGAAATTCCTGCCACAGCCACTTTGTATCTCGTGACAAAACTCTAAGTGGCAGCATTTTTATCTGCAATCCGCATACTTAGCATTAGGTGTTTTATGACTGCAACAAAAGTTCCCATTAGCCGCTTCATGCCATCACATGATCTTCCTGCCCAAATAGATGTTGCATATGCTCCCAGTTGCATACCAAAAAGATAAATGTATGCAGTGCTAATAGAAGTTCGGCTTTTCAAGCTGCTTCAAAGGTCAACCAATATGGTGTCTGTAATGCAGTAAATCTAATCTCTGTAAATTAAATCATTTAAAACTAAACATAGAAAAATATACAACATTATTGGACAGCAGTTGTTTATTTATGAAGCCTTGAGAGTAAGAGGGTCAAAGTTCAAATCCTGCTGAAGAAGAAAAAAAAGACAACTATGCATTCTATTTTTGGTTCGGTGTAGAGCTGCACGGGGGGGGGGGTCCAGACAGCACCAAAATGTTCAACCGAACCACGCATTACACATCAACCGAGAACTATGCTGACCTCTAGTGGAGAAAAGCGGTGGTGATTGATACGGCGTAATAACGCATTTAAAAGTTGTCACATTGCAGCCAAGAGATGGCGCCAGAGTAACCATTTAACGTGGCTTTTATTAAATGATCTATTCCTCATTTGCGTCATTAGAAAGTAAGCCGTATTTGTAATAGTAGTCATATAAAATAATAATCTATTATTCTGTCCACTCACATTCACGTATACAGGCACTTAACGTGCAACATAAGCATACATGTCTTTGGAATGTGGGAAGAAACCGTAGTACCTAGAAACCCACACAAGCAAGAGGACAACATGTCGTTTCCACTCACAGAGACTCTGAGCTAAGATTAGAATTTCCTGCCAAGTAATGTGTTAGCCCTGCAGGGAAATACCATTTGACATTTGCCGTATACCATTTGACATTGACGTTTACCAGTTTCATTCACAAGATCGTATAGGCTCACCCATCATCTAAGATGAGTCCCTACAAGTTGCAAGTTTTTATCATGTTTTTGGAAAACAGTAAGACCCGGTACTCAAATCTACGTTGTGCAGTATCTCCTACTGAATAACACATAACAGTCTGTGATGCATGTTTTGCCAGCTGCAAAGGAAGCAGTCGAGAGAGGATCTAGATGGGCTGAGCCTAGGTACAATGTGTTGTGTGTGTGTGTGTGTGTGTGTGTGTGTGTGTGTGTGACCGACCACTATGTGCTGATGTGAACAGCTGAGAGCTGAGCAGGTTAAGTCCTCCTTCCTGCTGCCTGCTCCTACCAGCACTCACATGGAAACACACGTGATAGCAGACACCACCAGTACAAAACTGGGCTGGAATTCCAAGAACACACAAGCTCACACACGCACACACACACACACACAATTGTGTGTGCCGACTCATATCAAAACAGCAAGACGCGTTCCTCGGGCAAACACTCCTGTTAAGTCCACGTCAGATGACACGGGACACTTTTTGTAAGAAAGGTCACAACAACAGTTGCTCACTGCACAATGTTAAAAAGGGGATGTCAAATGCAGTCCCAGCTGCTTTTCTGTTGCACAGATAAGATCCCATGTCTTGTAAACTGTGTGACTGACCTACTTTAGTGCCATGCAGGGCTGCAGCTTGGCTTGACTTGCTTTCAATCGGAGTGACGGATGATGCTTTGGAATGAAACAATCGCCAATGCTCCCCTTTTACACAACAAATGGCACCACTAGAAATGTCCTCGTGAAACTTCCTGGAGGTAAGTAGATAAAAGAATCAATGTTCATGAATTAACATTGCACTTTTAACTTTGAGACACTGCATTTATCACAGGTTATGCATTCCCGGTGAGCAAAAAAACAGTAAATAATAAAGATTGAAAAGTCTTTTTTTGAATGACACTATGATGTCACAAGAGTCACACAAGCCCAAGCAATCATGGATGGCACTTCTAGTGAATGAACCCTTCAGCTCAGTTTTTTTTGCAAATTCGGAAAACTAAAAGTAACATTTCATGGTACTATACTAGTAATCCCAGTGATTATAAACTCAAGAAGGACTATGTGGCGTACGTCGTGTCAGTCCTCTTCAGAATATGACTGTCCATGTGGGCCATTGGTAGTGGTGCCTGACTGAGTCTGAAATGGGGCCACGAGAGCTTGCTCGCAGCAACCTGAGAGGCCCCCCGCCACAATGTAGGCTAACTTAAAGTTACATAACGTGAGGAACTGAAAGCACACCGATACCAAGACAAGTTGCTTTGGGTTAAGATCATCTAAGGTCACTGTTCCGATGGGAGCTATTGGTTGATGATAACATTGTGGAAAATAGTCGGCCTATCAAAAAGGCAAACCTGACGCAACGTTGCCTTTGTGTGCATTTAACCCGTGAACGGGATTCAAATCTGGAACAAAATGAACAGAAATCCGGTTGAAAATTTGGGTCAGTTATACATGCTCTCGTTTCATTTCCCTGTTATGTTTGGACAGTCATTACAGCAAACACAGATTCAAGCCATGGGTTTAAATATCACATTAGTTTTGTGTCATGGGTGACTCAGCACCACTTTTGTTTTAATGAACCTCCCCACTGAATTTCAACATAGTTCCTTTGCCACAAAATGGTGCTACAGCACAAAAATAACAATTGGATAAGTTTCTCAGTACATATCGGAAAAAATAAGATAAAAATAAAAAAGGGTGAGTTGCAAATATACAAAAAAATACTTTTGAAAACACAAAAACGGATGACTTAGTTGCGCTTTGAGTGAAAATGTCCTCCCCCCCGCCTCATCTAAAGTGGGTCAGGCACTCAGCACAGATATGGTTTTCTCGGCCATTTCATTTGAGCCAGCAGGTGTTAGTGCTGTTTTTGAGTTTGAATCAACAAATCATGTACGGTGTCAACATGGAGTCAAAAGCTCAAGCTTAAGGGTGTTTTGTCTTTCTGTTCATCTGTCTTTCCATCTGTTAATCTGCCACGCACTCTGAGCAATGAGCTTCATTTTGTTCCCAGTCAGGGACAGCGAGCAGCCAGTGATTATCTTTAAAGCAGGGCCTGGAATGTTAATCCTGTCTCGATTTGACCGTCTAATCAGTCATATATGAAAAACACTAGAAATCATAGTTGGAACGCTTTCGGAGCAAACGTTCATACGTGCATGGCTTGGGCTATAAATTACACTAATATCGGGTTGAGAAGAAATATACATAGTAACAGGAACATTGAATATTTTTTGTTACATTCGCTTTTACGTAACAACAGTTGCATGAAATTACCAAAAAGTACAATATCTGCAAGAAACTATCAAAAGCACCACAAGCTATTGATTTAAAGTTTATTTAGCTTCCGTGACGTCACTGCAAGGGCAGAACGCGACTGGAGTCGAAGAGGAGCGATCCTAATCACGAGCTCGACTCGTGCTGCAAGATAGATCCCACTAAACGACTCTTGGTTTCGTTTGTCACGACAGCCAGTTGCTTTGAAGCTTGTAACAAATGAATGTAGTTGTGATGTGTTGTTCTGGTTTACAACCTAATATATTTCTTCAACTTTTACAACTGCCGTGATAGCATTTTATTTAGTCAGAGTATCGTTATATCGTAATTATTAGCCATGGTACGGGTTATGTTGCATCCCGCGGCTGTTATTCTCTTGCTGTCACGTGTGTAATCTTTGGAAGGGAGAAGTCCTGAGGCGTTCACGCTGGCTGCCTGTGCCTGTGCCTGTGCCTGTGCCTGCGCCTGCTACTACAGTTGAAACACTAGCTTAACACACCGACGAGAGGCGCAGCTGGCTGCCAGAGACCGTCAACTCTGTCACAAATCCACATTTTCACCTCCGTCGTTATGCTGCCTCTGAAGTCGTGGTGAGTAAAGTGATTAAACTGGCACTGTATTTTTAACTGCCTGAATTTTGCTTTCGGCATGGTATTTTTTAATTATTACGTCAGTATTATCCACAGTAAGTACTGTACACTTTTTGGTTATTGCTCAACTGATAAACATTGAAAGCCCCAGAGCGGCATCATTATTTTTGGATGGGCGACTCTCTTCAAAGGCACAAGTTTTGAAAGGCGGCGTGTAGTTTTCTATATAAGAAAGCTGCTGTCATTGCAACTGACATGTCTCTGCAAGGGGTGAAAGGGTCAGCCACGTAATGACTGTAATTATCAGCTCTCGGGAAATGACTCCTCCAGTCAAAACGCACACTGTTCCTGTAAGTGTGACATATGTTGGTGCACCGATCTGATGCACGTTTAATAACTACCCTCATCACCATCAACTCAAGTGTGGCTGGCTGGCTGTCCCCCAGCTTGCTTGTGCTTGGACCTTTAAATAATAGATGGCTTCTCAGTGGAGGGAGAGAGAGAGAGACTACAGGAGCTTTCTGACGTAAGATATTCTACTAAATACATTACATGTGATGGGAACGAAGCAGTGAGCCATTAGAACTACTGTGGCATCTGGATACTGTCAGAGGGGTGCTTCTTGTTCTTTTTTACGCATTTGTTGATTGAGACACACACACACACACGTACACGCACACATGCACTGAATGGCTCTTTTAATTGAGGATGGTGGAAAAAAGCAAGCCGTCAGTTTAGATCATCCAGAAGGAGTGCTGCTGTATATTTTTACACGCTGTATTTTATGGTTAGAGGAGGATCTGACTTTAATCTTACTGAATCTTGAACATTTGTTTTCATACCACGCCTACGATAAAAGCTGGAATTGTAATGATTAACTGACTTGCTGATCAACGGCAATTAGTGACTAAGTCAGCACATGTATTGAGAGTCGTTGCATTTTTTTTTCTCATATTTCCCGTTTCTTCTCTTTCACTATGCGTTTCTACAAAGATTTGCATTGAAACTGTTTGTTGTTGTTTGACCACTTGCAATCAGTCACATACTGTACTTCCTTTCTTGGCTTACAGCCAAGCCATCATGCATGCCTTTCATGCTTTTTTCAAACGTTAACTTTCTACACATTGCTTGCGTAATAAACAGTGACAGCTATATGCTCTGAAAAGCCCAGATATGGTTGCAACCTGCAACGTTTGAATAAATCTTCCTTTATCCACGTCCCCTTAAATGCAGCTTCTTAACCTCCAAGCAGTCTCTTTTTTTCCCTGACTGACTTCACCAAAAACATGAGGAATCACTGGAATGTTAATTACCCTGCTGGAAGAAGAAAAGGAGCTGTTAAATGTTTTCCTTCAAACTGACTTAAATCAAGTGCTCAGCTGTTCAGTGAGCAAAATTCAGTTCAAGAGTCAATATGAAGGGCAAGTGCCATTGATATGCAATTAGTTTAAGCAAACAAGTTGCTTCAAACCGGCTCGGCCAGCACAGATGCAGCAGCTCTTTTGTTAAAACAACACCTTGCGTTTGAACTTTAAGAGAATGCTACACAGTACTGTGCATAATGAAGTCCTTTGTTTCTTATTTTCCCAGAAGTCACACAAAACTGAACCAAATACTGTTATTTTATTGATTAATGCATTTGTTTTAGGGGTAGAATTCAATGATGTAGCCAATTTTAGCGCAATGAGATGTTTAAAAGGTGGAGTGTCTATCTTGTCTATCTTCTTTTCTACCTACTTCACTATTGTGACCCATAAGCATAACCACGGGGGAACTTGATAATTGCTTCCCTAATTGGGCAGGTTTTTATGACAGATTGACTTGGCGGCGTTACACTTTAATGATAATTTGTTCTATTAATTAGAGCCGTTTCCTTCTTCTGTGTGTCAAATGACTCCAGGGAAAGGGTCATTAAAAAGCACAAAGCTAGTGGTTTGACATGCAAAATCCAAAAGAAGTGCTCGCTTCACATATGAGTGCCCCAAATGTTTGTATTTATTTATTTATTTTTTAATCATGAGCTGTCATGTTTTTTTTTTTGTTGCTTTGCTGAATTTATACGGCTGTGTCATTGCTCAAGTGAAGTGACAAAAAGGAGAGCAGTCACACTGGTGCTACTGTTTATTGACTGAGTCAAACGGTCAAATACAAATAAAAATGCTAATTAGCAGGCAATTCAATTGATTGGGTTTGAAATTTCTGTTCTTGCGTGTTACCTGGTGCATGTTTTGAACTTGATTTTTTTTTTTTGGCCCATGTAGACTGTAACTCAACCACCACAGCCAAAACAATGGCAGGTGTCCTGAAGCGGAAGTTTGCAGCGCTTGAGGAAAACCCCAGCTACTCTTCCTCTTCCTCCTCACCACCGTCGTTTTCACCCGCATCTTCAGAGTGGGAGTCCGACGGTGAGAGCGGGACGGCAGATTTGACACTTCACAGCCCCTCGGCGCCCGCCGGCTTACCCAGTGAGTATCCGAGCCGTCTGAAGCCCCTTCCCATTCATGTTTTCTAGGAGTGTGTCCCTTATCGCACGACAGCAGCCATATTATGACTTACTGATATGAAAATGCTAAGCTTAGGGCTGTTTTTGATCATGTCAGTACCAGAACTGTTCGCCCGTGCTGTCTGTGCAGGAGATCATTTGTTTGAGCAATCGGGTGTCATGGAATGGACTCAATTGTTTTGTATCAGTCAGTTAGCATGATGCCGTTTGTGAGTCACGGTGCAAACAGGCTGAGTGCAGAGCATGCTTTTTGGACATGCCTGAGATGAGATTAGCTTAGTCAGCTGGCTTCACTTGTTTACTGAGCGGTGGGAATTCTCAACCCTCAATTATGTGTGAAGGTCAGAAAAGCTTTTTGAAAGCAAACTGTTAAACGAGGCAATTAGTGGCGCATGACCTCACTGACAAAAGATTTCCATCACGCGCTCTTTGATTTTCCTTTTCATCACAAAGATCTTTAGATGAAACACCCAAAGTTTGAAGACAAGTGGATCAATTCTGAAGTCGGAGTTTGACCTGTAGAAAAGGCCAAAAGTGTTGCCAAATTCCAAATGCTGAACATTACATAATAGAAAGAGAAATGTCAATATAGCTTTAAAAAATGTTGTAAGATAATATCATAGCAGTACATTTTTAGATGACCAGAATCCTTTTTTTTGATCAACGTATGAATCATTTGGGGATTTAATTTTTTGAAAGAAGCAAACTAACGCTTGTACATCTTTTCCTTTCTCTTTCTCGCTCTCTCAGTCAGGTCCATCATGAAAAAGCCACAGCTGGTCAAGAGGCGGTGTCGTGTGCGCTTTGACCAAGTTGCTGTTTTCAGTTTCCCTCGCTGCCAGGGCTTCACCAGCGTGCCCAGTCACGGTGGTGCCACTTTGGGCATGATGCGGCGCCACAGCACCTTCCACAAGTACACGATAGCGGAGCACGCGTCGGACCAAAAGCGCCGGCGTAGGCAAAGGCACCTGCTCACATTAGAAGAGGAGAGAAATGATGCATCCAAACAAAATGTGAGTGCACTGCCCACCTTGGATACTAATATACATTGTCTTAATAATAATAATGATAATAATTATAATTTTATATTTTTTATAATAATAATAGTAATGAAGAATCAGTTCACTTAGACTGCTTTTATTATAGCTGACCACCAATGCGGCCGCCGTTGAGCAGAAGGAAGCGGGTCAACTCGCAGTCCACCAAGTTGCAGCCGACGACGTCCACATCAGCGAGGCCGAGCTGGACAATGGAGGCTCCCTGCCGTTGTATTCGTCCAGGCAGCGGCAGGCTCTCCTCCTAGCCTCAGGGGTGAAGCGCATAGACAAGGGAGAGAAGAAGCAGCTTCATTCTCTGCGCTTGTCCAGGGAAGCATGTGGATGTGACTGCCAAGGCTTTTGTGAGCCCGAGACATGTGCCTGCAGCTTGGCAGGCATCAAGTGTCAGGTAAGACCCACAGACATACAACAAAAAACAAACACAAAATAAGATCAAAATGAGGTGACAATCAACTGAAAGTAAAGCGAGCAATTGATGTTAGACAGTATGGCAGAGTCCACCGGAGACAAGAGTCATATTTTGGCGGCGTGATCTCTCTCACCCTCAGGTGGACCGCTTCAGCTTCCCTTGTGGCTGCACTAAGGATGGTTGCGGAAACACCGAGGGACACGTCGAGTTTGACTCCAAACGTGTGCGGACGCATTACATCCACACCATCATGCGACTCAATTTAGAGCGGCGACTGCAAGATGAAACAAGTCGGGAGGAGCGGTCGATACGCTCGGAAGAGCTTGAGAGTCAGACTCTTCCTGTGAACAATGAATCATTCAAGAGGCGCCCTTTTGGTTTTTCCTTGGAAGACGACGATCTCGCTCTCACGATTCCCACCAGTCCTACGTTTCATTTTCTCCCGGAGCGAGCAGTAGTGGAAGAGAGCAGCTGCAGTAGCGACATGACTGAATCGTCCAGCTCTTCTTCCGATTGCGACGGCGGGCCGCTTCCTGCCAATGGCGAAGGCGTGCCTTGTAGCCTCAGCGATTCTGACAATAATAATGACTCCATGTGTCACCAAATGAGACTTATGGCAGCACCGCTGAACCTGGGGAGCAGCAATTGTAACTCCAACAGGACAGCTGACCGAATGGGACAACTTTCAGCCAACTCGGTC
This sequence comes from Syngnathus floridae, assembly GCF_059516105.1. Classification (NCBI taxonomy): domain Eukaryota; kingdom Metazoa; phylum Chordata; class Actinopteri; order Syngnathiformes; family Syngnathidae; genus Syngnathus; species Syngnathus floridae. The sequence continues at coordinate 13,058,944 of NC_142426.1, forward strand.
GCAGTGACCGATTATCTCGATGAAAATGCAAACCAAGCCAGAGACCCCCCCGTTGACAACGAGGATTCCCTCGAAGACTATCCAAATACTCCCTCCCCTACCCTGGACTATTCATCCAGCTACTTGGACCCGAGTCTCTCGTCCGAGTCGGACCTGGAGTTTTTTGACAGCGACTATCCCTCTGGACCTCTTCACAGCTCATTCAAAGAGCACAGACACACAGACAGCTTTCAGCACCTCCAGCTGATCAGCTCCGTTTATTTGCCACAGTGTGACTCAAGCACTTACCTCCTGGAGTCTCTGATTGGCGTGACGGAGCCCAGCCCAGCCCAGAGCAGCCTTGTGAATCAAATGGACATTTTTGATTAGACACTAAGCTGTGTTTGAGAAGAAGAATTTAGAGTTTAGGTTTTTTTCCCCACCCCTGATATTAACGTTTTTTCTTTTTTATTACTGCTATTGTTTTTCAGTGGAGTCAATACAGTTCTATTTGTAATGCTGAATTTCTATTTCATGAACTTTTATGCCCACTTTGATTTGTTATTTCCTTCCCATGGATACCATTGCGACTAAAAGACAGAATTTTTGATATGGAAATTAGACGATATGTGTATGAACCACTTGGAGCATGAGCACCTATCTCAAAATATAAACAGATTATTACAATTATTTTGCTAATTGGCAAAACAACCCACTTTATATATGAAGCTATTGGAAAAACTGTTTGTGTCAAATAGCTTAGTCATTATCAGGACTGGTAATGAGTTGTGATTACATGCCTTGCAATATATTTATGTACTGTAGTAATAAATGGAGCTATTTATTTAGTAAATCATCCAATCCGATGTGGTCATTCCATTACAGAACATAAAAAGAGTCTTTATTTCAGGGAACAAAAATAGTCAGGCACTAAATTATTTCAGAGATTTCTTTTCCAGGGTTGCAGCTGAACTGGAGGCTTTCTGAACCGTCTGACTGAGGGTACGCTAAAATAAACACCTTTCCATTGTGTGGCGATGGCAATTCCGGTCCTCGAGGGTTAGGCTTCCTGCATGTTTTCTATGTCTCCCTGATTGAATCGGGTGTGTTGCAACAGGGAGACATGGAAAACAGCAGCACACCAGAGTTGCCTACTCATGGTGTAGGAAATTGAGAGCACAAAGAAAACCTGCAAAATCCACAGCGAGGTTGGAGGCACATGTACTCACAGGTATCAGTGAAGAACACTGAGTTAAGAAAAGCTTGGAGGAACGTAGGTTTTGTTCATAATATGGGGCAAATGGCAGAGAAAACAAGACAGGAGAGAGATGGCTGGCGATAGACTGCACTAACATTTAGTGTTAACGTCACGTTGGCGAGGACGCCACACACACAAAAAAAAACTTGCGGTGAGAAGATCAGCCTGAAGAGGGCAGCAATTCACGAAAGATGAGTTTTGATTGAAGACACGATAAAGAGCGTTCGATAGGTCGATGGCATCTGTACTCGATTACTTTTGTCTGCAGGCAATATGGCCGCGGACGGTCAAATGTGAGCATTTTACGTGTCATATTTTCTCTTTATTTTAGTTTTTTGAAGTCTCCTGACGAGATGGGTTTGACCCAAAGTTCGGATGTATCCGACGGTGGAACGTATGGCTATCACGTCCACGGTGTAAGTTTTGATTGACGCACTTATTCTGCTTTGAGTTACTTCGGGTCGGCAGCCAGAAGCGCAGCTTATCCGTGCTAACAGCTAACTAAGTAGTTGTACCGGTCGAACATGTCGAGGTGGCACTTCTGGACGCATTGCCATTGCAAATTACAGACGAAAGATACACATTGTAAAGTGAATATTGTGTTCTTGGTGTCAGTATTTGCAATAGAGTTGCTATATTTCACTTGATTTTCATTATTATTATGATTCAAACGAACCTGGGTTGTGGCAGGTGCAGCCGAATTCTCCTGCGGAGAAATGTGGACTGCAACCATTCTTTGACTTCATTTTGTCTCTGGATCACAAAAGACTTGTAAGTACAGCCATAGATGGAGCAGACATAAATAGAACGCCTTTGACTTGTCATTGCTATGTATCAGAATGTAGAAAACGACATGTTGAAGGAGGTCCTGAAAGCCAATATGGAAAAAGCGGTGAGCATGGAAGTGTACAGCACCAAGAGTATGATGATTCGTGAGTTGGAGGTAACGCCGAGCAACATGTGGGGAGGACAAGGCTTGCTGGGGGCAAGTGTTCGCTTCTGCAGCTTCCAAGGAGCCAATGAGAATGTTTGGCATGTTCTGGTGAGGATGACTGTGATTCACTTCAAATGATTCATGTAGTCCCTCCTTTAAGAAAGGTCAGTCACATTTGTTTTCCCCAAGGATGTGGAAGCCAGTTCACCTGCTGCGCTGGCAGGCCTCCATTCCCACACTGACTACATCGTTGGAGCAGATCAATTGTTGCAAGATGTACGTTATTAGCCAATATGAGCGTAACAAGATGGCTGAACTCCAGTTATTCATCGAACCTACTGAATTCTAGTCAGAAGACTTCTTCTCGCTGATTGAGGCCCATGAGGGGAAGCAAGTGAAGCTGCTGGTGTACAGCGCACTCACGGACGACTGCCGAGAGGTTGTGGTCACACCCAATGGTGCATGGGGAGGCGAGGGAAGGTATGGAGCACGCAGGAAATACAAAGGAGAATAGGGGAGCAGCCTTGTATTTTCTTGTCGGCTCTTTGAAAGCAACGTTCATTTTTTTTTTTCAAAAGCACTGGTTCATAACTGATTTTGTTGCTTTTACTGATTCATACTTTTAGTTTAGGTTGTGGCATTGGCTATGGTTACCTGCATAGAATCCCTGTTCATCCTGACATATCAACACCCAAGACCCCTGGGCCCCCTGCTCCGGAGGAGAAGCCACCTCCAGAAGTGCCTAACCACGGCTTCACAGAGGTACGGTACACAACCAGCAAGAAAAGGAGCACCTCTGCCATGCTTGTTTTACTCATGGCCAATATTGAGTCATGCTGCCATGGCCGTTAAATAGAACCTATAAATGTGATAGGCACCCTTGATGGCACCTTCAAGCCCAAGTGAGGATGTGTTAGACTTGAGTCAGCTCACCCTCCAAAGTACTTCTCTTCCTCCTCCTGTCATGGATCCTGGTGAGTTGAGTAGAAACACCTGGTTGGACTTCTGTCAGACACAGTGATGTTTTGTTTTTCTTTCTCCTAATTGTTTTTACAGGCTTGTCTGACTCTGGAGTGGCTGCCTTGAGCCCCGTACCTGCTGAATTGTCGGAGAAGCTGGATGTGTCCGTGTCGTCTGTCGACATGAACGACACCTCCCTTGCGCTGAACGATGAGAAAGTGGAGGACATCTCCGGTGTTGGTGAGTTGGGATGAAGCAAACTGTCATTTTTGGGGTCCTTCACTCACTTGCACAGTATAGAATTGAAAAAGGCGGCAGATCCTTCCATATCCTATAACCGCAAACGGCTTTATTCAATTCTCAAAAATGCCACAACATTGATACATACCGTATGTAGGCTAGTAGGAAACTAGCGAGCTACACGTATAGCTCCAGAGTAGACGTGACCGGGAAATAAAAGAAAGAAAAGGGTGACGCAACAAGATGTCATCAACAATAGCCCACTGCCCCCTACTCACCGGAAGAAACCTCTGCAGTGCATGAGCAGCTGTAGGTCCTATGTTAAGAGCCAAATCGACTGCCTTTAAGGTAAAAGCGGCATCAAATGCATTTCTTTTGTCCCCCATAATGAGGCTTTGTGTATACATAAAAGCTTCCTTTCCTCAGTAATGTCCGCCTTGATCTTGTTCTGTCTCCTTTGTCTCAATTATACGGCACTATTTGCCTGGCGGATGGACATGCGATCAACACACCGCTCTTCTCCCCAGTGACCGTGTCACATATCCCTCCGCCCAGCAAAGCGATGGCGCACAACAGCGGTCCACAGCCTTTTTACGAGTTTACAAGTGATCAAGTCATCACAAAAATCACGAAAAATCCATAGATACGCCGCACCGGACGACAAGCCACAGGGTTCAAAACTTGAGCAAAAAGTAGCGGCTTGTAGTCCGGAAATTACGGTACTATAATTACTAAACTTATGTATGTAACTGAGACTTATACTATTTCATTTCTTGTTCTGCAGAGGCACTGGATGGAAGTGAAATGCATTGTTTCAAAGAGATCACCCACCACGAGCAAAATCCCCCCACCTCCGTGAATCTCGCATCTGATTTCGGCGTTTCAGCGGAAGAGCCATCGTACCTCAAGTCCACTCACATTGGTGACACCTTCTGCGAGTCCAGTCATAGCCACAGTCCACCGCTCGGAGCGCTGTCTCCCTGCGCAGACTCACTGGACCCAGACGATGAACAACATCCCTGTCCACCTGCTACTGATGTGCTCCCAGGTGAGTCCCAAATAGATGACTCACCCACTCAGGAAACTGAAGATCAGTCCAAAGATGAGACTCGCGTTCATCAATGTGAGCACGGGGACACTGAGAATTAACCGCAAGTATGACTGAGACCGCACTGGAGCGAGCACAAAGCAAAAAAAAAAAAAGCCAGTGACAATCACTTTCATTTTTGTTTTTAAAGACTGGCATTATAACTCTGTACAGTCCTCATCATTGAGTAGACATGTAACAGAACTGTTAGAAAACAAATCAAATTTTTCTACGGCAAACTATATACAAATGATGAATTATAAATAAATGTAACACATGCGATTTTAAAATTAATTTGAGCGGATGCTGCTAAACCCTTACTAGCCAATTTGGTCGGTGACACATGAGGCAATTTCGTCAATCTTAGTACTTATGCCTAATTAATTCGTGAAATAAGAATGTACTAGAACACTGGATATGACATATTGTCAAACTGGGCCAAATCAAACATTTAAAAAACACAGGAATTCAACTACTTAGTCCGATCGTCAAATTTTTGAAAATTTCTGTACTATTCACTGAGAAATGGGGGGGGGGGGTCATGTTGAGCATTGTAAGTACAAATTCCACTTTCAATGAAGATAGAAAAGGTCATGTAACAGTTTTGTAAACATGGCCCTGTCCCAGGTTTTTTATTTTTTCTGTTGCAAGCATAAAATGCAAAATGAGTCAATATTTGAAAAAAATCGTTTGAATGTCGTAGATCTCGGCTTTGTTATTTTCAATGTTTTCTTTGCAATGACCTATAGTTTGAAAGAGCTCCGCAAATTTAGGCTTTGTGCAAGGCAGAGGGATTGATCCAAAAAGGTACAATAATCTGTTCGTTGTTCATGTATGTGAGATCAATAAGTTACTGCTGGTTTTTGTAATATTTTTCCAAAAATGGATTCTGACATCCTAAATGTTGTAGTTGACACTTTCAAAGACAGAAATCCCATCAAATCCATCACAACAGTGCAAAACAATACTTGATGAAATGACAGGCTGACTTTTGGAATAATTATATTTATTAAGCAGCTTGTGCTGTTGATGTAGTTCACTTGTGGCTTTTTAAGAGCTCATTTTTAACACGTTTTAACCCAGGCTCTTGTTTTACAATTGGTGAAGCTAGTTGTAGTCACCTCGTCGGCTTGAGGCCACCAACTGCAGTGTAGTGATCTATGCAACAATAGACAACTTTACTTGATGAACAAAGCAATAGAATATAGGTAACGTTTGTAGATGTCTTTATAGTCATGGTGCTGTTGAGTCATGTTTTTTGTTTGTATTTCTGGGAGGGGGTGTCTAAACAGTTGCTTAAGTATTTTTGCAGATATTGTATCAATGAAGTGTATATATAAAGTATGGAAACAAACATAGACCCTTATTCATGTTTCAAACTGCCACACAAAATGTCAAAACACATCCTTGCATGATCCCCAATGTGTCATTGTTAAACCATTCAAATTTATTTCTTTGGAAGCCTAAAATACAGGGTCCAGCAAAATGATCTGACACATCTGTAGGTTTAATAAATTCCACATACATTAAACCAAAAAGTTTAGTTTTTTTTTTTATTTTCAAAAAGTACATATAATGCCATTTTGTTTTGTTCCGTTTCACTTCCGAATAATGATATTTGTTTTTGTTTCAGTTGCTAACATGAATTGGACTGGTGAGCAACGCATTGTGGAAATGTTTTGTAACAGCAACACAACGAGCGTTCCGTTTGCGCTTCAGACTTAGTAGACATGATCCCGTACCTGGTCGAAACACCATCATTATGGCTTCCTAACTTCAGAGCCAGCGGATCAGCATTGAAACGAAAATCGACCGGCCGACCTCGCACCGCCAGAACTCCAGAAAATGCGGCAGCGGTAAGACCAAAATAACATTATTCGAACACGAAACAAAACGGCATTATAAGTTTTATTTCTTTAATTTATTTGCATTTTATTAATCCTACAAATGCGTCAGATCATTTTGTCGGAACCCTGTATAAATATTTCACAAATGATTACAACAATGTAATGTAGTGTTACAGTTCATCACCTAATTGGGGTAACCATTCTGATTTGGCCAACAAGACCTCACTTGACATGTTCACGTTGGTCTTTGTGGCTAAATGAATATCTTCCAAGTTTACATACAATAAAAAGGTCTGTTCTGCTTGGCGATACCAAAAATGTTTTTACCGCTTTGTGTGTTTTGGTAAAGACAAATCATATACTATATTTCATTGCGCTATTTAAATAAACTATACAATAGGAACAGCTCTCACTTTGACCAAGGTCATTGCTGATTGCCCAAGCATATAGTGAGATTTAATATTTATATGTGTATATATAATTTCAAATTTCTAAGATGATTTAGACAACTACAAACATTCTTTAAAGAGTAAACTGCAATTTCCAGGTTGTAGTGGATACAACAAATGCCATTTGTTAAATGTTAAATTACAGCCATGAATGTGCTCTAAAGAATTGAAAAAATAACAGTTGGTATTAAGTAAACTGTACAACAGAATTGATGATGTCCTCCAACCGCCTCCCTGCAAAACCTCATTTAAATCCAAAATATTTTACACAAGGTTAACATGAAAACATTCCGCTCACCGAGAACAGCTAAAAGAGACAAAGACAAGTGTGATGATGTTCAAGCTTTCTTGCAATTACACCTGGAGGTTACGTTCGAGTGAGGATGGGCGACTTGACGCTTCCAGAAAGCGTGGGTGGGCGTTCCGAAACGGAGAAACTGTTGACACCGTGGAGTGTTTGTAGAACAAGGACAGGTCTGGAATGTACTATAACATTCTGCGCACGTGCGTATACACACACGCATTCACTCAAACAAACATGTACAGCAGTTTATAATAAACATAGCAGTCAAAGATGTAAAATAAAAAACAAAAAGGTTTTAGTCCTGCAGAGTAAAATTGAGTTCAGTCTTCAAACCGTATTAAAAAAAAACAAAAAAAAAAACAATCCATCTTGTCTCTTGGCTGCTCCAGCCTGGTATGTTCCCTATGACACATGTGGATAGCACAAACTGAACGGACTTCAGGATACTACATGTTGGATGAGTGGCGATTGGCAAATGACAAAAAAGAAAAAAAAAAAAAAAAAGTTTTTGCTCTTCCAAATCTAACTTTCACGTGGACTTCTGCCTATAGTGAAGCGTCAAGTCCCCGCCACTTTTCCAGATAAAATGTTTAACTGTTCGCAGGTCCATGTTAGGATCCAGAACCTTGTGAGGGGAAGAGAGGGAGAACAGGTTTTAGGGCAATACTTCTAAAGGTTTTGACACCAAGTACCACCATAAATAATACTAACTCGTCGTTCTATTGCCGTTAAAATTGTTCTTCAATATAGGAAATGAGAAATGTGTTAGATGTTCTCCGCATGACGATGTCCTAAAAGGATAAGGACGGGTCATTCAAATGTACCTGCTCTTGACACATGAGTTCTATCTTCTCCTCAGCTAGCATGGCCATGTCCTCCTCCTTTTCTTGCTCCCCGGGCTTATCGTTGGCAGAGGAACTGGTGGTCTGAGACTCGTTGTCCAGATTGATGATCTTCTCGTACACGTGTTCCATCACCTTCCTCACCTGCAGCATGTCACTGGCTGAAAGACGGTCCCTGTGTTGCACCAAGGGGCAAATGGATTCAATGAGGACAACGCCTTTGTGAAGTAAGAAAAAGTGGCAATAAGGAACAACTAACTTCTTCAGAGTTTTTGCACCAGACGATGAATGAGGCTGGAGGTAGAATGGGATTTTGTTGAATTTGGGCATATTTTTCTGGTAAAAAGAAAAAGGAAAACATGCAAGTGGAACGCTGTTAAAAACAAAGTATAGACAAACCTATTGCATGAACTATTGAACTTCTTCAATTTGCACTTCTGTTGAATTCATATTCTGTTAATGTGACACGTTGACAGGTAAGAGCTCTCTGAACAAGGCAATCCAGTCCAACCAGTTTCTGTTTTTATTGTCAAATAATTGAAGGAACAATTGCATGTATTTAAAAATCAAACAAATGTCAATGACTTTCCAGGCGAAAAAAGTGAAGATGCGCGTACGACTCACATCTACCGTGATGTCAATGACCCATTGAGGAACGGTCTCGTTCAGCAGCATCGACTCGGTCTCTCCGCCTGAATCTCGACAAAGCAACCTGCAGCGCAATCACACCACCAATGAAGTGTGCTCCTTTTTACGCTGTCTGCACTCGTTATCCAACTTTTGAAGTACTTTTAAAATCATTTCTCGGTACCTTACGACACTTGCGAGATACACAACGTTACCTGAAAAGAGTTCTGCCGCCTGCTTCCCCGAAGATGACCGGCGTATGTGGCGGCACCTGAAAGTATCCGTTTCCTTTCTGGATACGATTCTCCTGCTCTCCATTCACTGTAGACATGTTTATTCAACACATCGCGTCATTCGGTCAATCTACCGAGCCACTTCAATGCAAAATAATACCAAAAGCAACCGAGCATTTGGGACGTAAAAAGCAAAGAAAGTGTACGTCAAATGTGGACCGTCGATGTTGTCAGACTGTCTCACCATGGTTCACTTCATTCTCTTCCTCATCGACAGAATTGATGCGAGTTCTGGGCCAGAACTCCAGCAGAGCCTGAAGCAGCAATCCACCCAAGTTTACTGCAGAGACAAAAGAATAAGGTAAGTCATTCAGTTTGCAATGAGTGTAGCAAAAATGATCTTAGCAGGTTTCCTACATTTTGGGTCAGATCCGTCAGAGCTTGAGAAACCTGCATCCTTGGCAGACACCCAGGCAGCGAAGCAGTCACTTTCGTCCAGTGTGATGGTGAGCATCTGTTCAGCAGCACAGCGGAGAGGAGAGGAGAGGAGAGGAGAGGAGAGGAGAGGAGATGCCGTTTTTAGACCATTGCCTTAGAGCGCTGATTCTCAACTGATGCTTCGGGACACATTAATTATGGGTGAGTTGGCGTTTCATTTTTGGAGACATTTGTACTTTTGGTGAAGGGTATGTTTGGAGGACTGCCATTCAATGTATAATATTGTACTGTTTGTGTGGCATCATAGTGAGACGAGTTTCCACTTAGAAGAATGCGACTCACCCCAGTTTTCAAATCAACTGAGAACCAGTTTGGCACATAAACCATCTTGAAGCGCTTCTTGATCTCCTCATCAAACTCCACTTTGCCCAGGTCTTCCCCCTTGCAAGCCTGAAGATCACGCAAGGGCTCCATTGACTGATTTGAGGATGGTTTTGTTGAGCATACTCTACTGCTGTCATTTTTACCTTCAAGACATCCCAGAAAGCCACGTTGTTGTTGGTGTCTTTGGTAAGTATGTGCCTCTTGTCATTCAGAATGTGACACTGTATGATACTTGCCCCTCCTGCAAAGGCAATTGAGACGTTTCCACATTGAACTGGGAAAAAGAGGCTGAGGTAGTGTGACTGACATAAACAGGTTTACCTTTGATGACTTGCTCGGACTGTGTGCACAGTGGCATTAAAGGGGTGCTGCAGTCGTTATCGTACTCCCCTGATGATCGGAAGTTGTGCATTCCCTTGAGAGACTGTGGAGATGGGCATATTCAGCAAAGCGACACTGTACCATAGCGTGCAAAATGAACAACCGCATTATTCAAAAATGTCTCCGTATGACAAACACAGAATATTTCTTAGCGCCCAAAACAAGTTGACATGAATTTAACTACACTGTATTGTCGAGTCTTTCTGTTCATAGGTAGGGCCTTGCATTATGCATGCCTACCCATTTATTAACAGATGACTTGGTGGTGGAGACCCAGATAGCAGGAGGTGGGTCGGCAGATCTGTCCAGTTCCATCTGTGCGAGGGAAATAGAGGGCTAAGTTTGAATGCAAGTGCAGTGCAGATACAAGATTTACAACAGTTCTGTTCCTATACTGCAGTGACAAATTGAATTGAATCTAATTCTACATCAGGTCACCTTTGAGACCATGCACAATTTTTCTCAAATGGCCTGACGCATCAAAGAATGCGCCAATTGAATTTAGAAATTAATTATGTGGAGGGCTTTTTATGACGTGCGGTTAACTTTTTATGCACATTTCCAATACTCGTTAGTAGCTTACAACCACTCTTATGAACATTGGGGAGTTCTGTGCTACTTAGTTTTTTTTCATACTTTTGCAAGTCTAATTTTGGAGTTACACATTAAGTGCAGTCATAACAAGCTTGAAGTGATCACGCTGTGACTCTTATTTGGAGAATGCAAACGCCAAGGCGTACTTTGAAATGTTCTCATAAGTTTAGTGTATTTTAATACAATGCTGAGCATAAGTTTGCATCATTGGGTCTTTTTTTTTTTTTTAATATCAAAACAAACAATAGATGATGCATTTATTGTTTTGTTGCGGGACACTACTAACTATTATTCTTATTTGAGTGTATTCTTACTTTCAGCACCGGGGCCTTCTCTTCACAAATGAGAACACGGATGTCTGGGTTGCGCAGGTCAGTACAATAAATCTTCTTGTCTCGACCTCCAGAATAGACATGCGTAAAAGCCTCATTGACCTGCAGGGCCCAAACGCCTTCGTCGTGCACACGGTACGTGGCAATGCATCGCTGCTGACCCAGGGACCACAGACGAATTGTGCCATCTGAACTGCCGGACAGGCACTGCAGGGCGGCAAAGCAGAATAGTAAAAAAAAATGAAACGTTTCAAAATTATGAATCAATTGGGAAGGGAAAAAAAAAAAGGACAAAAGAAAAGTTAGAACATTTTGTAAATTTGAAAAGTTATTCAATAAACACGCTGAAGAGTTAGTTTGCTTTTCTTCACCAATATTTTCTCTTTCAATGAAAATTCATACTGTTTGCGAAATCAATATCAGCCCTAGAAAAACAAAAAAATCTGAGCTATAATTTTTAACAGGGGAACTCACTTGAGTACCATCCCGATTCAACAGCAGCGACTTAACGTTATCTGTGTGACCTTTCAGCTTCATCAGTTTTGCGCATGTTCGTGGATCCCACACTCTCAGCACCTGGGAAACAGCAAGGCATTAAGATCATTCGACAATTGGTGTGAAAGAGGTAAGGGAAACCTCACCTTTTCTGTGGATCCAGACACGATCACTGTGCCCATCTGGTTCATAGCCAGACTGTAGATAGAATCCTTGTTCCCGCTGAGTGACGAAGCTGTTTTATACGAAAAAAATGTACAATGTTAGTTGAAGTTACAACGCACTAACCAAACGGTAACAGGCATCAAAACGGGACAGCGATAACGCAACTTACTTGTTACAGTGTTGTTGGAAGCAGTGAGTGCTGTAAGAGTATTGACATCCCAGAGAAATATCTGCCGGTCAAGCCCTGCAGATGCCACCAGCTCCTTGTCCTTAGCATAGGCTAAGGCTTTCACATAGTCTTTGTGTGTTCGTAACGTCGACATACAGAACCCTTTATGTGCATTCCACACCTTGACTGTTGTATCCGAGGAAGCCGATATCACTGAAAACATGTGATCACCGGATCAGTCCATATCCGGCACTTGTAAATTTAGCTTCTTGAAGTCCAAAGTATTAAGACGTTGATGATCAACTTACATGTTTTCCCATTGCAACAAAGAACTATGTCATTGACCCAGTCTGTATGATGCTCCATTGAAGCAATATACGGGTCCTGCTACAATGACAGGACAAATGAATGCACACCTTCATCTGGAGTTTGGCATAGTCATGCATGACACAGCATAATGACAATCAATACCTTATGCTGGTAAACACTCCATATACGGATGATTGAGTCTCTTCCAGCTGTGAAGAGTCGGTTTAACGCAGGGTCAAGTTGAAGAGCATTCACCCCATTTCTGTTGTACTTCTCCACCTCATCTCTAATGACGTAGGATACCTGAAGCGGAAGGGGGGGCTCAGGTAAGCGCTGAGGTCAGGCTGCTAGGGCCGTGACCTCTGATTCCCACGACACTTCTCTTGAAGATGCTCTAAATGTTTTGACGTTACAATTTGTATCCCTACCGCTCCGGTCGTATGCAAGGGGGAATTGCGGCGTATTGGAACGTCTTGTACGATGAGGAATAAGCGCAAATCATCATGTACGAACCGATACCGATTGAGGTTCCGTTGCATACTTTCACTTAATAATCATATCGATGGGAGACACTTAATGTACATCGAGCCACCTACTACCATTCTCCCAGCAATTAGACCGAGCCCACCAAGAGTGACGCAAAGCTATTGAAAATAACGAAAGTAATGCAGCTGAGACATCACGGAAAAGAGTTGGCAAGAGCGGTAGTGTGATGTGCAGACATCCGACACGTACTTGATGGGGAAAATGCAGGCTAAAGTGCCTTTTTGACGCCGACGATAGCACAAAATGCTCTACACTAAGCTAAGCTAGCTAAATTAGCCGGCTCGACTTTGAAGAGTCCTAACAGTAACGATGCTCTTAAATAATTCTTATTAATGGTAGTCTATTATCCGCGAAAGACTCGTTTAAAATGACCGCCATGCAATAGCTGCGGCCAAGGGCTTGTAGATCAAACAACTACTCGAATTTACCTGTACTTTTCTCCGCCCAGCAGCATTTTGCCTGTGATGCGTGGCCATCTTGCATGTTGACAGTCAATTCATGTGATGTTACATCCGGGACACAAAAAGAAAACACGTGCCGCAGAGGTCTATGGGTAAGAAGAATATGTTGACCACTCCGCCCATTCACGCTGCCCACCCGGTATTTTATGTAAACAACGAGTTCAATTCTAAAAACATGCAAAAGTTGCTTCATTTGGTTTAGAAATACACGACCCATTCAGATAAATTATTGATATTTCCTACCTTTCGGTTCGTTCTCTTCTATACCACATATATATTTATGCATGTGGCCCTCATTGAAAAAAGGTTTGGACGCCCCTGATAGATGCCTGCATTGTCCACTAGAGGACGCCCTAGGGCAGCTCTGAAAATAATCATGGTGCAATCCGTATTGACGCTTGTCGATCGGTTTTGCTCAGTCACCCACCCTCAACGCATTTGGCTGTCTGAGTGTGGATCTGAGTCTGACACAACAGGGCAACAAATGAGGCTCCCAAGTGAATGCCGGAGAGTGCAATGTGTGTATTCTAGGCCCCTTCCGCTGTCAGTTCTTATGATGGACCTTGAATCGCAGCCTATGACTTGACGGCGACCCTGCCTATAGATGCAATAATCCTGTGTGTCCAGCAGCATCCCTCCTCCCTTCCTCCCACGTTCAAATGCATCATACAGTGGCGCATCCTCACCGCGCCGTGTGGAAAGACAAACTTCTGTGATGACTTCTTTGGAAGTAGCAGTAGACTGGAAGGGGAATTGAAAACATGGGCATTACGCACGAGGCCGGCCGGCTTCAATATGTCCATCATAAGGTGATTAGTACGTTGGCAGTGTAGAAGTTACTTTTGACCGCCAACCCGTGGATTGCACACGCACTCCTCTGTCCTGTTTTCTGGAGTTTTGGTCGGCATGAAGCGGAATAAGCCGTTAAAAAAAAAGAAATGATGGATTTTTCACGGAGGGTTTGGCTGATGCCTCTTCTGAAAACGTCACAATTTGACTCTGTAAATGATGCTTTAAATCTCAGAGTTTCATTGGTAAGTAAAATGCTGATTCGTTCCCTTTGTCTACTTTCATTGTGACTGTGTAAAATGTCATTTACAATAATAGTAATAATAATAATAAACACATTATTACTTTCTTTCAGGGAATACACAGCAAAATGTACTTTTTTATTAACATGTACATAGGCTATTAGCGATATGCATTTATAACCTGATTCCTAATCGTGGTAAATTACTTAATGAATCAATTAATTTATATATTTTCAAATTTAGTTTTAATTTGATGAGTAAATTGTTGTTCGGGAGCGTGTGATGATGCAGCCTACTGTGACTAGTGTGCACCATGTTTCATGGCATGGGCCATGTTCTTACGTATTGCCTCAGTGATAACTCGATCAAGACTGGTCTTGAGCTTGCTTTGTTCATAATGTACTCATGTTGGTCTTTCAACTATTTGTCTTTCTGTTCTTGTGACTCGTGATGATTATGCAGGTCTTTACTCTCTGTAAGCACATACTGCAATTACATTGAAAGGTTTTTGATGAAGAAGTAGGTCATCGGTTGGTATAGTCAGAAGGATGTGTACATTTGAGCGGGATCATCAATTTGAATGCAAGTTCTGCTCAAGAGTTAGCCACAATGATATCATTTTGATCCGAATGCGCTTTTTAAATGTATTGCAGGACAGCAAATGCTTTCTAGTTTAAAATCACAGTAACAAAACAAAAAATAAAATGTGTACAAGCACGACTGGCACACACGCTTACGCACAATCATCCGAATAAGTAGTCCAACTCTGTAAACAGATATAGTATATACCACAAGCCCCTTGAGCGCTTATAAAACATTATTTTCTTTTTCTATTTAACTATTATTTCCTGAACAAAAAGTAAGAACATGATGAGGTTGGATCGTTCGACCAAAGGAATTTTGTAAGGGAACAAAAGTAAAAAAATAAGAAATACTTTTGTGATCTGTAAACTAGGAAACAAAAAGAAGCCACTACTAAAAAGCAAAGTACGGATTTTCGGATGAATCAAACGAGATGATAAATATGTCTTGCAAGCGGCTCTGTATCATCTCACGACTTTGAAGTCCTTTGCAATTATTCCGCTGTAAAATATTATGATGTATCTTTATTAAACAGGAGATCATTTGATAGAAGCAAATACTTAAATACAAAATCAATGAATATAAAACCCAACCGTATCATCATTTGTTTTTGGGGGGGTTTTCTAAAAAAAGTGCAGAATGCTACTTAACAGGAATGTATGTTTGTGCAAGCGTCAAGGGTTTGGCTCGACTTTGAATCCAATTATCATGATTATTTGGAATGATGATGAGCATAACACAGCTGTCCGATATGGGAATTTAATTTCGTTCATGTTTCGCCCCGTGATGTTTAATACTTTATCACCCACATATAAGCTGGCATGCAATTTGAATCAGTTCGCCTTGACAAATAGCCTCCCTTTGCTTTTTAATGTAATATCCTATGGTGCCGTTTCAGAATGTAGTATATAACAAATGACATTCCATAGAGGACACAGTCACATGCAAGAATTTACACATGACAAAGTTTGAACCCGTTAATCGTCGATGTGATGCTACAAGTGGAACTTGACCTATTTATCAGGATAGGAAATGTGAAAGCACTGGATTCAACGTGAGCGATGCTGATCTGAGATCAACCTGGGCCAAAATAAGCAGCTCAAGAGAAAGCAGATACACTAGCGTCTGGCTGATGTATGAAGGGATCAATGCATTTCAGGACAGAGAGTGATGGAAAAGTGTTGCTATTTATATTAGAAGTAGGAAGTGGTGGTGGCTGCTTGTCCCTGTGTCCTCCCTCTAAGCATTCCATGTCCCGCGCATCCCTTTCCCATCCTGGAGCTGTCCTTTTAGTTGCACTCCATTTGGGCCATTTCATGCCATTGTTCTGCTGTTTTGGTTTTGCTCAATTCCCTCGTTTCCCACTGTCGCAAACATTTTCATCTTCCACTGCTTTTCCGATACTGAACTTGCCATTGACCTGTCACATTTGACCGCTGAGACCCTCCAGCCCTCAAAAAATGCTGCTAATAAATAGCAAACAAATCTACAGTATTGTGATCCAAAGCAGAATATCTTCCATTTACAGATTACGTTTTGCGACAGAGTTGCTGTTGCAGAAATAATGATATTGTATTACATTGTATGAGCACAGATATCCATGCCAGCTTTCCTGAAAATCCATCAAATACTTTGTATGAGATTTTATCAAGAGTTTAATCTCATCCTACTCTTGATGCTAAGTCCAGTTTGGTAAATTCGGGTGAGTACCGATGACAGCTGGATTCCACTGCTGATCAAATATTTATAACAAAGTTTCAAGATCAGTACAAAAAAAACATACAGGGACAAAACTATAGGTAGACTTTAGCAATATAATATACCCAAAGCATTATTTGTATCAAAAACACCATTTTTTTGAGAGTTTGTTTTTTAACATGTCATCTTTCGAATATTATTTCAGCTCTTGTACTCTCTTCTCATTTGACTGCCTCCTTTCCATCTTTAGCTGTAAGTAAATTCTAGTACAGAAGAATCAGGATGAAAAGATGGCAGCCATGCTGTTACCAACGGGTCCTGATGGCTTGCGGCTGTTTACTCGTGATTCCTTGGCTGCCTTGGAGCAGCGGATTGCAGAGGAGCAGGTCAAGAATGCCAAGGTTTGCAAAGAGGCCCACAAGAACGTGGACTCATCCAAACCCAGGGTCGACCTGGAGGCAGGCAAGCAGCTGCCGCGCATCTTCGGGGACATCCCTTCAGAACTTGTTGGGGTGCCACTGGAAGACATTGACCCCTTTTATTTCAAGAACAAGAGGGTGAGTACAGCAGCCAATTTAGATCTTTTCATTTTTGTAGTCAAATCTAACGAGAGTCTAATGATGTCCGTTGACGTCCAAAAATGTTGCTAATTGATCATTTATGTTGCATCAATATCCACACTGTCTAAAGATTTTGAGTTGGCTTCTGGAAGAACAAAAAAAGTCAACTTCTTAAAGTTCGAGGGCATTGGCGTACGTAAGTGAGAAGATTGTAGAGGAATTATTAAAACCAACAAGAAAGAAACATGACCAGATCAACCCGAACTAGACTGGCTGTTTGGGAGTTGTTCTGTATTTCCCAATTGCCACTCGGCCCCCGATATGAACCGCAGTATATTTAGAAAGCCATGGAATGACAAAAAATGAACCTTTTTTTTTTTCCCCCATGTCATGTTTTCCCAGAGTACAATCAGTTTTACAAATAAGGTCTATCAACTTCCGGGAATGTATGGTATCATGCAGATAATGAATGTAGAATTAGTCATAATAATAATAACAAGTAACAAGTCATGAACTTTCTCTGGGAAGTATTTTACAGATGTTTCATCAAAAAGTGCCTGCATCTCATTCTAAAAGGATTTTGGATTTCGACTTGCTTTTGTTGGCAGATCTAAGCCATTAACGGGCTGCTAATGGATTATCCACAGATGACAAAATATTTAAATAAATGCCACATCTGTTGTGGAAAGGCTTCAGGCTTTGTTTGCTTTGGAGTTGCTGCCATTATACGATCCATTGATGTTGCTGTTTGGTTTTCTGTTTTTGTTATGATGCGTTCTTGTTGCTTAGGGTAGATGTTTTAGATGGTAGATTGAACTCAACTTATTTTTTAACGGCATACAGATCACAAACATGATAATAATAATCATTTGTGTCTTTTCTCCCCCCAGACGTTTATCGTACTCAACAAAGGGATGGCAATCTTCAGATTCAGCGCCACGTCTGCTCTTTACATATTGAGCCCATTCCACTTCATCAGATCGATCGCCATCAAAGTTTTAGTCCATTCATATCCTTTTAGTGTGGTGGGAAAATATTTGATTTCAAAACTATGATCGTATCTAAAATGACACAACACAGTGGCTACTCTAAGAATGATGTACTACATAGAATAGTAAATTGATATAAATAACACTATCCGAAAAACAGGCAATATAGAATGTTATGAGGCTGAATGTTCTGTTTATTACCGTGAATAAGCCAATTCCTAATCATTCTGTCCTGTGAATGTTGGTGATTGTTCCACCCCCCCAAGTTACATTTTTGATACAGCTTTGTAATAGTCCTCTGGCATCACAAACCTAATCCCCTCTGAGATCCCTTTTTTAATCTCTGATATGGGGAAAAAAAAGAGCAAGATTTTTGCATCATGACAGCTGCCTATTATTTATCAGGCAGAAAAAGGAACTTTGTGTCAGGGAATCTGTCCCTTTATGCACTATATTCCAAAATCAGATTCTAAAACATGTCTTGAAAAGATGCATATTATATAAGTATGACTTGAGCATTGTAAGTGCTCAGCCTGCAAGGCAAAATGATATCAATCCCTTATTTCCAAACTCTAAATGTAGTTCACTAAGCTGTATTTATTGTATTAATGCCAAGGGCTCACACTACGGTTTGTTGCTTTGCCTTAATGGATAGATGCATCCCATAGGATTAGAACATTGTTGCTTGCGCATTACTGAATTTGTTTGCATCCGTATTTCACAGCCGACTGACTTTCCTCAACTTGTTGTCCACATTGTTCAGCCTGTTCATAATGTTCACCATTCTGACCAACTGTTTTTTCATGGCTATGTCTGACCCAGCGCCATGGACCAAGCACCTAGAGTAAGTCCCTCACACTGTTACACGTCGTTTCCTTACCTTGCGCTACAAAAACAATGTCAAACTCAGATGTTGTATGTTCTAATGTACAGCTGTGCCCAGGCGTAACTGAAGAATCGTGTATGTACAGTATGATGCATGCCACATGCAATTTGCCATCTGGAATGAAATTGTTCAATTGCTTTAGGGGCTCCGCCTGATGTAGCAGGTGTGCTTGAGCATGTTTTGCATGCAGCTTTGCCTGCTCAAGATAATCTCACTATACATTTACATTCCATTCCCTTGCCTTGTGAAAAAATTGCCGCTGTTTGTCAGTGAGCTTGGTGAATCAATGCAGCCAGCTCTCATCTGTTTAGGACATACTACACATAACTCCCATCAGCAGCCAGCTTCAAAAACTGGAGAGACGTACAAACTGGATTGTGTAAAATGTAAATAAAAACAAAATACAATGATTTGAAAATCCTTTTCAACCTATATTCAATTGAATACACTACAAAGACAACATATATATTGTAGATATAATATAATATTTAATATGTCGTGTCACCGTGGGATAGTAGGAAACGCAATTAGATTAGATTAAAGAATACGCCAGAGTCAGGACATGACAGTGACCTTGAGGTTTTTATTTATTTGCCATGAATCAAAATTCCATACTAGTAAATTGCTATTAAATAAAACTGTGGAACCATATAATAATTTTTCAACCAATGAAATTCCAGCACAGAAATCAATTCAAAACTTATTGGATGTTCCCACATTTTGTCATTCCGCCACAATTTTAGTTGCTGCACAAAATGATTATTTCTGTATTTTCATCAATTTGTTTCAGTAAAGTGTGCAGTAAAGTGTAACGTTGCTATTTCAGTCTACTTCCATGCTGCGTGGCATTCATGAATAAAATTGCCGTCTCTTTTTATTCCGGTTCATTGATTTTACAGATACACTTTCACTGCCATTTACACGTTCGAGTCAGCAATAAAGATATTTGCTCGAGGATTCTGTATCGTTCCTTTCACCTTTTTGAGGGACCCATGGAACTGGTTGGACTTCAGCGTCATTGTTATGGCGTAAGTAACAATCTAATTTTTATCAGTGACCATATTTGGACCTTTTATGGCACAGGCCACATAGCAGATCTTTGTTGATGTATTTTAGACTATAAACTATTTGTATAGACAGTGTCCCAATGCCATTATCATGGACTCAGTTCTTAAATGACACTATGGGACTGAATTATTTGAATCAATGACTGAACATAACCTCTCTCTATGCTCTTTTCATCTAACGGCAGATATGTGACAGAATTTATAGACCTGGGAAACGTTTCGGCACTAAGAACCTTCCGAGTGCTACGAGCCCTGAAAACCATCTCGGTTATACCAGGTAATGCTCATCTCGTTTCCAATCTGTCTCACGTGTCTCAGATGTTTGGCCAACTCGCCATATATGTCCAATTCCGTGCAGGTCTGAAGACCATTGTAGGAGCTCTGATCCAGTCTGTGAAGAAGCTGGCAGATGTGATGATCTTGACCGTATTTTGCCTCAGCGTGTTTGCCCTTATCGGCCTGCAGCTTTTCATGGGGCTTTTGCGACAGAAGTGCGTTCGCAGCATCGCACACTGTGTCAACTCCTCCTTTAGTACAAATATATCTTTCGTCTGCAACAACAGAACCTGGAACTCAGTGGAGGATTTTCTCACCAGTGAAGGTCAGTCCAAATCCATACAGTAGTTACTTATCCATTTATGGTAATGTACTAACATTCATGCCAACGCTATTCTTGTTCCCATTTCCTTTAGATAACTTTTACAAAATTGAAGGAGCAAAGGATGCGCTAATATGTGGCTACGGCAACGACGCAGGGTAAGTTGCAATTATTTGCTTGCCGTTATACAATGGTAAAACTCCATCGAGTGGCTTTTGATCACATGCGCGTCATGTTTACGGGCCCGCGGGCTCCATGCAAATAAGTCTTTACAGAACCGGAACAGAGATACAAAGGCGAGATGTTGTTGCTCTATATTTTAAGTCCGTGACATAATGTATAGAAGAGCGATCGCGTCAGAAGGGCGGGGAGGGGGTTAGCGTGAGAGAGGCTGTGCACAAGACGACCGACATGCAGTGCGGATTATCACCCGAGTGCCATTGGCACCCTGCACCGAGAGGCATGAAGTTGCCAGCTTCTTTGGAGATTTCATCATCTCAAAAGCTCCACACAGTGATGAGGTTGAAGTGGATCATTGAATTGATCAATACTGTTAGGGTTGATCAAAGACATGTCCTCAAGGCATGCGCTGCGCTTTGACTTCTTATAAGTGCATCTGCAGGCACACACTAAATAGATTTGATGAACGTATGGGCCGTTGTATATGATAAGAAAGATCTTACTTGCAGTCAAGGACCGTTGCTGCGGATGTCACAGGAAATGTGTGACACCATCCAAATATTGCTACTCAGCCTACATACGGAGTAATCCTATAAATCTGCAAATGCTTTTGAAACAAGCACAACAGGATGACTCGAGCCATGCCAGGGCCAGTTCAGGGGTTAGATCGTGAACTAAATACCCATCTGTGGCAATCTCAATTGCCGCTTGCCTTCTGTGACTGAAGGTGTTTTGTTTTTTTTTATGATTGGAGAAAAGGCAAAGAGGCACGAGTCCGGGCGCATTTTCTCCTGGATGGTTTGAACATGTGTACTGTATTTCCCTGACTTGATTTAAAACAAATAATTCAAATGGTTTGACTGAAATGTGAACCGCACTGGGCTTTTAATGCTAAATGAGATCGAGTTTCTCAAATATGTGTCGAGAACAAACTGAATTTGAGGATCGCAATGTTCGCTCACTCTTTGCTAACTGACAGGGATGTTGAGAAATGTACAAAAATGGTCTTATCTGTATGACTGTTTGATATCAGACGCCAGAGACCTTGAAACTCAATTGAGAGCAAATAAAGACGATATGACGATAAATGATTATTTAAAGCATGGCGCGTTATTCCCGCGGGCGGGGATCAGTCAGGCTTGAATGTTGTTGTTTTTAATCCCCCCCACCCCCCCACCCTCACACACACTCACCTAGCCTCCAAAAAAGCACAGGCACTTAATCTCCTAAGAAGCAAAATCTGACTCAGTGACTTGTGTTCATTTCAGAGAAAAAAGCAGATACGCTTAAGGGCATTAAAGGGGAAACCGCATCATTTTAGGTCAGTAAGATCAGAGCAATCCAGCTGCTCTACAGTTTACCTACAAGTTACTCGTCTTGTTGATCGTGCTGATGCGAGTTCACTGACACACGTGCCGCCGTTTTAATCCTTTAACGGAATTCCATTTGGTCTGTCTAACTTTGAGACTGTGTGGCAAAACAAGATTGAGTACTGGAGCTACAGTTTTTCACAAAAACGATATAGCGTAAGCAAATCTAAATAGTTTCCCCAGATTTCTTTTCTCCTTAGCTAATATACTGTCGTCAGTTAATGACCAAAATGATCATCGGTTGAATTATTTGGATGGAACATCCTAAGGCTGGCTGTGGAGACAAGATATTAAGCAGGTCAGGATGGAGGACGTAAAACATAGAGGATGCTTAATCTTTTGAGTGTATTCCAACAAGTAATCCCTGAGTAGATTTCCAAATTAAAGCTTTGGATAGGGTATGATGACACAAACACACGCAGCCAAGGCCTGCACAGACACCACAAGGCCCAAGTCTGCACAAAAAATATGCATTCAATTGAGTGTGTGTGTGTGTGTGTGGGGGGGGTAGTATGTGTGTATACTACTCGTGTATACGTGTATAAATAATCATTTTAATTTTTAATTCTTTAATTTTTATGAGAAGTGTATATATATATTTATTTGTTTGTTTGTTTATTTATTGATTTATTTATTGATTTATTTATTTATTTTTGGATGGTGGTGGTGGTGATGAAGCCTCTTGTGTCCTCACCGCTGCATATTAGTGATCATCCCTGGCCTGTTGGTGAGATGTCCAGCTGTTCTCCTAGCAGTACTCTTTGCCCAGCTGTTTCCCAGTCATTATGAAATTATTCTGACAGCCCCGCTCACTCCTCAGTGCCAGACCTAAACAATGAATATCAGAAATGGAGGCAACGGAGTGCAAAATGTTTGTTTGATATCCATTTGGCTTGTCATATAATCTCTTTTACGCTGGTGCGTTTGATTGCAGCGGAGTGGCAGGAATTTCAAGTGCCCTTCTCAGTTGAAATCATGGTGCATGATGATAGCAGTGGCATTGACTCTGCTACTCTCTGCTGCCGAGTCAAAGGTCACGAGGCTAAATGTTGAAACTCAAAACGTCCATGACGGCGGCCGGCGGGCGGGCGGGCACACACGCACGCACGCACGCTATCCCATGTGGATCTATGCCAGATGCTTTTGATTTAATTGCGCACTGCCTTTGTTGGTCCCGACTCCGCTTTGATAATGCTTCCATTGCAGGAAGTGTCCAGAAGGGTTTGATTGCCTCAAGGTTGGAAGAAATCCAAACTACGGCTACACCAGCTTTGACACTTTTGGATGGGCTTTTTTGGCACTTTTCCGTCTCATGACCCAAGACTACTGGGAGAAACTATTTCACCAGGTTCAATCTCATTTTGCAATTCTGATTTATTCTGTAATCATAACCAATTAAAAGTTGCTATATTAACTGTGTCATCAAGTCTTGAGTGTGCCTGTGAATATTCTTCATCAAATATGAAGTCATAAACTCATTCATAATCTAACATAGTATTTATATGTTTCCATCTTCCAGACTCTGCGCTCAGCTGGAAAGACCTACATGGTGTTCTTTGTCCTGGTTATCTTTCTGGGCTCTTTTTACCTGGTCAATTTAATCCTGGCTGTTGTCGCCATGGCCTATGAGGAGCAGAATCAGGCGACCATTGCTGAGGCTTGGCAGAAGGAGAGGGAGTTTCAAATGGCCATGGAGCATCTCCGTCGGGAGCAAAGAGTAAGTCCCGTGCAAACAGCGCTCACGGATTTGCACGTGCTCACCATTTGACTTTTTCTGTGAAGCTGGCAGCAAAACGGCAAGCCCAGGAGAGCGATTCCATCTTGTCCCCGGAGTTGTCTCCATTCTTTACAAAGATAGGAAGTATGAGACGATGTAGCACTAAACGGAGGCGATCTCACCGGGCGCTATCAGAAGAAACGGCAGTGGAAGCTGAAGACAACCTTGACCTGGAAGACGAGCTAAAGGTGCCGCACACAGATACGAAGCAATTGCTGGACACAATTCCAGACAATGAGTCATTGATTCTTATGTCCACCCTAATGTTTCTGTGTCCAGCCTCCTTTGTCTCCCCTGCCAGCCCACCCGCTTCTGGCCACACTCTCCTCTCACCCACTCAGCACGCGAAGAGGAAGCCAGAATAGCATCTTCAGTTCCTTGAGGGTGCGCAACAACTCCGAGGCTGACTTTGCGGATGATGAGTACAGCATCCATGGGGATGCTTTCAGAAGCCGCACCAGTTCCACCGTCACGCACTGGAAGAGAAGGGCTGGCAGTGTGAGGAGCCACTGCTCCCAAGTCTTCACCCCGAGTCTCACAGTAAACGGACGGCTCAACGTTTCTTTAGATCACAATGGCGTCACCGCCGCGGCGGGGCCACACGCCCTGAATTCCCTCCCCGCTTACAGCATGGAGAGGATAAAGGAGGACACGGTGAGTGTCTAAGCGGCGCTATTCCAAAACGTTAGCTTCTGACGCTTTTGACCGACCCACCCACCCACAGAAGACCACCAATGAAGGGGAAACTGTCCAAAGGCCTCTTCTTCAGCCGTCCCCAACAGTGACCGAGCTGCCCCCCGTGCAGAGAAAAAGAGGACTAAGCTCTGTCAGTTTTTTTAGTGATGCCATGGACGGTTAGTTGTGAGAGAGCCTCACGTCATTCTTTCTAGGACCAACTTAGCAGTTGGTCACAGGTGGTCACAGTTGCCTTTGGTCCTTCTTTGCAGAGCTGGAGGAGTCCAGACAAAAGTGCCACCCCTGTTGGTACACCTTTGCCAGAAAGTACCTGATATGGGACTGCTGCAACTGGTGGCTGAAATTGAAGGAGTTGGTCAAGTTGATGGTGATGGATCCTTTCCTTGACCTCGGGATCACCATATGTATTGTGTTGAACACCCTCTTCATGGCCCTGGAACATTACCCGATGACTGAGGAATTCAACACCATGCTATCGGTGGGAAATTTGGTGAGGATTTTTATTCAAGTGAGGTTTTTGAGACAAGTCTAACAAATAAGGGTCTCGAGAGTGATGATGATGGTTGTGGTCATGTATTGCTTGTGTCATTTCCGTCAAACAACCAGCTCTTCATTTCCTCTCGCCCCACAAACAACCTGCGCTGGGCATTGTTACTTCCGTTTATGAAAAAAAAGTAATTTTTTTGTTGCTTGATGGTAACGACGCAATGTCAATCTCGAATGTGCCGTCAGGTGTTCACGGGGATCTTCACTGCCGAGATGGTCCTGAAGCTGATCGCCATGGACCCGTATTATTACTTCCAACAAGGATGGAACATTTTTGACGGCGTTATTGTTTGCCTTAGTCTGATGGAGCTAGGGCTCTCCAATGTCGAGGGCCTCTCTGTTCTTCGCTCCTTCAGACTGGTACCACAATATTTCTGCTTGTTGTTCGCGCTTGGATTTGGACTCGCTTGGTCTGACGTCACGCTTTCTCCTCCTTGTTCTCAGTTACGTGTCTTCAAACTGGCAAAGTCTTGGCCCACCCTCAATACTCTAATAAAAATCATTGGCAACTCAGTCGGCGCTCTGGGAAACCTGACACTGGTTTTGGCCATCATCGTCTTCATCTTTGCTGTAGTGGGCATGCAGCTCTTTGGCAAGAACTACCAGGACTGTGTGTGCAAGATCTCTCATGACTGTCAGCTTCCTCGCTGGCACATGAAGGACTTCTTTCACTCCTTCCTGATTGTGTTCAGGGTGCTGTGTGGCGAGTGGATTGAGACCATGTGGGATTGTATGGAAGTAGCTGGGCAACCTCTCTGCATCCTGGTCTTCATGCTGGTCATGGTCATTGGCAACTTGGTGGTGAGTACACGGCATTTTCTCAATACCGATCCCGTTACGGGAGCCGCACTTAGTATCCCGGGTGACTAGTTGTAGTTGGTATAGCGGTGACTTGAATACCTTGTTTGGGCCAAGACCGTCTGACGAGAGTGTGACTGACTTGTATCGTGAACAAAAACGTCTTCTGCACACAAATGGTGGGAAAGCTGTTTATCCGAGAGATAATCCGGGATGCTTAAAGGACAATCAAGTCAAAGCTCATTCATCACTAATCAACTGCTCATGCTCCCCGTCTCTCACTGGCTAAAGATGATCCTTACGCACCAACTGTGCACATCACAAAAGCACACACACACACACAGTCCGCTGCGGTGCAGTGTGTGTTCCAGGCTGATGCTCTCTAAGCTTGTAGACAGATTACTCGGAAGTTGGATGTTAGGAAACTTGACTTTAGAATAGCTGGAAGCACACAAAGCCAGCCGTATGTGTCACAGCTGAAATACAGATACAGATGGATGGATGTTAAGATTCAAGTTAAGATTTGAAAAAACGACAGCTGCCTCATCCATAAAGCCCAAATGATCACTGAATACGATAAGCTTGAGTTGAATTGATTACCTACGGCTTGTGTGTCAACAGGTACTGAATCTCTTCCTGGCCTTGCTGCTCAGCTCTTTCAGCTCTGACAACCTCTCAGCTCCAGATGAGGATGGAGATTTGAATAACATCCAGATTGCCATTGCTCGCATCCACTCTGGTCTCTCCTGGCTCGCCACAAGCATTGTCCACCTCTTCAACCGCACTTTCAAATGCAGACGGAAAAAATCCATTCAGACCTGTAAGGCCGTTAAACTGGTTTCCATTCACCTGGAATGCAATGGTGGAATTTATGGACGCTATGGAGAGAAGTACGTCGTACCGGAAGAGGACAGCTACATGACTAACCCAAACCTGACTGTTATCGTTCCCATCGCACCTGGAGAATCTGATGTTGAATTTATGGAGGACGAGGACATATCGGAGTCATCCGAGGACGAGGACCAGAAAGTAAGTTTGGAGCAATTTGTTTCTCCCGCTTTATACCCAATAAAAACGGACATACTAAACACCAACAAAGATCATTCAAGGACAATGAGCCAAACCATATCACCAGATTAGAAATGAGCATTAATAGTGTGAGTTTATACATTTCTAGAAATATTTTGCATGCCTGCCTCACAGCTCTGATGCGTTTTGCGAGTCGGCTGTAAAAATGTTGTTTGCTCTCACCGACCAATCGGCGGACAGAAAAATGCCTACATCATCGAGGTCTAGCGATTGCTAATGCAGTTTCCTTTACATTGGCCAGCACAACTGATTCTGAAGGCCCTGGGGAATTTGGATTTATATGGCAGCACATCAAGCCTGAGATCTAATAGGACCAAATAAGACAATTCTAACATATAGTACATTGTATACAATGCAGCTGAGAAATGCAACAAAATGAACTGAATGGATTGTTGGGGATACATTAATGCAATTTCATGGAAGAAATATCGGACTTTATTTTGTTAATGTAGGTCACTGCTTGTGATAGGCCAACAGAGAAGGCTTTGCTAGCCGCGACAGCCCATCACTGGATCTAATACAAGAGCTCCAAGTTAACTCTCGTATTTGATTTAATCATAACTTAGTTGCCTTTTTTAGCATGATGGAGGAAAAGTCTGTCATCATCAAAACTAAGCATTCATTTGAATCACTTCATGCTCACAATGCTACTTTCATGATGCTCTACCGCAGTTGTCAGTATCATTTAGAAATAAAATACAGGATCAGGTTAACAGCTAGAGAGAGGGCAGGGATGGCCTTGCGCATGTGGATGCTCTCCTGAACCATAATCTGTTAATCTGGAAAGCAGACAAAATGAATTATGATGGAGACCATTGTCCTGTAGAGAAAATCCAGATGTGTTGTTTCCGGTTTCCATGTTTGCTGCTGCAAAGTGCACATTTATAATAATGTAATAAGGAAAAATAAAACCAGTGTTCTGAAGCTGAGCCGTGATTGGTTATGACCTGGCAACTGTGATGTCATTTTCAGTCGACAGCAAGTGGCAAAATGGCTCCTCGGAAAGAAGTTATGACTACAATGCGGCCCGTGAAAAAAATGAGTTTGACACCCTTGGTCTAGACTCTCGAGGGAGAAAATAAAGACAAAGAGGATGTGCAATTGTACATATCCACTTGATTTAATCGTCCCATGTATTCCTCTGATAATCTGCTGAGATGGTACGGATGATCAAGTCAAACCTTTTGATAGGATAGAGACTGACCTCTGCCTCACAAATTATGTTTAATATGTTTTGCTTTTACAACAAAGTCAAATCTTATCAAAAGAGTATTAAAGTATAAAGGAGATTGAAAGGTCATGCACGTAGTAGGTGAACTTGCTATTCAGCCTGACAGTGGATGGAAAATCCTTCAACTGCTCTCCTAGGGAATGATTGCATATTGTACATTACTTAACTGTAAAATGAAGCTTATTTAATTGTGACATCAAACAGGACTGCAACAAGTTTTCTCGAAATATTTGGCAACGTGTACTAAAGGGAGACATACGTATGATTCCATTCATTTGGGGACATACGTAAGTCGATGACAAAATATTGAATCATTTTTATTCTAGTTAAATTTGACATGCACTCCAGATAGCTATAAATCTTGAAACAGGCAATTGACGAGTAATAAAATGTCCTTTAAACGTTGACTTTGCAAATCAAAACTGAATTACTTTTTAATCTCTGTAAATTCAGTTCTCAAATTGGATTACATTTGATTGCAAAGGTATCAAACTATTTTAAGAATGAGAATGAAACTTTGAGACTTTCTTTGACTTTGAGACTTCCTACCTGGCAGGAGAAGATAAGCCTTTCGGAAGGCAGCACGGTGGATTTAAGGAAGCCTGGCGAGGAGCTGGACAATTTATCCGAGCTGGCTGAGGAGTGCATGGAGCCAGAGGAATGCTTCCCAGAAAGTTGGTGTAGAATTTAATGTCTGATGAGTACTTACACTGTTCCACATTTTTTCTTCGCTTTATTTTATTCTTTGCGTGATGACAAGTCCCAAAGTCTGTGTTCTTCTTGGTTTCACCTTTTCACTCAGTGTGCGTCAAGCACTGCCAGTGCTGCAATATCGATATCAGCCAAGGTCTCGGCCAGGCCTGGTGGAGACTGAGAAAGACCTGCTACCAGATTGTGGAACACAGCTGGTTTGAGACCTTCATCATTTTTATGATCCTGCTCAGTAGTGGAGCTCTGGTACAGTATCTTGACACCTTTGTTTTCCTGCCAACAGGATAAAAGCTGTACTGTACTTTTCTGAATGTGACGTCAAAATGATGATGAAGCATATTTTCAGAGCTTAGCTGTAAATATAGATGTAGAATTATTTATATGTTGCCTACAGGCTAAAACAAAACATAATCTAGTTCCCAGGATGATGCAGTCAAAATATAGTACATTAGCATCATGTTAAATGGAATTTGATACTATAATATTTTTTTTGCAGAAGCTACGTATTTTGCACAATAGTTCATGTTCGACACCCCTAAGATAATAAGTAATATTTGCGTCTCTTGACTGCAGGCATTTGAGGATATCTACATTGAGAAGAGGAAAGTCATCAAAGTGATGTTGGAGTATTCCGACAAGGTCTTCTCCTACATCTTTGTGCTGGAGATGTTCCTTAAATGGATCGCTTATGGCTTCAAGAAATATTTCACCAATTACTGGTGCTGGCTTGACTTTCTCATTGTGGATGTAAGTGAACAAAGCATGCTGTGTTTATCAAATCAAATTAAAGTTAAAGCCAGCAGCATCTGAAATTGATATTATGATTTGAATGTTTTACACAGTGCTAATTGTCAAATTTTTAACTATGACTACTTTGCAGGGAATTTTTACCGCCTAAACCGATTTACCAGAATGCTTCTGTTCTGGATGTTTTGCTCTCGCCTCAGGATTAGGCCCAAAATTTCTCCCAAAAAGATTTGAAGATCATTTGAAGAAGATCATTTGAATCTTTTGGCTTTAAAAATAAACAAATCAATCTTTTGACATCAATCAAAGTGCCCGAGGCATGCGGCCCGCGGCCTGACTCTGATTTTACCTGCTGTTACACAGATTGCTACAGACCGCTCTATTGTTAGGGTAAGTTGTAGTTAGCAGGTCCAGGTGAGTATGAGATCCAGGAATGAAACTCGCATCTGCATCATGAGCATGTTTTTTCTTTCACTTTGCAATTTGTTATGATACCCAAAGCCATGAGAAAAAAATTATATCTATATATATATATATGTATATATATATATATGTATAATCGTTCTTCAATTCGTCATTTGATAACACTTCAGGACTTTGGCTTTTGTATCAAAACAATTTTAGTGCCACATACTGTAAGCTTTATCTATAGAAGATCAATTCTGCTCAGCCTATACATCCCGGCGGTAAGCATTCTTAATGGTGGCGATTCGTATTGTACAATTTCAATACATTTTTAACTGCTGTTCTGTTTGTTCAGCATGTTTGATTTGTTGCTACATTGGCAACTTTTTTGCTTGATCAAAGTATTTCTTTGATGATTTCTAGTATATTTGCTTTTGTATTGATTTATTTCATGACCGACACTGAGAATAAGACAAATAGCACCTTTGTTCTGTTTCGACTATAAACCTTGAGTATCTTCTTTAGATATGTTGGACAAACACATCCGTAAATAGACTTTTATAAAGAAATTCACACCACCGGGGACCTGAGTGGTAAATTGTTTTAAAGAACTCATTGGCTCAAATTGGTAACAAATTTGGCTGATTTGTTTATTATTCTTTATAAAACTCACTCTATTTGATATATATCCATATATGTATTATATGCATATATACTCGAGTATGTGTGCATGGACACGTTCTGTACATGTATGCATATGTACTTGTCTGTGTTTTGTCATCTTCAGTCTCATTGGCATCCTTCCATTTTCATGACTAGCAAGCGCACCCAAAGGGTCATTCAACAGCGGAATGTCATTTTGTTTTGTCTCTTTTGGATGTAGAATAGAGTGGAAGTCTCAAAGACGTTGCAACAACCAAAACAAATCTCAACCTAACAAATTCTAAATTGTGTCTTTTCCTAACTGTGGAATGTCCCAAAATCACAGAAAGTCCAAATTCTTCTTCTTGTCATTTTACTCTGAACTGAAATATTGATTTTTCTCCGTATCTTCACATGCAAGGGTTTGGCTACTTTTTTGTTCAGCACATTTGCACCTTCTAAGAATGCCAGTACAATATATTTCACTTCCTCTTGTAGGTGTCCCTGATAAGCCTGGTGGCAAACTCACTGGGTTATTCCGACTTTGCTGCAATCAAATCCCTGAGGACTCTCCGCGCTTTGAGGCCTCTCAGAGCTCTATCCAGATTTGAGGGCATGCGGGTGAGAAGTCAAATTTTGATGTCAAGAAGGGGGCCATACAATAACATCCTGCCGGGCCCCAGGCCATTTGTTTGAGACCCCGTCTTAATAGGCGGCGGATGCAATGTCTGCCTTGATCCGTATGCTACGAACACATTAAATAAGGCCCCCCCCACCGCGTTGACAGCATTTTGGATGACTCTAATGAGTAGAAGTGAAAGCCGTCGTTGTCCTCTTTGTTGCGCTCACCAGGTGGTCGTGAACGCTCTTATTGGAGCCATCCCCTCCATCATGAACGTGTTGCTCGTGTGCCTCATCTTTTGGCTCATCTTCAGCATCATGGGAGTCAACCTTTTTGCGGGCAAGTTTGGAAAGTGCGTGAACAGAACTGGCTTCATCCACAGTTTCACAGTGGTCAACAATAAGTCCGACTGCCTGGCCATGAACGACACTCAGTACTACTGGACCAAAGTGAAGGTCAACTTTGACAACGTGGGACTGGGCTACCTTTCCCTTCTCCAAGTGGTAGGTTTCTTGTGTCTACTGACTTGAGCTGGTGTGTGTGTATAGAAAGAAAAGCTCCATTTCAAAGAATAAATGAAATAATCATTGTATTGTGCTCTTACAGGCAACATTTAAAGGTTGGATGGAAATAATGCACGCAGCTGTTGATTCAAGAGGGGTAAGTGTGTCACTTGACTTCAACCGACTCGACGTCAAGCATGAGCGTCTGACTTGAAGAGATGTTGCTTTTCAGGTGGAGGAGCAACCCATCAGAGAAATCAACCTCTACATGTACCTTTACTTTGTGGTCTTTATCATATTTGGTTCCTTCTTCACACTCAACCTCTTCATTGGCGTCATCATTGACAATTTTAATCAGCAGAAAAGAAAGATGAGTATTACTGTCATATTGCATTTTTCATCATTTATCACAAAACTCGCATGCTGTTGCCAGGAAGAAAAAAAAAAAAAAAGGTAACCTTTTGGGAAGAAGTTGTCTAACACATGTCGACTGTCTTTCGCTATTCTGAATGTCCAAAATAATGTCAGGTATCTCTGATTATACTTAGGTGGACAGGATATTTTTATGACTGAGGAACAGAAGAAATATTACAACGCTATGAAGAAGTTAGGAAGTAAAAAGCCACAAAAGCCAATACCAAGACCTGCGGTAAAGTAACACCATGGTGTTTCAAATGTGTCTTGAGCGTTTCTGCACTTATTGCCGAATTAATTGACGGTTGAACTGCAGTCTGGGCATAAGAATAGGGCCTGTTAAGTCTTTGATAAGGCTTCCATTGATTGACTTGTACTTGTCTTTGTGCACCTCAGAACATCCTGCAAGCCTTCTTCTTCGATCTGGTTTCGAAGCAAGCCTTCGACATCATGATCATGATGCTGATCATCGTCAACATGCTCACCATGATGGTGGAGACGGACGAGCAGTCGGACCGCATGGAGTCCGTTCTCAACAAGATTAATTTGGTCTTCATTGTGATCTTCACGGCAGAATGCCTGATCAAGATCTTTGCCCTTCGTTGTTATTTTTTTACAGTCGCTTGGAACATCTTTGATTTTGTGGTGGTTATACTCTCCATTGTGGGTACGTTGGAAAATGTACACTGCGAGAACACAATGAACTACTTGATGAGCTATGAATTCGTATTTAAGTTCTCCGAGACAAAACCAGTTGTGTCTATCTGCCTCTCGTTACAGGGATCGTTC
This sequence comes from Syngnathus floridae, assembly GCF_059516105.1. Taxonomy (NCBI): domain Eukaryota; kingdom Metazoa; phylum Chordata; class Actinopteri; order Syngnathiformes; family Syngnathidae; genus Syngnathus; species Syngnathus floridae. The sequence goes on from NC_142426.1 coordinate 13,091,909, forward strand.
TCGCCGACATCATAGAAAAGTACTTTGTGTCACCGACCCTATTCCGAGTCATCCGCCTGGCAAGGATCGGACGCGTGCTTCGACTTATACGTGCAGCCAAAGGAATCAGGACTTTACTTTTTGCCTTAATGATGTCCATGCCAGCGCTATTTAACATCGGTCTCCTGCTTTTCCTGGTCATGTTCATCTACGCCATCTTTGGCATGGCAAACTTTGCCTACGTGAAGAAGCAAGATGGAGTTGACGACATGTTCAACTTTGAGACTTTTGGCAACAGTATGATCTGCCTTTTCCAGATCAGCACCTCGGCCGGCTGGGACAATCTCCTGAGTCCAATCATGTCCAGCTCTCCGGACGAGTGCAATGTTCATTATGTCAACACTGGAACAAATACTCGCGGTAACTGCGGTAGCCCCTCAGTGGGCATAGCTTTCTTTGTCAGTTACATCATCATCTCTTTCCTCATTGTGGTCAATATGTACATTGCCATCATTCTGGAGAACTTCAGCGTGGCCACAGAGGAAAGCACTGATCCGCTGAGCGAAGATGACTTTGAAATGTTTTACGAGGTTTGGGAGAAGTTTGATTCGGAAGCCACGCAGTTCATCGAGTTCTCCATGCTGTCGATTTTTGCCGACACTCTGTCGGAGCCGCTGCGCATCGCCAAGCCCAACAAGATCAAACTGATCTCCATGGACCTCCCTATGGTCAGCGGCGATCGAATCCACTGCTTGGATATCTTGTTTGCCTTCACAAAACGAGTCCTGGGCGAGTCGGGGGAGATGGATGCCCTCAAACAGCAAATGGAGGAGAAGTTCATGATGACCAACCCTTCCAATGTTTCTCACGAGCCCATCACTTCCACACTGCGCCACAAGCTGGAGGAGATGTCGGCCATCATCATTCAGAGGTGTTACAGGAGGCATCTGGTGCAGCGGCAGATGAAGCAGGCCTCTTACCTGTACAGACAAATCAACTACGAATCGGTCGTCGATGTGGAAAATGCTCCAGAGACGGAAGGGCTCATAGCGACCATGATTCATCACTACGGCGCTGCGGGCGGCGACTTTTTAGAGACAACAGAAGGCTCTCTAATGTCGTCGCCACCTTCCTACGACAGCGTGACCAGGGCAGCCAGCGACCTTTCGGACGTCGTCGGATTATTAGCCGGGGACTCTGAACTTGGGGATCCTGGTGAAAACGATGAGGAAACTTTTCTTTGAAGCACCACATACTCAAACAGATTTGCCGAGTCATATGAAATCCTAGAAAGTGTTTAAAACGAGCGTATGTTGTAAAATTGAAGCATTTAAGGGAACGTCACTTCAGAAGAGAAGCCTTCAATGGTCATTTAAATAACAATGGCTGATTGTACTACATACGTTATACTCGGAAAATACATACTATGGGATATTGGGCTTTCAGACAACATTTCAGTATGAATATAAAATGCAGAATAGCCTTTTATAATTCTCCAAACCTCCGAATGCTTTGGCCGTTCAATGTCCAGACCTTCTTTATATTATACTGGATGAAATCCTAAAAGTGATCAGTAATTCAAATAAATTCCAACGGAAATCCAATGATATTGTCTTATTAAGAATTTTGTAACTCAAGGCAATTTCATTTTCTGGCTCTGCACACCATGAGGTCCGTTTTTGTGCCCAATCCAAAGAAGAGCAGGGTGTCAAAATTCCTAAATCATGTGCCTGATTTTGACTGTTGTCCGCACACTTCTCTCAATCTCATTGGACCATTTTATTTGACTGTTGGATGCAGGTGGAGAAGCACAAATGCATCAAAAGCTCATTTTGTAATATTAATGATGTAAAAATGACCAGTTGTACATGTAAAATACATTTTTGAGAAATTTGTAATTATATTGATGTGTATTGTGTATATATACGTATAAAGAACACTTAAGGGACATGCATGCTGTCATATAACATATGATCAAATTATATGCGTACATACTGTGCTCAATTTTCTATATGATACTTTCCTTGAGAACTTGCTTGTAAGTATTGCATTTAGGTTGTATTTACTGAATGTAATAAAACATCTTTTCCATAGCTGTGCATGTTCAATCCCTCATCACTGTACACAAAAGCACACTTTTTTGGATTTTTAGACATTTTCTTAGTCTACATTTGCTTTTTTGGAGGGCGGGCGTAATTTCACATGAGAAACCAGTTAGCTTATTTGACCTCATTACAAAGCTGACAAATCTCTCTCTGAGCGGGGAAAAACAAGACAGATGTGCACAAGCCTCTGAACCAGCTCCCATTTTTGTCCTTGTGGTGGTGTTGCCCTTTAAAGCTTGAATTTGTTTAGAATAGCTCAACAAATACAGTAACCTCTCAATACCGTTGCTGAAATGATCTGCGACAATTATTGATTTATTTGAATCTTTGAAAAGATTAAATGCTTCAATATCGGCTAAAATTACAAAACATGAGCACATACGAAAATTATTTGCTTGACATGGCCTTGTGATTATTTGAATGCACGTTTTCTTGCTCTAGATTTCTATATATGTGTTTACTTCAGCATATGACTACTCCTTCAAGAAGTCAGTAGGACACATCACAAAAGTGTTCTATTTTGTGTTATAGTAATAAATTTGAACTGTGCTCCCACAGTTTTGAGTTGAGGGGAGTCAACAAGGGTGCCAATTTGGATTTAGCCCCAAACAGATTTCCTCTCTCTGGTCGTTGGGGTAGTCAAATCCAACTCCGAGCAGCTGGGATGGAGGGATAATCTGTGTGTGTGCATGTGTGTGCGTGCGTGTGTGTGCGTGCATGTGTGTGTGAAAAAAAAAATACACTTTTTTTTTAATTACACACTCACAGGACAGGCACAACCTCCCTCTCCCCCTCTCTCTCTCTGTTCCTTGTCTCCTGCACTCACATTGAGGATATATGAGGCACACATTCAGTGCATTACTATATAGACACAGACATTTATGCAATTCATCTTCCAGATTGCTTTAATTTGTGTGTGAAGTGCCAGAGTATTTGAACGTGAATGAATGTGACTCTGCCAATGACGAGATTTTTATCCATTTAGACATGTGGACGAGATTAAAAAAGCTCTATGTTTAATTAGAAATTACATTAGCATGGATATGGACGCAATTTAATACCTCACAGATCATCTGCATTCACTGCGTGTCATGGATCGGATGGAGCAGGGCGACCAAATGCAGCTATGACACTGTGCTCTACTGTCAATGGAATTGATGCGAAGTCATCTACTGTAGCATACATCTGACAATTTTAGGTTGTACTTTAGAATGTGATGAATTTGGACACGTGTAATATTACAATACAATACATCTGTATTTCTATAGAGCTTTCACACCTTCTTTACCAAACATGTTATCATTGAATTTTATTTTAGTCATATTATTTTTTACAAACACACTAAACAAAATATACTTTAAAATTGCAATAATATTGTGATATAATATGACAATCTGTGATATGTTCAGGCTGTTTAGTGGTCTCCGTTTGGTTCAAATTGTGCCGCACCGTACAGCACTGGTTAAGAGAGAGTCGACTGCCCCCACCAGGAGACTTACTACAGATTTAGTTTGAGACGTTCAGAGAGTCTAAGTATGTAAATGACGCATTCAATGTTAATTTGTTGATGGAGAGATTTATCATAGAAAATTTAAGAACACCACGGGGAAGTATTATTTGTACTGTTTTTTTTTTTTCAGGCTGTGTCACTGAAGAGGGAAAATAATGTGGATTTTATTCTAAAGAACATATTACAACTAGCCATTTTTATATTCGGTAAGATATGACGGCTTATTTATTACAATTATCATTCTTTGTATTGTAGTTGTTTTTTTAATGTTTTTGTCTACAAGGGCGATGCACACTCCATATCGATAGATGGCGACACTGCCACCTAATCGTCATTTGCATACTGCTATTTATACCAGGAGAAGAAAAGAAGAAAGTCTCTTCCCGTAGTTTTTGCTATTCGAAAGCAAGAGACGTGGCTTTGACTTAATTAAGAGATTGTCAGGGACATTTTTCAAGTAGGGAGACATTCCGACACGTTGTGTATCTTCTCCGGAATCAAATGGGTAAAGTTAGCATGGCGCTTGTTTTTGCTTCGTTTCGTTTTGTTTTGGTGTTGGTGGTACACGTTGCTAACTCTTTCATGACAGTCACTTCTAGAATGAAAACACATGAAGGCGATTAAAGCGGGGTAAAGTTAACGTAATAGAACAGTGTTGGCCAACATTGAGGCAAGGAATCCAATGTACATTTTTAGTCGGGACAAATGAAGTGAAATTGTTTAGTCTGCCCCAGAACTCCTGATGATCTCTCAAAGTACACATCCGGGTTGAGAATCACTGCAATAGACAGAAAAACACAGTCACTTTAGAACGCTCAATTCAGTGGCCTCTTCCCTCTTTATGAACACAGAAGGCTTTAAACATGCCTCAGGAAATGTCCCTTTTCGTGAATTCTTCTTATCCAGCTCCTTGGAGAACAGCGACTTACAAAATCTTAGATACACTGCGCCTGTGTTTTCCAAATTTAGAGGACACATTTCCGTTTAGAAATTTTACACAACTTAATATCCCTAATCTGACTTAAATTGTACCAGTATTTATGTCTGTGCCTGCTTGTTGACAATGCTTCTTTGGCCCTTCAGAAGGTCCCCTGCCTTTGCCGTTGCTAAGGCTCCTGGCCCCACCTCTGCGTGTAATGTCAGCCATTATGTGGAAGGTGGTTCACTTGCGAAGCACAGAGCATTATGAGAAAGTGGTGGAGTTCATCACCATGGTGAATGAAGCCATCCCTGATATCTTGACTCGCAGACAGAGGATGCTGATTATGCTGGGATTGAAACTAAAGGTAACGATGATCATGACCGCAAATGTTTATTTGAGAACGCCTATCGGTGTACAAAGTATCAATGCAGATTACGGACAATTTGAAAATGGTGACGGGGTGAGAAAATTTTTTTCAAGGCGCTGTATTTGAAATGTCTTTCCAGATGTTAAGTTGTGAGCAAGACGTCACTTGTGTCAAAAGTGTCTTGGAGAGCATTCTGCCAGGCAGTCCAGAGGAGGTGTGTGGTCAGTTCTTCATCGATGAGCATCACAGAATATCACGCTGGTCTTCAATGAAGCGTATGTTTATTGTGGCAGGCTCATCCACCAATTGATGCTTTTGAGACCAACTTAGCCACACTTGTTGTAAGACTCATGGATGACCTTGAATGGAGAGAACACTTTCTCAAGGTGTGTGCATGTACTTTTTTGGGTCAAAGTTTTAACACCTAGAACAGCGACACAAAACTTAACCTCTATCGTGATCTCACAGAATGAGTTCCCAGTGAATTACGGGCCAGAGTTTGACATAGCACTGGAAACGTTGGTGTCCGACTTCTTCAACAGATTGGATGGGCTTCTGCTTGTTCCGGATTTTAAACAGGCATGATCATCACGGGTGTTGCACTAGATAATATTTTCAACTCTGCATATTAATGTTACGTGGTGTTATTTTTAAACAGATCTCAACGTGGATCGGTGATGACGCATCGGCCCTGCTGGAAGCGTACCAGCGGTACGCTTGTGAAGCTGAAGACTTCACAAGCCTACTCAGAAACATCATCCAAAGAGAAAAATTAACCAAGGTGAACGCCAATGGTAAGTCTGACTTTTTTGAGTTTTTCTTTTTTTGTTAAAGATTCATGGTGGATTTGGCTGTATTTTCTCTTTAGAAACAGACATGTCTACTTCAGAACAGCAGCTCATCTCGTCACTAACGCTGCCCATCTCGGTGAAGGAGACAAACTCAGCCTGTGAAACTTTGAATGATGACGCTCAGGAGGTTTTTCCGCAGAGTAGCACCGATGTTGAAGAAATGACTTGGACGTATGTAGTCCAACAGGAACCCGAGATCTGCTCTCAGGAAGAAACGGTTGTAATTCTAAACAATAGCAAGGAAGAAGAAATCACAGTTGAGCTTGTTTTGGATGACCAACATTTATCCACCGCATCCGTTCCTTCCACATCCACGCCCCAACCTGCAATGTCTAGCTCCACAGTTGGCCCTCAACGGCAAAGAGTGGCACATAAATGCCCTCACTGTAACAAGTGCTACATTTATCGCTACGAACTCCTGGAACATCAGAGGATCCACACTGGAGAGTTGCCTTACAAGTGTACTCAATGTGGAAAGGCCTTTCGGAGAAGCTCGGATCTGTCTTGTCACAGGCGCTCACGCTGCGCCAAAGCTGCCTATATTTGCCTGAAATGTGGGAACAGCTTTCAGTCAGTACAGGAAAAGTTTAAGCACAAGTGCGTTCACAATCCACCACGGTTTGACTGTTCTCACTGCGGGAAAAGCTTCAAGAAGACGTGCCAGTTGGACAAACATGAGATGATTCACACCGGCAAACGCATCTTCACGTGCAAGCAGTGTGGAGAGAAGTTTTCGAGTATGAGTGAGCTGAAATTCCACCAGAAGATTCATCCTGCGGGCCTCTCCAATCAGTGCACCTTTTGCGGCAAAATGCTTCCTTCTGCCGCATCTTTGGCAGCTCACGAAGCACGCCACGATCCCCAAAAAATACACCTTTGTCCATTTTGCGCCAAATCCTTCAGGAACAAACATGAACTGACCCGTCACAAGCGCGTGCACACCGGCGAGAGGCCGTACCAATGCCCGTACTGCGAGAAACGCTTCTACATGTCTGCAAACCTGACTGTCCACATCCGCACCCATACCGGAGAGAAACCGTACCTGTGCCCTGAGTGCGGCAAAGCTTTCGTGTCAGCCGGCGAGCTGCAGATACACAGACGCATCCACACTGGGGAAAGGCCCTACAAATGCAACGTGTGCGATAAAGGATTTACCATGGCGGCCAAACTAACGTGTCACATGCGCATTCACACTGGCGAGCGGCCTTACGTCTGCACGGAATGTGGAAAAGGCTTTTCCAGCGGTGGCCAGTTGAAAATTCATACAATGAGCCACACGGGAGTCCGACCCTACACTTGCAGCTTGTGTCCTAAAACCTACAAGGTTCTCAATCACCTGAAGAGGCATTTGAGATCTCACGGGATCCAACCACCGTCTCTTTGATCCTACCCGTGCATCTATTTTTTTGTGCTGCTCTCCCTGTAAGACTCACAAATGTAATGGAGTCCATCTCAGTTGACCTTGGGCGAGGGACAGGTACTGTCATGTCAATTTGTATTTCTTTTGCCTGTTGTCATGGAGCTCGGCCTTTTCTATTTTCGCAGATATACTTGAGTTGTCCCCCCAAAACCACCTTGACAAATCTGCTTTTATCTATTGTAATACAGTTGTCGAACCTGAAGTACCACTTTTGTCTGTCCTCTCTCATAACTTTGATGGCCATTCACGGTCTGTGGGTTCGAGATTGTCCAATGACCTCCCTCACATTGAAGTCTGGGTCATGTGTTTTCTTCGCCACTTGGACCTCCCAGTTGAGAGGGGCGATATCGTGCACTTTTCCTCGTCGGAAGTCGAACTTCCCACATTCCTTGAACGCAGCATACGCACTTCACTATGAAGAGCCTGTTTCAGGAAGAAGTTGGCGCCCCTGCTCCACAGATAGTTAGCTTATAGGCTAACAGGGAACACAATGAAAAATTGGCTTTGTGGAAATCTTGCCAATCTTCGGAGCTGAAGAATTTGACATCGAGCGTCATGGGTATGTATCGCTCGAGGATCACGACAATATTGACATATTATTACTTGTTCTCGCTGCAAAAGCAAACCTGTATCATTGGCTCCACAGGCCTCGACTAATCCCTGGAACGAGACTTGTTTTGCCCAACAGCGCGTTAGCTTGGTGACAGTGGGCTCGGAGCTAGCATATTGCTTAGTGTTCGCCAATTTAAGGGATTTTTAATCGAATACTCGTACAACATGTGCAACTAACTTCTGAATATTTAGTGTCACTCTAGTTAAATTGTAGCATACTGCGGTTGTCTGCTTTGCTACCTATGTGGCTAATATATCACAGGACAAACGGCGCTTTGAACAAGCTTGAGGCACTAAAAGGCAATACCAGGCTTGTGTGAAGCACAGGATACGTGAGCCTTCCTTTCTAATTTTATATTGGCCACTAATTAACATGAGGGGACACACCATGCTGATAAACGCCGAACAGACCCATTGTCTCCAGCGAAAGTAGATCCCTTGTACATAAAGCGTCACCTTGGCCAAGTGTAATTACAATTTGAGCTTCCTATTGTGTGTTTGAAGAATTCAATGTTCCCCTGTCATCACTGGCCCTCCTGGTCCCACCACTGAGGCTGATGTCAGCGGTGATGTGGGAAGTGGTTCGCCAGAGGAACATCAAACACTATGGGAAGCTGGAGGAGTTTGTAACCATGGTTACAGATGCAGTTCCTGACCTCATGAGTAAAAGAGAGGGGAGACTCTTGTCACTGGGCCTCAGGGCCAGGGTAAGTGAAAACGACTCCATGTGATAGATGAGGGAGGCCCGGACTGAAAACAGCCACTTTGCGAAATACTATTTAACTATTGTATGGTATTTGATAGCCTCAGACTGGAATTGGGTCTCTTCCTAATATGGTAGTGATGACATTATGCAATTGCGGCATAAATGCACAGATCAGGCATACAAAATCAATTCAAGCTATTTACACACATGCATATAATGATGCAATGTGGGGGCCTCATAGACTCGTATAGTAGATATAGCCGGCCTGTGTGAAGCTTAACTTGTGTTACATTTCCACCAGACCACTCTTGAATTGTTACGTTCTGAGCATCCTGACGATCTCAAAGCTGTGGAAACTCACCTCAACAGGATCCAATCATCTTGTGTCGAAGAGGTGAGTGACGCTGGTGTCGTGTTGTTGTGGAGTGTGTCGCCACGTACTGCCATTCTTTGTTGTGTTGTGTTGTCTAGACAAATGATCCTGTAATTGAAGCACCGGAGGCCAATTTTATGAAGCTGGTACAAGGTCTTATTGAAGATACTGATGGCAGGGAACATTTCCTCAAGGTACAGCCACCTGCCTACACTTTCTATACATTTTGCATACAGTTTTTGACTAGTGGGCAACTATTGACCGACATCTCACAATGATAAATAAATACATAACTAATAATCACATCACTTCAACTACTGCAAAATAAGATTGAACCCCATACTTGTACTATGTTATACATATATTTAGTGAATGCAAGTTTATAGAAATATCTGGCTTCATTCATTTTGCAGCAACATGGTGACAATCTTTCATTCCTTTTCCCCCGACAGAACGTGTTTCCAGTGGAGTACGGCCCTGACTTTGACACAGCTCTGGAGACGCTAGTTTGTGAATTCTTCACCAGACTTGAGGAGCTGCTGCCGATCCCAGATTTCAAGCAGGTGCGCAGGCGTGTTTGAACCTCGGCCCCCTTGGACGGTCGATGACACTGGCATGATTCGTCACTAACAAAAGTTGTCATTTTTTTTAGACTGCGTCTTGGCTTAGTGCTGCCCCCTCTGTCCTTGAGGAGTACATACAGTGTGTGTCAACTGGAGAAGACCTCAAATTTCTCCTCCAAAGCAAAGAGTGTCATGGAAAACTGGCGAAAAGTACTGTTGGTACGGTCTCTGTACATTGTCAGTAAATGTTGCGCAAGATATTCGTTGAGGTCATTTAAACTGTTTCCCCCCTCGCACAGCTCCTTTTCAGTCGGATGATCTTCTCATCCCATCCTTATCTCTGCCCCCCTCTTTGGAAGTGGCCATCGCGTCCCATCCGAGCGCTTGCGACGATGACCACAACGTCCCTCAGATAGTCATGTTTGACGAAGAACTGTCCACGAACCCTTCCACGTCGACCGACTTTCCGGATTCTCCGAAAAGAACTGACATGTCCTCGTCTCCTTGTCACAGACCGCAGGTATCGGCACACAAATGTTCCGATTGCGGTAAATGCTTCAAGCATCATTCGGTGCTAGTGGAGCACCAGCGAGTCCACAGCGGCCTGCAGCCTTACAACTGCTCCGAGTGCGGGCGGGCTTTCCGAACAGCCACTCTGCTGGCCGGACACAGGCTGCGCAAATGCAAAAATGCGGCATACCTGTGCATCAAATGCGGGAACAGCTTTCCCTCGTCCCTGGAGAAATTCCGACACCACTGCCCCAAACGAGGACGGAATTATGATTGCGGGCACTGCAGAAAGACCTTCCAAAAGTCAAGCAGCCTGAAGGAACACCTCCTCACTCACGTTCCGAGCCGCCTTTTCAAGTGCAGCCATTGCGGCGAAGGCTTTTCGGGCATCGGCGATCTCAAGTATCACCAGCAGGTGGATCACGACAAGCCGTACCAATGCAAACAATGCGGGAAGAGCTTCATCTCCTCCAAATGTCTGGGGAAACATCAGCAACGCCACAACGGGGGCAGCCAGATGGAGGCCTCCAAATTGCTGAGTGGAGACAAGCGCCGGAAATGCGGCGCCGCCCATCGGATTCCCTCGCTGCCCTCGAGGAAACTGGCGGTCAAATCGGCCTACCCTCGAGGGCGAGTCACCCACAACTGCCCGCTGTGCGGAAGGAGCTTCAAGTATCGCTTTGAGTTTCTGGAGCATCAACGGTTCCACACGGCCGTCAAGCCATACAAATGCTCCCAGTGCGGCAAAGCCTTCCGCACCGAGGCTCACCTGTCTGGCCACAGAAAAAGGAAGTGCAAGAACGCCGCCCACATTTGCACCAAGTGCGGCTGCCAGTTTAGGTCCATGCACGAATGCGTCCGACACCAGTGCGTGCAGCTGCTGACCAAATACGAATGCTCGCACTGCGGCAAGACCTTCAAGATGGCCCACCTCCTGAGGAACCATCAGATGACTGAACACCAGCTCCCCTACAGCCCCAACCATCGCTTCAGGTGTCGATACTGCGATGAGACCTTCCCCGGGATCAGCGAGCTCAAGTATCATCAACGCGTCGACCACGAGAAACCGTACCAGTGCCAGGAGTGCGGCAAATGCTTCCTGTCGGAAAAGTGCTTGTCCAATCACGAGCTGCGGCATAACGACGACAGGCCGGAGAGCTGCCCGGTCTGCGGCCGCGGCTTCCGGAACCGCTACGACTTGAAACAGCACATGCGCACGCATACGGGCGAGCGGCCCTACCAGTGCACGCACTGCTCGCAGTGCTTCTCCACCGCCGGCGGCCTGAGGAGCCACACGCGCGTTCACACCGGCGAGAAGCCTCACGTGTGCCCCGATTGCGGCAAGGCCTTCTCCCAGATGGGTGCCATGCGCACCCACAGGCTCACCCACACCGGCGAGAGGCCCTTCAAATGCACCGTGTGCGGCAAAGGCTTCACCATGGCGCACAAGGTGACCGTGCACATGCGCGTCCACACCGGCGAACGGCCTTACGTGTGCTCCCAGTGCGGCAAAGCCTTCTCCGACGGGAGCGTGCTCAAGCAGCACATGCTCAACCACTCGGGGGTGCGACCTTTCCACTGCCAGATCTGTCCCAAGACCTACACCTGTCTCAACCACCTGAGGCGCCACCTCAAAAGTCACTCCGCCATCAGCTAACTAACTCTACGTAAGGCCAAGGTTAGCTGTTCTTCCGCTAAAGTCATCATTTGCACATGTTATCACCCCACCCAGCCAAACGTGTTCATGTTTATCATTTCCCCAAAGTCTAGATTTTGAACAGTGTTTAGAAATTTGGCTCTGTTACTAGCTCTAAAGATAAGAGTGTAAATATCAGCGACAGTGTCTCTCCACGCCGTTACGGTTTTCTGAGTTTGACAAATTTACATTAAATGGATCGTGAAGCGGATGACACTGGTACACTTGGATGTGAATTTATTTCCTTCATGGGATTTTATTTTTATTATTGCATACACTAGGGGGCAGTAGCTTCATTTGACACAGCTTGCTCAAGCTGCAATGTTTATCCTCAAATGATTTGCTTGTTTTGAAATGTTTACTGATAGAGATATGAGGAGCCGAGTCAGTCATGTTGTTTATATTTTGGATTTTCATCTGGCCCCATTTCCTATCATTTACTCCCAGAATCTTGATTGGACTGCAGTTTCCTGCAGTTCCAACTGGCGCCTTGTGGCACATCTGCAAGCAGAATAAACTGTAAACTATCTGGGGGTTTTTGTGCATTGACTCACATGAAACCTTCACTAGACTTTTAGCCACGTCACCGTGATCAAGTTCTTCCAGCTGTTCTTTTAGTGGGCCAACAAAATGCTGCCTTTTGCCCATCTAACTTGTTTGATGCAAATATTCCACAGAGTGGTTGTTACTTTAGAATTATTTCATCATCATTTTCTAACTTAAACCCTATTCCTAAAAAAAAAATTGTGGTTCTGTGTTCAAGCCTCTCTGCTCGGGTTTTTCCTTGCCCTTTGACTCAGATTTGCTACTAGTCTTGTCTACTTAACGTCAGAGTCTCGTGGAAACTCCTTTTCTCTGCCAAATACACTGACCAGAAACTGCCGTGATGAAATCTCAAGTGTAGGCCTATGTGTGATTTGCTCTTATCTTAACCTTTGGAGAGTTTCCTTTCCCATGTTCTTAGTTTCCTTAGGGTAATGATGACATGATTGAACTCATTGTGTGATCTTAAAACTCTCCGCTCCTCATGCTTTTAAAGAAGTTTTTAAGAAAATGTGCACCACCTTTCTCCCTTGGAGCACAAATCCTTATGTAACGGAAAATAACGCCAGCTTCTCATTTCTCTATTAAACAAAAGTTTAATGTACAGAGGTTTGCAAGAAATCCGCTATGGAGACATCCCGAAACACATGCATCACACTTTATGCATGCTACCATAAAACTGATCTGATTTATTGAGGACTGGCTCGTAAACACAGATTATTACCAGATGTCCCTACCCTACCCCATCCCATCGTTTTTCTCTCTCAGCGCCTCGTATCTGCTCTCTGTGAGCAACTGTGTCTCCAAGAAAAGTGAGCTCAGTGGAAAAACTGAGTCCAGGACAGTCCCACCACGCACGTATGTCCACAGCAACCATGAAACATCTACCCCACTCATCACCTAGCCAAGTGAACCCTTCCATGGTTTCTGCTCTTCCACGGCACCTTCAAACGCTCATTCTCAAAGTCTTGTCCACAAAGTGCGCTAGATGGCACTGTGTTTCTTCCTGCTGCACTTGTTGAGCGAGCCAAGAATTCCCCCCTCCTTTTGAATGTTCATATCAGGTCTGGAAAGTTGAACCAGATGGGGATCTTTTTACAGAATTGAAAAGCTACCCCAAAGTTTGCAGCAAAGTCGTTGTTTGCAACACAAATTGTTCCCACCATGAATTTTATTTGTACATGCATGTTAATACTGGTTTCATTAATTCATGTTCTAAAATTTAAACATTCGAGTGGAGACTTCCTTTTGCCGTTAAAAAAAATAGTACAAAATATTCTGAAAGGTCTTGTCTTGTGTGTACTGTTTTTTGTTGTGTTTTTTTTTATGTCCATAATTTTCTTTAGAGTCCTTATAAGGAAACAACCATATCTGTGATTTAGTGTCAACCGATGCGCGCTCTCGCCAAATGTGGCTCTAGTGCACGGGGAGGGGGGGAGCGCGTGCACGCCTCCTCCTCCCTTGTCTTGTGCGTTGTCCTTCTTTGCGCGCTCTGGCTCTCGCCTGGACTAACTGAGGCGGGGCGGTGGAACAGAAAAGGTTTTGCCGAATTTAGCCATACAGGACCGGGGTTTGGGGTTCCAGGCAGCATTTGAACTTCTTTCTTCTGGGATTTATTTTCTTTCATTTCAGTTTTAGCAGTTCAGCCATGGAGTCTTTGAGAGGGCTCCTTGTGCTGCTATGCGTCCTCCTGGCTCAAGTGCAAACGCAGATCCAAAGACCCAAGTTCACTGGTAAGTCTCAAAATCTTGATTTGTTTGAAGAAATGCTGGAGTTATTCATTGTTGAAGGGATGACATCGCAGTTAAAGTTCTTTCTTCATGTTGAAATATGACGTACATGCCGACGTGACATTCCTGCAAAGGATAATCCAGATCTGCACGGTTTCTCTGGAGAACACCAATTAAATGTCAAGGTCAAATAAGATGAGGATAGAAGCTCCCATTCTAAACATAGTTGACTGAACCTGTGAACATAAAGGCCTGCAGTGCATGGTGCCAAATTGGAGCGCTTGATGAAGAATAAGGTGCACTCAAAGACATTGGTCAAAACTGAAAGAAGGCTCGTCTGAATTGTTCCCATTTTGTCGATTTGTTCGAGGTGTTGAGCCTCTGTGCTAATGCTGACAGGCCTGCAGGAGGCTGCTAGCAAGAAACCCAGGACAACCATTGGTGGAGGCCTCTTTTTCATGCAATGCATAGACACATTATATGCAGCTTGTGTTTTTTGAGCGCGGTGTCATTAACTGATTTGTTTGTTGTGTGAGCAGAATGTCCTGTTGACCTTTTCTTCGTATTGGATACATCTGAGAGTGTGGCCCTCAGACAGAAACCTCCCAACTTTTACATTGACCAGATCAAAGAATTCACCAAGCGCTTCGTAGATGAACTCCAGGACATGTGAGAACTTCAACTTGGCGTGTCTTTTGAGATGTCAATCTCACCAATATGGTTTTGCTCCCCATAGGCGCCATCGATGCGACCGCTACCTGACGTGGAACGCGGGGGCGTTGCACTACAGCGATGACGTCATCCTGGTGCGCGAGCTGAGCGACTTGAGCACTGATCGCCAGGCCCTGAAGAACGATATCGACACCATCAGATACATCGGCAAAGGGACCTACACGGATTGCGCCATCAAGAGGGGTCTTGCTGAGCTGCTCGTGGCGTAATCCTAATTCATTACATTCATAATAACAATACACTGAACTAGGCACATTCAGGTCCTCCATGATTTGCCAAAAAGCTCACCTATTGTGTTTTTTTCTGTACTCTCCAGGGGTTCCCACTACCAAGAGAACAAATACATTGTGGTGGTGACTGATGGCCATCCAATTACCGGCTACAAGGAGCCTTGTGGAGGCGTCCAGGAGGCTGCAAATGAGGCTAGGCTACATGGGGTCAAAGTGTTTGCTGTCGCCATCTCACCTGATCAGGAGGTAGTACATAGACGCATTGATTTTCATTCTAGAATGCGAACCATCCGATTCACATCAATTGATTGTCAATGCTTCCTCTTTTAGGTCATTGAACGCTAAATTTGAATTGAAAGACCTTTCGGAAGAAAAATCCACCTGTTGCTGAAAATACTTCACCATAATTCATTTATAATTTATGACATATACTATAGATCATATCAACATGTATATTGTCGTTATTACAATTGTTACTAGAGAGAGAAAACGATGGCAGCTTCTGTCTCAGAAAATCGAGAAAAGTTGTGTCTCTTATTGAAAAATGAAGAATGCTTGTATGGATGAGCAGCCATCTTGCCAAAAGTGACATCAACATATGGAAAGTGGAAACCCAATCGTAGCGATTGTATTTCACCTGTATGTGTATTTTGTGTGTGCTGTTGTAGAATCTGAATCAATCAATCATAACTTTTGTAACTAAAGCTCTGTATAAGCCACATTTACGCCTAACAATGCCCAAGTACAAAAAAAAACTACATCGAGATGGGTGTTTTTCATTTCCGCTTTGCTTTTGTCTTATTAGGATACGAGACTATCCATCATCGCCACTGACCAGAACTACAGGCAGAATTTCACCGCTGCAGATGACTCCAGAGCCACCAAGTTGGGAACTATCAGAACCATCATAGATATGATTGTACGTATTGCCTTCGCTCTTTATTCTTGTCTCTTTTCTGTCATCTCAAAATGTAGTGTTTAAATGTCATTTACATTTTGTCTTTTCTTTTTTCAGACAAACGAGACCAAAGATGTGGTATGTATGATCATCGGCTTTGTATTGAGTTTAAAAAAAAAAAAAAAAACGCTCTAAATCTGATTTCTCTTTGTTTCCCCAGTGCTGCTCATTCGACTGCAATGTAAGTGCTCAACGTGACACTTTCTAAGAACTGGTATCGTATTTGCCGTTTTCTTTTTAATGAGCACTGTCACCCACCTATCATTTTGCTTTGCCACAGGCTCCAGGGGGCCCCAAAGGACCAGATGGAGATGCCGGTGGCATGGTATGACCACAGAAGTAGCTTGATCAATATAACAACTAAGGAGCCGCTTCTGAATCACTTGTATTACCTTTCCGCAGGGAGAAACCGGTAGACCGGGAATGCCAGGAGAGAAAGGAGACATTGGCGCAATGGTAGGTGACTTTTGACATTCATCTCCTCTGCCTTGAATAATGATCAAAATCCTCATCATTGTTGCCACTCTGTTACAGGGCAGCGTTGGAGATCCTGGTCCTGTTGGATACAGTGGAATGAAGGTGAAACAACCGCAACGACATTACTGACCTCCATTTCTGGAATTGATTGTAATTCATTGCACTTTAATTAATGCCAGCAATAATTAGGATGGTCTTCTTATTAAATGAATTCAAAATTTATAACATCAATTTGAATGCATTACAATGTGTGCTTTTCTTTTTGCAGGGAGACCGAGGTGGCAGAGGCGAGAAGGTACCATCGAGTCATCCAAATATGAAATATTGCTATATGTGCTACAAGCAGAACTTTGCAAAAATTGGACACAACTGACTAATGTTCTTTACAGGGAGAAAGAGGACACAAAGGCTACAAGGTGAGTTGGATTTTGATGGCTGACTTTCCACACTTTGGCGTTTATTCATTCTCTGCGAGCATCTTTTGTATTTGATTATTCTGTCATTTGCTTCACTTCATTTGTGTGTGTGTGCCTCTTCAACAGGGAGAAAAAGGCCTAAGGGGAAACGATGGAGTTGATGGACGCAAGGTGGGTGACAAACAGTGCCAACTAATCTCAAAAGAATGTTGGATTGTCCAGAGATATACGTAAATGTTATATAGATTCTGTGTATGGGGAAAAATAGAGATATATAATATAGATTAGTTACTAAAGACTACTTTTGTAAAAATAATGTACAGGAATTACGCAGCTGAATTTTTATTTTTTAATTTTTAACTAACATCCAATCTGTACCGGACAATTTTTAATAAAGAAGAAAAAAGCATATTAATAATTTTGAAGGACAGTCAAACCTCGGTTTTCGACCATAAGGCGGTTCGAGAAGTGAATTGGTCGAATTTTTTGTTCGAATTCCGATTTGTTCGAGAACCGGGACGTTCGGAAACCGAGGTTTGACTGTATACACAATAAAGAAATAATTGGACGCATTAAATAAATGTAAGCAAAGGAATGAGAATGATCTGTCTTTCTGATGTGGTCAAGTCATGAAATTCTTTTGTTTTTGTTCCCTTTTAGGGTGAAGCTGGTTTCCCTGGTCTTGCTGGCTGTAAAGGATCTCCTGGAGCAGATGTGAGTTGAAGATTTCAATCAGTGTAATCTGTAGTGCCCCCCGCTTGAGTGTCATTTTTAAAAATGGTCCGCTTTAGTCTCGTTCGACCCACGTGCGACCTTTTATGCGTTGCTAACATTAAAAATCACTTAAGAGGGAAAATATCTCATTTTCTATTTGGCGCTGACTGAAGGTTTAGGCTCTGCAAGTGCCCTCACATACACAGTATTTATTTTTCTGTGTCCTGATAATCCATGCTAACTTTACAATATGCAAACCACGTTTATCTGCTCATGGCTAAGGCATGTTGTTTACAAATTTGTCATTAGCTGCAGTTGTATATTTTGCAATGTTGCCGCTTAAGCGACTTTGACCAAGATCAGGCGGACAACCTGGTGGGCCGTTAGCTCTTTAATCATTGCTAGGTTTACATTCTTGCTGTCAACTTGTTTAAATGAAGCCATGTCGACATATTACACACAAATACTGTACACACGTTTGCATACATGCACATGCTTATGGTTTGAGCTGTGGTTGTTCTTCTCTTACAGGGTCTTCAGGGTGATCCTGGGCCAAAGGGAGATCCCGGTCCTTATGGGCCAAAAGGAGAAAAAGTATGATGTCCGACGGTATTGTGTTTTCAACTAAACCTGGTGTAGTAAGTCACGTGGTGCTTATTCCAGGGAGATGGTGGAAGAGATGGTGAACCAGGAAGACCTGGAAACTACGGGCCTCTAGGACCTCAGGTAGACCAACATATATAGATACCCCGCAAAATCCCAGAGATGTAAAGTTCTGACATGTGCTACGACAGGGTGATCGCGGACCCCGTGGAGCTAACGGGGACAAAGGCGAGCGTGGTGATGATGTAAGTTCACTCACCCAGTCAACAATGGAAATATCCAAATTTGCCACCCAAATGGTCATGTTCATATCATTTCCTCTGTGTTTCAGGGTGCACCAGGACCAGATGGACCTCGTGGCGAGATAGTAAATGATGTTGATTCTGACTACTGTGATGTGAATGGCGTGGCCAATAAGTCTTCATGGTTGGTCATCTCTCGTAGGGAGCGCTTGGAGAAAAGGGGGAGCAGGGTTCCCGTGGCAACAGAGGACCGAGAGGAGAGGCAGTAAGTGGTGGTGGTGATGATGATGATGATGATGATGGTTAGGAAATGATGTCTATCAAACAGACTATAGTATGCTCATAGGCCAGAATACACAGCTGCAAGTTGTGGACAAATATGCATTAAAAAAAAAAACAACTGTTTCTCAGGCCCAACAGTTGGGGCTTTGGCGCAGTCAGGGCAGGAAGTGACCTGATAACTCATCTTGATGCTATGATCTAATTGTGATCTGGTCTTCAGCTGCAGCCATTGAGCAACCAGACTTCATTCTTGGTCACATTTGTTCTTTTCCTTGCCAGGGGGAGCCAGGACCCCGTGGAGATCAAGGACGAGAGGGCTCAACTGGCCCCAACGGAGACCCTGTGAGACTTGCACACAATCGTTCATATACACACACGGGGAAATACAGTGGCACGCTGTTTCTAGCTTGTTGTTTCGTGCAGCAACTCCATAAAACAGCCACTTTTCACTGGCACTGGTGGAGATGAGACATTTGAATTGTGTTGAACCTGGCTGCAGCCCCAGAGCGCTGCCCACTCGTGCGTACGTTCTTCCCCTCCCAGTTTGAGTGTTCAACCCCTCCCGGGAACTTCTCGGCTCATTCTTTCCCTTCTGACTCAGTTCTCTCCATCTCATGCAGCCAAAGCCTCAGTATGGCTCTTAATAAGGCTCCAGGCAGTGTATCAAAAATAATGATTGACATGAATTACTTGCGGTGGCTTTGATGATGTCAGAGCTTTCAATGAATCCGTTGTGCTCCTATTTTTTCCTGATGGGAGCGTAAAGAACTACTGTTCAAAGTGGAGACAGCTGAGATGCTGGGCCACCCTTGTGTGCTGCTAGTTTAGGGAATAGCATAGGATGCAACAATACTTTTGGAATTAGGAATCATTAATACTGATACTGTTGGAATAACCCGATAATACTGTATGAGTTTGTTGTAGTAACATTGACAAACATTGTATGTATTCCCATCACAAAAGTAAAGAACAATTCTGAGTCAAAAAAGATCAATTGCCGAAGTGATAACGATTTCAGTACATTTTTAATGATTACATAACAGTGGTTATAGACTTGAAATAAAAGACCATTCAACTAGCACGTGTCGCGTAGTGGATCGCCACTCTAGAACCGAAATGGAATGGATGTCATCGCTTAACTGCATTTTTCATAGAATTTAATTTTTGGATGCGACACTGACGGCTACCCAAAAGTTAATTTAGGCAATAACGCTGTTCATATGTCCACTGTATTTAGTGGTTTGTATTTGGACCTTACAGCCAAGTCCTCACAGGCTAAATAAATCATCGCCTGCAGTCACATTTGGATTTTCTATGCCTAACAAAAATATATATATCATATCACAGCATTATTTACAATGTCGAGCAAATGCTTATGAAGCAGCTGAGCCCAGCTGTTGTTGACCTCACTCCAAAAGTAGTAAACTTGATATTTCCCTCTGATGGTCATGGCACAACATGACCATCAATTACACCACTGTAGTATTTGAGAAGCATTTCAGCCATGTTAAGCTTTGCCAAAAGAAGAAAAAGGTTACTTCAATTCTCTACAAACATGCAACTGAAAATAATTCGTGGGTCAGTCTGTATGGCATCATGGGATTGAATTTGTCTTTTTAAGAATATTTGCTTTTTTTTGCTTGCTACATCTACATCGCTTTAATCTCATGTTGATGTTCTGCAGGGTGAGCCTGGCAGAGATGGTTCCGCCGGATACAGAGGAGATGAAGGCCCTCCTGGACCAGAGGTGGGTTTCACTCTACAAAAATATACTACATATACACAATTAGCACACTATTTATTTGTACACTAATCAATTGAGGGGATCTAGTGCGGTATTGTCTTACTTTTGTCCTGCGCTGTCCTCCCCAAATAAGATGAGCAGCTGGTGAGCAAAAGTCAGCGTGCTCGCATCTTTTTCACCGATGCTATCACACACACGCACACACAGAACCATGACGAGAACATGTGAATGTTTTCAAAAAGCACGTGGCGTCATATTTCATATGTTTCCTCATCTTGTCATTCTTCATTTCTCCCAGGGACCCAAAGGACCCAGAGGAATCAAAGGCTCTGCTGGAGACAGAGGCCCCATGGGACCCAGGGTGAGTGAAGAAGAATGAGGATGCACATGTCTGCCATCCATCAGGAGCCTTACCACAACATTTGTGTATGTGTGTATGTGAGGCAGAGATTGTGTAACTATGTTCTTCTCGCCATTGTCAGGGTGAGGACGGTGTGCCAGGAAATGGTACTGCAGGTTGCCCAGGCTTCCAGGTGTGTATTATGGTTGAAAATCATTTGTGACATACAGTACCTAAATAAACATTGAATTTGTTTTTTTTCCACAGGGTTATCCTGGCCCTCGCGGAGATGCTGGTGTACCTGTAAGTTTCACCAAACACTTTCCAACATGAGTTAACTTTCATAATCTTTTCATCAAGTCAAATTGTGAATGATGCAGTTGATTTCTAGTTGTGTAGCCTGACGTTTAACTCGGTTTTGTGGTGGCCTTCAGGGCGGCAAGGGAACCCCTGGACCCAAAGGAGATGATGGAGAGCCTGGTGACCCTGGCCCTGATGTAAGTCTGCCTTGTCTGATTTCCTCCTCATTATTTTCCCTTCAGTTCCCTGCTGTGAGTCAAGCAATGCAACTACCACATTTGTTTATGCCTTTAGATCATATCTGTTTTTTTTTTTTCCCCAATTCCTGTCTTTTATGTTCTCGTCTGCATTAGACTGCAGCATGTTCCAGTGTTCCTTCCATCTTGTTTGCGCACTCTCCTTCTGGATTACAGCTGGAAATAATTTCTAATGTAGATCTGAATAGTTGCTGTGTGTCTGTGTGGACCGCATGTGTGTGTGTGAGACATTGGGGAAAGGGAACTTTGAGCTGATGCAGCTGTGTATATGGCGTCGTCAAGGATACCAGGAAATGAGTGTGGAGGATGAAGCGACTGCATTACTCTTTGCACTTCCATATAACATGGCAGTCTTAACACATCAAACTCCAAGTCAAATTGTTCATGTTTACCATGAAATTACGGCAATTGCAAGCTTGGTGTGTTATGACACAAACATTTCTCAGGCGTGTTGTCCTTAAGACAGGTCGATCTTGGAACGTTTGGGATTCATCTTTTTCTTGGGATTTGTCCTGTGTGTCATGACGACGCAAAGCAAGATCAAATCCAAGTGTCAGAATTCATCTGCTTTTCATTACATTGCATTAGGTCATAGTATAGGATACAGTTGTGGATTTCATTACATGGCTCTCCCAAACATACATAAAATAAAATAAAAAAAACACAAAACATGAGGTTTTCCTCTTTAAAAAAAAAAAAAAAGTTGGCAGTTTGAACGCAAAGCATTTATTGCATTTGGGATTTATATAAAAAGTTGGTATTCATGCAAGCTTTGCTCTCTGCAGTAAGTCATTTAGTTGTTTAGTAAACATAATTATAACCCCAAATAATTGATTGCAATCTGGAGCCTGGTTAACTAATCTCAGCATAAATACAGGAAGGGAGAATGAAGCAGCCTTTTTGACTTGGCTCGTAAAATATATACAAGTGGATTTCTGAACATTTGAGGTATCTATTTAATTGAGCAGAATTTAAAAGACTGTTATGAGAAAAGATGTCAAGGTGCTGTTAGCTGGAGACAGCAAGCTGAATTTTTGTGCAGCCAAATTTTAAACTTGTCATCTTTTTATAATTACAATAAGTGCTTTGTGCCTCACTCAATCATGTATTATGTATTACATTCCATTAGACACCATAGCCACCGGATTTTTTTTTTTTTTTTATATCAAATATTTGATTCTGAATCAGTTACTTGTTGACTGCGTCCATATGCCGCTTCAGACTGTACTGGCTAGCAGAAAATACAGTTCAGCAGTGCTTTAAAGTCATGTGCAATGAAACGTTGTGCTTATTATGGCAGACATGTTTTCAGATAAGAAATAGTTGACTTGGTTATTTCAATTATATTTTTTGTGAAGTAAACATTTTCAATCGTTTTTTGGGGGGAAAATTTGATTGAACATTTTTTTTAATGATGCATATGCACAAACTGTAGCATGAATAAGCATCAGCTATTCCTTGGGAGATACGTCCATGTACAAGCATGCTTTTTTTTTTTTCTTTTCAATTGTATGACATTAGCTTATACAGGTGTACCTCGTGAGATTACCATTGGGTGTAAGCATCTTAAAAGTCATATGGTTTGCATTCCCCTTTGTCTGCTTCATGTGTCCGCTGGCCCTGGAAATGTATTAGAGCAAAATCGATGTGGATTTAGCTGCAGTGCTGGTTGTCCAAATACTATCTTGCAGTTTAACAGAAAGCAGAGCTGATTTAGGGTGATCATTTGTGACTCCACTGTGTCAGACTTGCCCTTCGCCAAAGCTGCGTCTCTTTTTTTTGTCTGATGTCACAGGCTGCAAATGAGTATTTATGATCAGAATGAATGTGGGCTTTAATCGCACGTAGCAATTTCTGTGTACTTTTGTTCTATATTACTCCAATGGTTGCATTTCTGTCACTGTGAGTTATAAAGTTAAACAGAATCTTCCAAGTTTCCCCCAAATCCCTTTTGAAGTTGAATGTGTGGGAACATCATTTTCTTAAATTGATTTAAGTACCATAGTCTCCACACTTCCTCATCCTTGGCCATCATCTGACGATGGTTCTCTGCAGCTGCACTGTTATGGCACATGATCGACCTGACTGACCTCCATGATTTAGAGGCTTTAGGGGAAAACAGTTACGTCACCTGTTGAAAATGTTCTGATATGATCTGATAGCATCTGTTGGGAAAATGGTGAGCACAATCACCACACAGCCCTTTGCAACCAAACACTCTTTAGTGTTTATGGTGGTTAACATTAATACGACACAAAACAGCCTCTGTGTGTTGGATGTTGATACCACTAAGGGTTCAATCAGGGTAAAAATATTTCTTTCTCCTTTTTTACAGAACAGTCAACCAGGACCTCCAGGACCAAAAGGGGCCAAAGGTCACAGAGGACCTGAAGGAAGATCGGTCAGTAAGCCAGAGTCTGAATTTTTGTGTGTGCATGTTGAGACACCGAATGGTTGCACAAGAGACCCTCCAATAGTCATCTGGCCTGCTTTTAGAATTTGAAGTCAGATTAGATTCCGTTGACATGAATGTTCAAACAAATCCAGTATATTGGCAGATTACGAGGTAAAACGCAAAACACATTTTGTTTGTGGTTTTAATTCTTCTGTAATCAGTGCCGTACTGACGAGTGCTAATTGTATTTAATGCAAAATGATGTTGAATCTCAGGCAGGAAATGAAACGCCTACGATATTGCCAGGCAAGCAGGAAACATTTAAGTCTGCTTCTACTTTGTTGTCAGGGGGCCTGTTTGAGTTTTGCATGTGGCTTGGGTCTGTCTCAGTATCCCAACTTGACTGCTAGACCATACAAAAAATGCCATTGTGCTAGGATTGTTCTAGTGGACGCCAACGGCAAGCACAATTATTGGAATCGTGTTCATTGCGCTTCTTTCTTTGCCGACTTTCCTCTCACCGCTCAACACAACATAAAACCGCATGCAAAGACGTACAGAAAATAACCACCTCGTTTGAATCATCTGAAATGGGAAAAATGGTGTCATAACCCCGCCTTTGCCCAGCATGACAATGTAGAGGGTTAGGAAAAAAAGAAATGTGTCTAAATAGAAGCACATGTTTGGATGCATGTTCCACAAATAAAAGCGTCAACTCCCGAAGCCTGTTCCTTTGCACACCAGGCTCTCCCAGACCCTGCATCATGTCTTCATGACCCATTGTCTCTCTTTTGTCTGTCTGTCTGTCTGAGTTCCTGTGAGCACACATGCAAGCAAGGCACTTTGAACAAAAGGAGGCGGAAAAAATGCTCTTAAACCGACTTATCGTCTGTTAAGAGAAAACAGATGTTTTCTTTCTGCAGCCAAGTGAGGGAATGAAACGTCGTGGTGATGAATGATTGGAGGATTCGCATGTTGCAGAAGCAGATCCCCAAAGTGCAGTTGCAGTAGATCCAAAAACCTCGATTTCAGTTAGACGAGAATAATAGACTATTTAATTTTCTTTTTTTCATTGACATATATTAGACAAATTTCTGTCTCTATCATTCACTCATTTTCTTTCTTTTAGGGACCTCTTGGGCCTCCTGGACCACCAGGAACTGATGTAAGTCTTGAAAGAACAAAAGGGGGAGGGGGATGATCTGATCTCTCTACGCTTATATTAGCCAAACACAGGCGACGTAGATTTAATTCCCCTTCGAGACAGTTTGAATTTGATCCCCTATGTTCATGCTTGAGCCACACATCCAATTTCCTGAACACCAAATCCTGCAGCCTTTCACCTAACAGTCCTCTCAGTAAAATATCAACAGCGTTTTTTTTTGTTTTTTTGCCACGTAACTTGAAAAGGCCGCCATGGCCTTGTGAAAAAGTTATATAATGTTATTTAGAGGAGTGTGTTGCCATACAATAACATGCACTCCGCCCCTCCCCTCAGGAATGTGAAATTCTGGATATCATCATGAAGCTCTGCTGTGAGTTATACTGGAACTTTTTTTTTTACACACACTTGTGCTTACACTTCTAGGCAGCCCCATATACTGCCGAATTATCTTTGCTTAACTTTCTTTGTGTGTCTGTTTTTTTGGGGGGGATCCACTGCAGCTTGTTGTGGTAAGTACTTGCTGAAACCAAAGCAATTTGTCTTGAACGCTTAGTAATACCTGAGGCTTTCTTTTTTGGTGTCATCAGAGTGTAAATGTGCTGCTCTGGACTTGGCCTTCATTGTGGACAGCTCAGAGAGTATCGGTGCTACAAACTTTGCTCTTGCCAAGGACTTTATCATCACGGTTGTGGACAGATTGATTAAAGACCAGCAGGTCAAGGTAATGTCCTCCTCTGTGGTGTTGACTACATATTCATCGTGTACCTAAATACTGAATGAATCCGTTTATTTTGTTGTGGGGGAAAAAATACTTCATCGGAGATGTTGAGGGATAAAACCATGGGAACAAAAAAAGGGAAAAAAATAGATTGTGTCTTGGGGTTTTCGAATTGGCTCTCATTTGTCTCTCCAAAGACTCCACTCTTCCTGTTTGGATGTAATTAGTCAGGAAGGGTTGGGAACACAGAAATGCTGGCAGAAGAAAACATAACAGTAGACATAACAAACAAACTGATAAAATAAGCATGTCCCCTCCCCCCCTCCAGTTTGCAGGTAATGAGTCCAGAGTGAGCGTTGTGCAGTACAGTGGCGCTCAAGCCCAAGAAGTGGTCCAACTGGGCACCAACGTCAACACCCTCACTGAGTTTAAACAGTGAGTTGCCATACAAACACAATTGCCAAGGCACTGAGTCGTGTTGGCCAATGAAGTATTTGTGTGCAGGGCTGTGAAAGACCTCAACTGGTTGGCTGAGGCCACTTACACTGCTGAAGCTTTAAATTATGCTCTGGAAAACACCATCAAGCTAATGAGGCAGGAGAACCGCGTGGTTCTCATTCTCACCGACGGACGCTCCGATACGCTCAGGGATAAGATGCCTCTCAACGTCCTCTGCGGTAAAAACATCAGGGTGAGAAACAGACTGGCGTCCACCCGTGGTGAGCGAGTGAGCTCATGCGGCTGAAAATGAAGTGTATCCATCTTTTGGCTTCAAGGTGGGAGGCTTAGGGGTGAAGGACTACTCAGGCCGTCAGCCCAACCAGGAACAGC
Organism: Syngnathus floridae; assembly: GCF_059516105.1. Taxonomy (NCBI): domain Eukaryota; kingdom Metazoa; phylum Chordata; class Actinopteri; order Syngnathiformes; family Syngnathidae; genus Syngnathus; species Syngnathus floridae. Next base: position 13,118,200 of record NC_142426.1, read on the forward strand.
TTGGAGATCTGGTGTGTGAGAGTGATCCCAAACCTGGTTTCTCCTTCGTCCTGGATAACTTCGCCGAGCTTCTTGATGACTCTTTCTTGCAGAACCTCACATCCAAAATCTGCCAAGGTATTCAATTGAAAAGCACGTGTTGTTGTTGTTCTTGGTTCTGTGAACTGACCTAGAATGTGTCACTTTCACGTGCAGATAAGAAGTGCCCAGACTACAAGTGCCCAAGTAAGTATGTTTTTTTTTTTTATAACAATTTAACAATGTTACAAATTTTGTAATTACCTTGAAAATTATTATTGTTATTTATTTTTGATAATACTATATTGGTGAGGAGCGCTCTTCTTGTCGTTTCCTTGGTTGTCTACTAACTTGGCACGCGTTGCAGTCGCCTTCTCTCAAAGTCACGACATCCTGCTGATGATGGACAGCTCAGCTAGTGTGGGCCAGAAGAACTTTGACACCAGCAAGACCTTCGTGCAGCGCTTGGTGGAGCGCTTCCTGAACGCTAAGAGGGAGAGGGGTGTCAACGTGAGAGCGGCTGTGGGCCAGTACAGCCGCAACGCCCGCATGGAGCAAGGCCTGACCACAAACATGACCCTCCTGTCCCATCACATCAACGAGATGACGTTCCAAAACGACGGCACCAACGTGTTAGAGGCCATGGACTTTGCCATCAAGTCTCTCCCGAGCCGCGGCGACGCCAGCGGATACAAGAAGAAGGTGGTGCTGTTCTCGGACGGCAGGTCTCAGGCCGTCACCCAGGCCGTGCTGGAGAAGCGGGTTCGCGAGCTGGCCGACGCCGGTCTGGAGCTCTTTGTCATTGCGGTGGGCAGCCAAGTCAACGAGGTCAACCTGCGCACGCTGGTGAGCAGGGGACAGCGGGATGACATCAACTACGCTCAGCGCCACCTCTTCCGCGTGGCAGACTACCCCTCCCTGCTTCGCGGAGTCTTCTACCAAACCGTCTCCCGAAGAGTGTCCATGCCTTGAGCCCAGGAGAACAGGACCAGCGCTCTTCCATTTTTAGTCCCATTATGAATAGTCAGTCTCATTTACCATACACTGTTTTTTTTTTGTTTTTTTTTGTAAAGAATGTCACCAAGCAACTATGATTGTTTTCCAGTGGACTCCCAAATGTAGACCACCATAGGGCTGCATGAGGTTGGATCATTAACAGGAATGATGACTTCCATTTGGAGCCTGTCAGGCCTTAATCCGAATCACTTTGGTTTTTGGGCCATTGGAAATAATTTAACTCATTCACTGCCAATGACGGCTATCGAAGCCACAAATCCATTTGAACTGGGCTGGCAGTGAACGAGTTAAACATGCATCAAAACTTGCTGACATTTTGTCTGCCTTTCTGGATCAAAGTCAGTCCAAATATGTTTTAGGTTACTCCTGCTTGTCACTCAAGGACCACAGCTTTTGCCTTTGCCACCCAAAAATTCTCGCAAGTTTCGGCTCATCTTCATGCTTTGAGAGTATGTGTTGTTGACTAAACCTGAGAAAATGTGTCCAAACGTTTGACTGGTACCGTACGAGAACCAGCCGCAGATGTCAATTGAAAACAATTAAATTTCTAAAAATCTCATGATTCCTTATTTCTATTCATTCAAGACTGAAAATGGCATGCTGTCAGAGCACAAATTGAAACCTATTCCCGAGCTGAAATCTGCATTGGATTAACTAAAGCGGGAAACAGGATGTGACATCATACGGGAAGAAAAAAAAAAACGATCAGCCCTTCCTTCACCTGTGACTAATGAGAGCAGCTGGGCGCCACATGTGCCATCATACTAAACGAGTATGTATACATGTATGCCTTAACGTGTCCGAAATGTAAACGTACGCGTCGAGGTGCTTTCTTTCGACTCCTAACCTCGGCTAATTGTTCCATAAACAATTCTGCCCGGCCCACCGGTTCAAATGACAGAACGACACAAACCTGCTGTATAATTTCTGTACAGTTTGAGAGGACTCTGTCAAACACACACACATACATAAACACACCTTCGTATTTCATTCGTGAGTTAGGAAAACATCTGTCATTCTTGAAGGCTGGAAAAGAACCTACATCCAAAAAAAGGCCACCCACCGACTTGGTCACCTTTTATGTTATTGCCAACGGGTGGCACAGAGTCCCTGTACAGTTGTGGTACTATTAGTCTGTGTATCAGCCTTTACCTATGTCAAGAAGATTGTTCACCGCGGATAAACAACATCAGGAATGTCAAAAGTGCTTCTAAAATAAAGGTTGCTACACAAAAATGGGCCTGCTCAATGTGATTTATTCACGCTCACATCCGTTTTTAGAAAACATTTCAATTCCTTTAGATGGAGGGGAATTTCGAGAGATAAACCTCAAGTCAAAAACCCCGAAAATTATCTTTTAGACAAGAAAATGTTCTACGAGGGAGTCAAACAAGTTCAAAATCAAAGTTCAAGTTGTCATTTTATGTTGCATCACTCAAGATGTCAGCAAAGCTTGTGTGTTAAGGATTAAGACTTCAAAGTGTGCTTTGGTTTTTAGATTTGTGTCGCGACAAAATAGCACCACAAAGACAAAAAGTGTGATGACTGTTTAAACCAGAAATGGGGGGTTTTTTGCAATGTAGGAAAATGCCAGTCACTCGCGAGTGACGAAATGACTTTATATAATACCTCATAAATTCACAACTGAAGCCGATCAATTTCAACTCCATGGATACACAAAATAAAAAGCTTGTATTGATGTGTAAATCTAAAAGCCTGACACATGTTTTATCTTAAATGTTCACTTTTGGCCTACTGAACAATTCCAGTGGAAGCGTCTCACTGTGAGTTACTTTCCAGACTTGATTTGGAGCCACTGTTTTGATCACCGCTGCGCCTGCGCCTGCGCCTGCGCTTGGGTGTGCAAGTTGAATGAGTCTGCTTTTAGTTGGTGATATGGCAAAGATCCTCAGCATATAATCAGGTAATTCAGCATGTTTCAGTGCATTTGTGTGTCTCAATATTTGTTTAAGCTGGACTGTTCCTTTGAAATGTGTCTTGGCCCACAAGAGTATTTTCTGAGACTGCACTTCCTCCTTCCCCCTCCCTGTTTTCCAAAGCTGCCTTTCGGATTCCTCTCAGACCTCAGTGCAAGCGTCCAATGCGAGTGACACAAGTTGAGCGAGGAGGAGCGACGAGGTAACGACTCCCAGGTGCTTTGCCTCAACGCAAACCACATCTGGAGAAAGTGACATCAGGGATTCCGAAGAGAAACATGTTAGATGATCACAAGTTAGTGTCTGCTTGGACTAAACGTGAGCACCCAGGAGCTGCGCTGCAAAACATCTCAAGTCAGTACAGAGAACATACATGTTTTATTTCACTGTCAATGTCTGCATTCTGGTGCACATACATGTTTGATGGTCAAGTTTTGCATACGCATGGGTCTCAAAGTCCAGTCCTCGGGGGCCGCATTCCGACATGTTTTCCAAGTTCCCCTTGTGAAACACACCTGATTCAAGTGATCAGTTCATCCTCACGTTCTGCAGGAGCCTGATCATTGAATCAGGTGTGTTTAACGAGGGAGGGAAACTTGGAAAACATGGAGGAATGCCGCCCCCGAGACCCCTGGCATACAGTATGAAGTGAATTCGTAGTTCTTTGGAAAAAGCATAGTGATACTGGAACTGTTTATGATTCTGGGAACAATTATGCAAAGTGTACTGAAAAGTCTTCTTGGTCCATGTGAAAGAAATTGAGGAAAGGAAAAAAAAAAAGAAAGACTGAGAGAGCATTTGTGAGAACTAAGAGGGAGTGTAAAAGAGAGTCTGCTTTACTCTTATTTGGGGGAGAGGGTCATTCCTGCTTTATGAGTCACAGTTTTAAGAGGGACCAGAACACCCCCTCCAACACTTTATTCCGCCATCCCATGCACTTTGCTCCACTCCTCTTCTCTTTTTAAGGGAAAACTTTTCCATGGCTAAGACAGAGATGAGATTCACTGGTGAGCAGCTGGACTCCTCCTCTTTTTTTTCTTCTTCATACACTCTCCTCCTCCGTTTCCTCGGTAAAATGCTGCCAAAGATTTTGCCTCCAATTAGATAGGGACCCATAATCCGCTAAGATTTCCTGTCGTTGACATTTAGAAATTTACAAGAGTCACATTCTAAATTTGAGAGCCATTCGTAGAGTTCAGCTGGCATTGGCTCATTGTCCGTTCAAAGCCCCATTTACAATTGTACCATAAATCACCACCAGTGACAAGTCCAGATCTTGGTCCATGTTTCACTCCACTGCTTGGAATCCATGCTGACCACGTTGTAGATAAAGCATTGCAGGATGTTGTACTGCAACATGGCCTTGAACTATATTTGCACTTCAGAGGACGGATGGATGGATGAATGGACGGACGGATGGATAGACGAATGGATGGGATTTAATCCAATTCAAAAGGTCAATTTTATAGGAAACTTTTTTTTCCAAATTATAAAACTGAATCCAATTATAGTATGTAAGTAAATGATGACCAAAAGCGAAGTTCAGGCATCCATCAAAGTAAGCGACTGCAATTTAGTGACACCGTTGCTATATTTTGTGACTTTTCCAACCTCTTGAGCCTCTTTTTTTTTTTTGGGTGATGAGCAACAAATCTGGGGACTTTTCATCATGTTTTTGGAGACTTCTGAAGAAATGTGAACTCCCGGAAAATTCTCACCCCACCTTGTGAAAATAGCCCAATAATCCAGCATTACGCCACATGTCAAAATAGCTTTAAGCCTCTTTAGACTTAGTTCGTTTTGAGGTGACAATCCAGTCTCAAGGAAATGTGTCACTAGACACACCCTACCCCATTTAATTTCGCTGGGCCAATGGTGTGTAAAGATGACGGTACCATAACGACAAGGGGCGGAGGCAAGGAAACTGCTTCGGCTTGCAAAATTGGAGCCCATGTTATGTGCAAAGTTTTTCACCTCGCAGAGATATTATTTGGAATAATTGTAATATTCTAACTGGTTAAAACAAAAAGGTTTATATAAGGTAAATTGGATTGAAAATGACTTCGGAACATGTACAGTCGAATGCCCCAACGGGCAATTTAGAACGACTTCCTTGAAACCTCAGTTCATAGCCATTGGCTTGGTGCATTTAGCGTTTCTTTTGGCTATTTTATATTCCCGAAAAACAAATTGCGTGTGCGAAACATGATATGAAGAGCACTCAAATTAGCAAGCTAATGTTGTGTTCGACCTTCGTACTTCCACAGCCTTCATTCGTGTAACAGATGTGGACCAGCATTGAAGAGCCTTTGACCTCTGCGTTGTTGCTGGAGAACACATTAGTGGCTACAAGCCACTGCAAGCCCCTTTCCAAATTCAACTGGACAAATTGACATGATAGAACATGTGGCTGCTGCAGCTGCCACGGCAACCATCAAGTGAAGATGAGGTGCTGAAGTGTGTTAATCCACTTAAGAGGAGAACTCCCAGCATGTCTTCAAACACATACAAACCGACCGGCACATGAACGCGCACCTACACACGTCAAGACGGTAAAAAAAAAGGCTCAAGGACCGTCTGTCAGTGTTTACGCCGCGTATAAACCTCTCTAACGACGGCAAATAATTGCAAACAGACACTAGCAAGGGCGCTCTTTAGTCTGCGTTTCATCCTGTTTGGTTTTATTCACGTTCTCACCACATGTACTGTGATGAACCGCCTGGAAATAGTTTCAGTAAGATGACTTGGGGCTCTCGACTTTTTACTCCATGTCTTGTGAACATCACCAAATACCTGTGGAGTCGTCATCATTTTTGAGGCCCAAATGCATTCATGTGTGTTTGCGTCAGTGGTGCCAAAAGTACTCCCACTTTAAGTCGAAGTAAAGATACTGTTTTGCTTTGTGTCAACATCTAAAGAAGTTGTAAACAGAACATGCCTATTTGGACAGAGGCAGGAGTAGGAGAATGCAAACACTTGAAAATACAGAAACGTACTTTGGTACATCCTGCCACTGTTGTGTGTTGAAGGGTTAACACTCATCTGAAACTTTGGCACAATTCCTTTCCACAGTGGCCACTGTTACAATGGGCCTGTCGTGCGCGCACGCGCGCACACAGTGGTTCTTGCAGAGCCACGGCGCCCCCTAGCGGATGGTTGCTAACCTTTGCGCGCATACGGGAGGAGGGATCAGTGCTTTCGACTGGGGCTGGGCCGGGACAGGAGAGCGAACGGAGGCTCTTCTGCGGAGAGTAAACGGGTGTCCAGGACTTTATTTCCCGTTTCTTCCCCCATTTTTTGTCTGTGTACCCCCATTTAGGAAATGAGGAAATAATCCACACTGGACCAGGGGTGCACAACGTTTTGAAGTTGGAAATATTTCAGGTAAGTGGTGCTGCTTTTTGTTTTTGGTTTTCTTCCACAGTAACGTGCATTTCTATTTCTACTCATCTGTTCCTTTCTTCATCTGGCTCATTTTTGCTTTTATGTGTTTAAAGATGAGTTTAGTTGTGTCAGAACAAAAGTTGATGTGCAAGGTAATTGAATCCCACAAAGTCTTTAATTCTTTCATTTTGTTGCTAAAATCGCTTCATATACGTTTGCTTTTTTTTTTCAAGATTGAGTTAAAAACGCGTCACTTTCCCGGCCAGGCAGTGTGTCCAGAGTTGGAACATCTGCACGAGCAACTTCTCGGCATCCTTTTACTTTTCATCCGCTAGAGGGAGACATAATTGATCCTCCGATGCGGAATTTTGACGAGACCCAAAACGAGGCGTGAAACGTGAATCTAGTTGACTGGACATGTGGGGGTTATTTCTTAATTTATTCATTTATTTGCCGTCTTCAGGTGGGCATTGCTTGGAATGTTCCGTGTGATTGCCGGTTAGCTTCACAGTTCGGAGGTTTGGGTTTTCAATCTGGACTTGCAATGTGCGGTTTGCCTGCATAACATTAACTTGCATGTTAATTGAATTCAAGAGGCTAAATTGTCCACCGTGTGAATAGTTCACGGAAGAGTGAATTTGCCCTCTGATTGACTGACTCCCGCCCAGATATAGGTTGGGATTGGCTGCAGATCACCTGCTGGTGGGAAAATGGCTTGTATTGGTGGATAGACATCTTGCCAAAACTGACGTGTTCGGGACTGTCAGAGTTACAGCAGTATAGAACAGAAGAACCCCCAACTAGTGGATTGGTAGGGGTATCCGGCCCAATCGCAAGCATTTCCCAGCTCTGACAAAATGAAACGTTAAAAGTAGCCCTCGTATCATCTTTTCATGCGATACATAGCCAGACGTTTGTGAGTCTGCTTTGACGCCATGTCGGAAATGTTCAAACCCAAAGTTCACTCCTTGCATCATGTGACGTCACGGCTCGTCAAACCCCATCATGTTTGTTTCTTGGCATCAGAAGCAGCAAGCTGTACTAGTGGTTTGCACGTCTGAGAGTTTCTGACTTCAAGCCATCCTGTGGAGACTTTTGGTGTTCTCCCAATGCTTAGAAAGTTCTTTTTCCCAAACGCTCGGGCTTTCTCCCAAAATCCACGGGCACGCACGTGAGGTTCATTGAACACCTCAAATTTTCCATGTAAGCGTGAATGTTTGTTGCTCTATAAGGGCCCTGACTGGAGATCATTCCAGGACGTACCCTCTCACCTAAATAACGAGGATATGTGTAACAGAAAAAATGATTGTCTTCATTTCCTTGGTGCATGGCTGTGTGTGTTAACAGAACGGACAAGAAGATGGAAGGGTTAAAGGTCATTGCGCTGTGCCTTATTTTTGGAACCCTGAGTAACGGCCAATGCCAGAGTAAGTGGATGTTTATCTGAACATCTACAGATCCTCATAATCTTATTTTATCTTATCTTATCATCTTGATAACATCCGTGTCCGCCCTTCTTCTACTTTTTCCAGAGAAGAGAGAATGCCCTATTGATGTGTACTTTACCATTGACACATCTGAGACCATCGCCCTGCAAGAGTCTCCCCCTGGATCACTTGTGGAGAGCATTAAGGTTCGTTTTTAATCGCAACTCTAGCATGAAAAGTCAATCATTGTCCCCCATTGACATTTTCCCATCCAAAGGACAGGAGCGATACAATTTAGCCTTACAAATAATATCTTGGTGTATTGTTCTGCTTCTTTCCATTGTAGCGGTTCAGTGAGCAATTTGCAGATCGTTTAGAAGCGGCCGAACTTCGAGGTGCTGTTCAAATCAATTGGAATATCGGTGGGCTGCACTTTTCCCAGCGCCAGCAAGTGTTCAGCCGCCTCGGATCCAAGACGGATTTCATCTCGGTAAGTTTCACCGGCAGCCTTTGATGAAGATGGGATATCTTGGGTTTCTTTTCTCTGACATTTGACTGTTGCCAGGGTGTCAGGGGAATTCGTTACCTGGGCAAGGGCACCTACACAGACTGCGCCATCACCAACATGACCATGGAAATGCTGCGCTCACCCTCATACCCCACCGCCCTGAGATTTGCCGTGGTCATCACCGATGGCCATGTGACCGGGAACCCCTGCGGGGGAATCAAAGTGGCGGCAGAAAGGGCGCGTGACGAGGGCATCGGTATTTTTGTGGTGGCGGCTTCCAAGAATATCGATGAGACCGGGCTGAGGGATATTGCCAACGCTCCAGCTGCAGTCTACAGGAGGGACTTCTTGGCTGTTGATCTGAGCTCTGGAAGACCTGTCATCCAGACGGACACCATTGACCGCATCATTAAGACCATGGTGACTCAAACGCAAAGCTACAAACGTAGGCACACATTGAGTCAACTGTTTCTTATAACAACTTGTTTCGTCTGTATTTTTTCCACAGAAACATCAAGCTTTTGTGGAGGTGAGACAAAACACCCTCAAGACTTTCCAGAATGCAACTTGAATGATTTTTCTCTCCATCTCCTACAGTGCTATCAAGTGTCTTGCCTGGAGACAGAAGGGCCACCAGGTCCAAAAGGCCATCGAGGCCAGAAAGTGAGATTCTCATACACACACACACACACACACACACTTTTTGCATTGTTTGTTGTGCAACTTTTCCACTGGCAACTTATTTTCACCGCAGGGTGCTAAAGGAGACAACGGTGATCCAGGTCCAAAAGGTCAGAGAGGTCGCCCAGGTGACCCAGGTATCGAGGGGCCCATCGGTCAGCCTGGTATTAAAGTAAGACCAATCTCCAAGGGCATTTGCAGGAGGAGCATGTGAATTTTGCTCTGATTCTCTGCTTTTCATTTACTTCTGTGTAGGGAGAATCAGGACTTAAAGGCGAGAAGGTGAGAGGCTTCGGTCTTAATCCGGTAGAAATTGGGGAGCAAAGAAAGATCATGCCAAGTGACGGTGAATGACTTTTTTTGTCCACAGGGAGAGTTGGGGACCCAAGGGAAAAAGGTACACCTCTCTTCTTCTTAAATATCATCAGGATTCAGTGTGATCATTTGTTTTCTTCATGGCATCTTTTTCTTATCATCAGGGTGTAGCTGGAATCCCAGGGCGCAATGGAACAGATGGACAGAAGGTAAAGAATATCATTTAACGTCAACACCTTTTGATTCTCCAAACAGTTTGCAACAGTGATGTTTTTGTTCCACTGTTTGATGTTCTATTTGTGATTTGCTTACAGGGTAAAATTGGACGGATAGGCGCTCCTGGCTGCAAAGGAGACCCCGGAGACCGAGTACGACAAAGATATGATCAACCAAACCGTGAACAAGCGTGTTTTGGCACACTTTGAAAATATTGTTTACACTCGCAGGGTTCTGATGGTCATCCGGGAGATGTCGGTGAACGTGGTCTTCCTGGAACTGCTGGAGATAAGGTAAACAAAGAAAACTTCAAGGAAATCAAGTGTATCATCTATCACTCTTGTCGGAATTATCTGCCTGCAGGGAGATCCTGGACGTCCTGGAAGATCTGGTCCACCTGGATTTGCTGGCGAAGGTGGACCTAAGGTGACGAGGACGATGAAAGCTCACATCATCGGTTAACTTTTAAATCACTTGGAATGATGGAGGACGATTGTGGTTTACAGGGAGAAAGGGGAAGTCCCGGATCGCCCGGTTTACCTGGACTCAAAGGATCTGCTGTAAGATGATGAAAAAATGACCCAAGAAATCTCCCATTCTTTCACATTTACTCATCTGTGCCTTGTTTTTTAGGGCACCCCAGGACTTCCTGGATCAAGAGGAGAGCCTGTAAGAACAATTCAATAATTGGCTTTCTTTCTGTTTTCGAGTTGGTTTGGATTTGGGCTGTGTTTGTGTACCAGGGGAGGCGAGGAGATTATGGACCAAAGGGTACTCAAGGACCAGATGGAGTCCAAGGGGACAAGGTATGATTTAGTATACTTTCTCAAAACCACCTTTTAAGTCTGTTTTTATGGCGAGAAATCTGAAGGAACCAGAAGCTAATTGAACTAAGTTGTTGTTTACTGTTGTGAAAGTGTCTCTTGTGTTTTTGGACTGTTCTTTATATTTAGGGTGAAATGGGATCAGAGGGCTTGAGGGGTCCTCCAGGTGAATCAGGAAACAAAGGCGCAAAGGTAAGAGGACATTCTCAAATCTGTTTAAAGGAGAGCAATTCTAAATCACCTCTCATCCAAACAGGGGGACAATGGTCTTCCAGGCCCCAGAGGACCACCAGGTACACCAGGAGAGCAAGGACGAAATGTAACTCAAATGTTTGATTTGGGAATATCAACCAAAGCTGTAGTTTTGAACATAAACTCTAGTTTCTTTTCATCGTAGGGCACACGAGGTGACCCTGGTGATGCTGGACCAAGAGGTGATCCAGGACAAGTTGGACCAAAGGTGGATGTCTTCTATCTATCTGTCTTCATCGTATATGATGTAACGTGATGAGTGTTTTAATTGCTTCTTTCACATCCATTCAGGGAGACCACGGAAGACCTGGTTTCAGTTATCCCGGACCAAGAGGACCATCGGTACCAACAACTAGTTTACATCCACGCTTGAGCTGTGCCACAACAGTTGACGGCTTTTTTTGTAGGGTGAGAGAGGAGAGAAGGGAAATCGTGGACCTCGTGGCGGCAGAGGAGATTGTGGTCCCAAGGGTGATCCCGGACAAAAAGGAACCCCAGGAGAGCCAGTAAGCGTCACTTGTTTGTCACGTCGAGTCTTTGGATTGTGCAGGTGTAACTTCTTTTTCAACAGGGTGAACCAGGACATCAGGGTGAGCCTGGACCTCGAGGACTTCGAGGAGAAATTGGGCGTGATGTAAGTAAAGAAAAACTGCGTCAAGCTAATTTAAGGGCCTCATCTGATTAAGTCATTGTTTCTTCTTCAGGGAGATCCTGGTCCTGAGGGTGACCCTGGCCTCACTGTAAGATGATTGTTTTTCTCGCATCCATTCAAATACGGCACACCTGATTTGATGATCATCTCTTCCCGCAGGAATGTGATGTCATGAATTACATCAGGGAAACATGCGGCTGCTGCGGTGAGCCTCCATTTCTATCGATGATGTCATCTGAGTCAACGTCACGTGACTCACATCCTTATCGATTGTGTGTGTTTCTGCTTGCAGATTGTGAAAAACGATGCGGTGCTCTGGACATTGTGTTTGTGATTGATAGCTCCGAGTCAGTTGGCCTGACCAACTTCACTTTGGAGAAAAACTTTGTCATCAACACTATCAACCGACTCGGATCCCTGGCCAAAGACCCTCAGTCAGAAACAGGTATGGGAATACTTTGTCAGCTCAAGCTTCAGCGCTCTCAACTTGATTTTCTTTCCAGGTACAAGAGTGGGAGTCGTTCAGTACAGTCACAGCGGAACTTTCCAGGCCATCCGGCTCGACGATTCCAAAATCGATTCTCTCTCTTCGTTCAAGGTCGATTGTTGTATCTTTGACATTTTGCTGTTGTGTCATCATCACCGCGTCACTTGCCAGAATTGTAACTTAAGCACAACGATAAGTTTGATGTTGATTACTAACCTAGTTCTGCTCTGTAGACCCGAATCACTTGTTGGATGTTTTATATTCAATGATAATTAAGTGAAATTAAAATTGAATTAAATTCAGGACGCAGTGAAGCGCATGGAGTGGATCGCTGGAGGAACATGGACTCCATCTGCTCTGAAGTACGCCTACGACAATCTGATCAGAGACAGCCGTCGAGCCAAAGCCAACGTCACCGTGGTGGTCATCACCGACGGACGCTTCGACCCCAGAGATGATGATTCATTGCTCACCTACCTCTGCAGGTACCTACCACCTGGAAAGTCACATCAGCCTCCAGGTCAAGCGACACTGAGCTAATGCTTTATCGGGGCGTCCACTTGTTTGTTTGCAGCGATCCCAGCGTCGATGTCAGCGCCATCGGTATTGGAGACATGTTTGATCAGATTGAAGAGAATGAAATTCTCAAGAGTATAGCCTGCCAGAGGGATGGAAGGGTGCTGGGCATGAGGCGTTTTGCCGACCTTGTGGCAGAGGAATTCATTGACAAGATTGAGACAGTCCTCTGCCCAGGTACGTGGACATAAACAAGGACGCAAAACGTTTGTAACAAACGTAGATCCTGGTTAATTCGGTGTTTGTCTTTCATTCAGATCCTGTTATTGTATGCCCGGACCTGCCATGTAAGACAGGTAAGCTTTTGGAAGGTTTTACAACTTGGAGAAATGACCTTTGTCAATCTGGTACTTGCATTACAGTATGTGTCCGTCCGTCCGTCCGTCTCTTTGTCTTTCCAAATTGCGTTACTAGTCCATCTCGTTGCTGTTCTCGTAATCGATTACCGTTTCAAACAAACGTGAGTCTGTACAATGGTGATACTATATTGCTTTTAGTATTTGAACTTAAAGGTGAACAAAATAAGGTTCCACAAAGTTTTTTCTCCTCATGCGCCAAACAAACCAAACATTTTATGTATCGTCCAAACATCAACCTATAAAATAAGTCAAATTGACCCCAAATCTCTCCTTGTAAAATGTAATTAGCATTTCTGAGTAGAAAAACTTTGCTAGGTTTTTCTGGGTGAATTTCACTCGCCAGTTTTTACAGTGTAAAAACAGAAAAACTTTGCCCGCGTCGCGTGGTGTTGGTGGGACGCCGCCCGCAATGTTATTCCGCCCCCTTGTTGCAGGAGGGCGCTTCACTTCACGGCAAGGCCCTCCCGCATGGAGGCCATTAGCCAAGGAAGGCACCCCCTCATTGGTCCCGACCTCTTTGGAGGGTGTCGCCGGCCTTCTGAAGCAACTGGGCAAGGAACAATATGGTGTTGGCGTGGCAACCATGGCATACACAGCCCAACGAGCAAAAGTGGCCAAGGGGACAGACAGGCAGCAGTGGACCCAGCTGTTCATCGACTCCTTCAAATATGTCTATGGAGACATCACGGGAGACCCTGAGAAAGCTATAGGGCTCTGCTAATGCTAATATGCTAACCCTGCTACCTCACAAATATGCTTAATGCTGGACTTGGAGATCTTAACACCACTGCACCTTTTATGTCGTGCAATATAAATACCATTATGCGGGTCATTTTGGTTATTGGCTAGATATGGCAGGCAGGCTTCCCAAAAGCAAAACAAAGAATTCAAAGTACTTTACCAGGGACTGTGTCCAGGGAACTTAAATGATGACGCATGATGGATGTCATCCATTTGTTGGGAGAAAAGTTGTATGGAGCCATTGATGCTTCTCCTGTGGAAGGTAGTTTTGTGATGAGGCCTTATTTCCATCGTGAATCACTGGCTTGCGGAAATGACCTCATATAATTAGACATTTTGCACATATCCATGGTTCCGTGATCAGCCACAAAGGTCAACTTACACACAATGTTGTGTATGAATCAGATGTCTGGCGTTGTGTTGATTAATTTCTCTTGGGATGTAATGATGGTGCCTTGAGCTTTTTAAGAGACTTAAAACCAGCTATGGTTTGCATATGTGCATGTTTTGCTGCATGTGGCTTGGCTTGGAGCAGAATAACTTGGACAATTGATGACTTTCATCTCAGTTGTTGCTGTCACACCAGCTCAGTGACTGCAACTTGCAAATATGAATTTTGTAAAGAACATATGTTATATATTGGAACTGAATAAATTGGCATAGAAAGCAAATGGAATGGTTTCCTGCTGAATTGGACTTTGCAGTCATTGCAATCAAAGGCTCACTTGATATATGTTTTTCTTGGGGTTGTTCCAGAACCTGCTGTGGCCAGCTGTGTGCAGCGGCCATTGGATGTGGTGTTCCTCTTGGACGGCTCCGAGCGGATGGGACTGGAGAACCACCGGCGGGCCAAGGAATTCATCGACAATGTGGCTCGTCGCCTCACCCTGGCAGATGGCCCATCGGATGAGAGGAGCGCTCGTTTTGCCTTGGTGCAGTACGGCAGCCCGACAGAACAGCGAGTCGAGTTCCCACTCACGCACAATCTGACAGTGATCTCTGATTCGCTGGCGAGAGTAACCTACATGGACTCTTCCTCGGCTCTGGGCAACGCAATCATCCACGCTGTCAACAATGTGGTTTATCGATCAGGCGCTCAGGTAAACACAACGCACACTCACGTCGGAGGAATGAGTAGCCTATGCTCTCGTGTCTGCCTCGAGAAAAGTTCCTGGTTATTTCACGACAGTGACTCCAGTCCAGAATGCTAACAAATTGTGAACCCAACCCAAACATTAAATGACCGCAACTCCTCTTGGCCTGGAAAAATATGGTTCAGGTTCGGTCATTCTTTCCTCCCATGACAACAATTCTGCTCCCTTTGGTGGGAAATGAATGAAAATCTCATCCGCTTACTATCACAGCCTGAAAGAAGCCCATTCTAACTTCACAGAAAATGTTATAATCACCCATAAAAATGAATTTGAGGTTGTCCATTTGTAGCTTCTTTTATGCAGACATATTAATCTCCAAAGATTGCTCGATAGAATTTCTTTTCAAGATGGATACCAGTATGAATACTTGATATCAGTAGCCAACCATCCCTAATGTTGACAATTCATCATCTGCGTGTGTTGCAGGGCAACCGCTTAGCTCGTCGGAACGCTGAGCTGGCCTTTGTGTTCATCACCGATGGCATTACGTCCAGCGAGCAGCTGGAGGAGGGCGTGTCCTCAATGAAGCGAGCCGAGGGCGTTCCTACGGTGATCGCCCTGGGAAGTGACACCGATGAGGAGGTGCTGCGGAAAGTGGCGCTCGGTGACATGTCGTCCATCTTTAGAGGCGACGACTACGCCATTTTGAACAAGCCGTCTTTCTTTGAGCGTTTTGTCCGCTGGATATGCTAGTGAGGAACTGCACTGCTCTCTCTACGCCATAGAATTAGAATTGGTAGAACGAAAGAAGGAGCTTTCCTTCAGCGTACACACGGACACAAAAGCACCAACCAAATCTCTACGTATGAGCATGATCATTATCGAATGTAAAGCACTGATGCAGCTTGATATGGGTGGAGATTGTTTTACCCTGCCCAAAAAAGGAACGACCCTTTAAGTTAGGCCAATCTTCTGTCACTAGTTTCTATTCTATTAATTCTAAATCTATGGTAAGCTATCCAACCTTAAGAAACTACTCATCAAAGATTTGTATAATATGCATTTGTATGAACCGAAATGTTTGGAGGTTTTTCTTTTTCTCTCGCACTGTTGTCACAAAGTCAGTGTTTATACATGAAAAGTGCTAAAGCAGAGAAAAAGACAAAGCCATTTGTACTTCTGATGACTTTTTTTTTTATGATTTACATTATAAGAAGCTGTACAATACTTTGTCAGGGGAATTAAAACAATCTCTCATATCCCACTTAAATGCCACAGGAACAGACGATACACGCTCATGCAAATCTGAAAATTGCCACAATATCTGTAAACGTGAAATCCAAATAAAGTCAAATGTGGTGACTCCCACTGTCTTCTTTTGTGTTTAAAAATGCATGTTTTGTGTGACCCGCGTTATTTGGGTGAAGTCAGTTACTGATTGTCACAGGTTCAAAGTGCCACATTTGTCCCCCCAAACAAACACACGCGTGCATGCACGCACGCATGGACGCACACGCATGCACGCGCACACACTCGGTGCCGAGCAAAGAATCGATAGGGCTCGGCCACAACGAAGGACACTTCTCATAACTCCAATTGAATTGAGTCATAGCCCGCAACCCCGGCGCAAAAAAATAAGGTTCAAGTCAGACTTTCCTATAACTCCAATTGAATTGAGACATAGCCCGCGACCCCTGGTGGAAAAAAATAAGGCTGTAGTCCGAGCTTCTCTGCATGAATGCTCCACTTGTAGGACAGAACTTCCGCTCGACCTGTAACGGTGGGTAGAACCGAACAATATATTATTTGCGTACGTATGTGCGGGTGCGTGCCTTTTAGCCTCCAAACTAGTGCTCAAAGTTTTTCATCCACTTGTAGTTTTCAAGTTCAGCGAAATGTAAAGAAATGATCTAAAAGCAGGGTTTCGTTTTGGGCCGATATGTGGTCTCATGCCAGTCATGCATTCAAATGTAAGTGCAGTGTGTCTTCTAGTGCTGCCAACATGGATGGGGAGCCTTTCTCAGCCCTGTGTACGCCTGCTCTGGTGGTCGATGTGGACAAAGTGAAGAAAAATGCAATGAGGATGATTGAACGATGTGAGAAGCTTGGAGTTCAGCTTCGCCCTCACATGAAGACCCACAAAACCCTGTACGATCACACACATACACAGATGGACAAAAAGCACTCAATGTTCACTGATTTTATTTTTGGGCAACAAATTATAATGATAATGAATTCATACATGAAAGTCAATCAATGTGGAGGTGAGCATGCTGTCTGGAGAAGTGACCATAATAATATGGAAAGCAACCAACCATTTTTGTATTGGTATGAATGAGTAGCTCAGTCACGTACAATATAGTAGGGCGCTGACTAGTGTGTGTGTGTGTATGTGTTTGCTCCCATCTAGTGAGTGTGCTGACATAATGACACGGGGTTCACGGCGGTGCATCGTGGTTTCCACCCTGGCAGAGGCCTGTTTTTATGCTGACCATGGATTTGATGACATCCTCTATGCTTATTCTCTACCTTTTGATAAGGTTCTTCCTCTTCTCTCTATTAGCCACATGATACATTCTATTGCAGATCACATGATGATGTACAGGGACGCGCAACTGGCGGGACACACATCATTGGGCATTCATTCTAGATGGAGTTTTGCTAGTCGCGGGCCAGCATGTATTTTGTACATATTTAAAATTGGCGGTCCTCTCCATCATTGAAGTTGCTCATCCCTGATCGATTACAAACAACCAAACAAAATCTGTCAATATGAGATGGTCACACCACTAATTATCCTTTGCTAGGTGGAGCGTTGTGCCATCTTGTCAGAGAGACTGGAGCTCTTTCAAGTTTTACTGGACCATCCTGATGCTTTGGAGCAGCTCAAAAAGCGACCGTTGAAAGATGGTCGACTGTGGCATGTCTGGTTGAAACTGGACTGTGGCAACGGTAGAGGTAAGGAGGCAAGAATGGCAAAATAGGGCCAACAGTACTGTATGTACTATTTCTTTATAAGTGCTGCTGATTTCATTTTTTTCTTGTAGCTGGCATCCTGCATTCGGAGCCGGAGGCGCTCAGACTGGCACAGGCCATTGCTGAGACAGCAGGTTTGCAGCTAACAGGCGTGTACGCTCACTGTGGCAACACCTACGACTGCAAAGGGGTCCAGGAAATTCAGGCAGTCGCAAAGGAGACCACCAGCTTTACTCTGCAATTCATGGAAAAGTGAGTGCACATTTTATTCTGGGTATTCTCAGCTCATTTAAAGTTGTCTTTGTCATCATCATTTTGGGAGTCATTGATCAAGTATACAATTTGGTTGTAATATTTGTGAAACTAGTGTTTCTTTTCCTTCAGGTTAAAGGCTGTTGGCATTACCTGCAAGTCCAGCATTGGCTCCACCCCCTCCTGTAGTCACCCAGTCCAAGACATGGCAAAGCTTAGTGAGGTGCATCCTGGAAATTTTGTCTTCTATGGTGGGTGCTTGTACTAAAGATGTCGCTCCTGCCATTTGTGTGAGTGTCAATTAGTGAATCTTGCGCCGTCCCATCACATTGCTTGCTTCTAGATGTGCAGCAGTCTCTCATTGGCTCATGCAATGTTGAAGACGTGGCTGTCCGTGTTTTGACAAGAGTCATAGGTCACTGTCCCCACAGGAACCAGCTACTGATTGATTGTGGGTGGGCTGGGTTAAGGTACGTCCTGCATCCAGGCCCAGTTTAATGCACAGGACCCAAACCAAATACAGTTGTGAAGTTATGTAAGTGTAAATTCAATTTCTGCTCTTTTTTTTTTTTTTTTATCCCTATAATGCATATTACTCAAGTTTGGATGGGGCTGGGAAACTTCCAACAGGATACGCTGTGATCGAAGGGCATTCAAACCTCAAGTAGTTGCAAATTTATATATTTATATAAATAATGTCTCATTAACCAATTAGAAACTTGAATGTAGCTTACCATCTATGTTTTCATCCAGGTTATTATCCATGACTCAGGAGCATGGAAGAGTGGAGCCTATCTCAGGAAAACTGGATTACAGCATGTACCCTCTGGGCTTTCTACTCGCATTGATTCCATACCATGTTAGCGTCCTCATGTCGGACTATGCTCATTTATTTGTTAATTTTCCTCCTATTTGACTCTGGGTTTTTCTGTTGTTGTTTTTTTTTTCAGTCATGTGCAACAGCCACAATGCATCCTGTGTATCATGTGCACTCAGAAGGCGTTCTCGTGGGCAAGTGGATACCAACACGTGGATGGTGAATAGATGTAAGATGTAGATCTCTGAAACGGTTTACCTTTATGCAGTTGTTCTTTCCTCATACTAACCAACCATTCAAGCATAGAAGATGTGTAAATGAACATGGCTTTTGAATAAATGTAAAATAAATGTTTTATGCTCCCTTTACACATGCTGTGTTTGGGATGTTTTAATATAACACCATTGTATGTGCGTGCATGAATGAAATCTCTTTACATTACCAAATGTATGTATCTTGCTCATGTTTGGTTGAAGTGTTACTCTTTAATGGCTTCTTCATAAACATTGTGACATGTTTTGAGCATGTAGGGAAGAGTTCATAAAGTGTACATGATACCAAGGGTGGGAAGTAACGAAATAATATCACACTTAAATAGGTCTTTCAGGTATCTGTAAAATAGTAATGTATTTGTTTCTACTTTTTGCTTTTACTATTTGTTTAAAGTAAAAAAAATATACTGTCACAGATTTTTATCGTTTATAAAATAAGTTACAAACGATCTGTATACAAAGTTACAAGTTTTGTTCTGAGATTGTATTGTTTTAAATTATGTAATTCTTTTAATGGTTTTAGGCAAGTGCTAGCAATCCCTGATGGTTCAGTGGTTATTATGCGAAGCTTTCACCGCCCGCGGCCAGGGAACGATTCCCTATGCAGCCATAGGGGGGCACATGTCGGTGTCTCCTCTGTGCCGGTCCCAAGCCCGAGTAAAATGCAGAGGGTTACGTCAGGAAGGGCATCCGGCGTCAAAACGGTGCCAAACACTACTCATGCGGATCATCCGGACAAAACAAGTGGGTGTTTCGCTGTGGCGACCCCTCGGGGGAAAGCCGAAAGGAGCCACAGGTGAGTCCTCGCAAGCTTCAAGTTGGATTTTGTATTTTCCTGCAGTTTTGAAAGCGGCACACCGAAGTGCATTCTGGGACATGTTGTTTTACGAGAGTGTACGTTCTAATTGGTCGAAAGTGAACTTTCACCTTTCACGTGGTTTAAAACTTCAGCGTGATGGCGCGGAAAGCTGTGTGTTGTGCTATAACGTGATCGACTATTCGTTTTATTGCTGTAAAAGTTTATTCCTGGAGTCATGAGTCTGTTGGAGGTGAAGTTCATCGGGGATAGAGATGTTCTGGAGCACATCGTTGACAAGCAAGAGGGTAAGTATGAACTATGGTTATTCGAAGATCGATTTCTTCTCCTCCTGTCGTTCTGAGTGATGTTGATGTGTTTCAAGTGGTGCCAAGCAGTTCTGGCAAAATTCACAAGATGGTCACGTTCAAGAGCCCAAAGCGACGACGAGCCAGAGACGAAGAAGTGAAAGAAAGGGATGAAAATGCCCTCCTTGATGAGCAGAACTATGTTCAAGCTCTTTGCGCCGAAAGTACAGAAGGTAAAAGAGAGATGACACTGTGACAATTTGGATCGAATATTAGTTTTACATCCTCTATCAATTTTTCCTAAACCACTTAGTCTGTTTAGCGTCACTGCTAGATAGAGCCTGTGTCAGCTAATGAGATGATTGGATGAGAGGCAGGTTACACTCAGAACTACATGCCATCATTTTTTATTTTTATTTATTTTTTTTTAAAGATGATGACGGTATGTCCGGAGTTGCAGGATCGTCCATTTTCACTTTTCAGAAAAACAAACGGGGCCACAGCATGGCCCAGACTGGTGAGTGACTATTTTTTATCTATCTATCTATCTATCTATCTATCTATCTATCTATCTATCTATCTATCTATCTATCTATCTATCTATCTATCTATCTAAACCTTTTATACATGTGATGTTTGTCATACATAGCAAATGAACCTTTTATACATGTGATGTTTGTCATACATAGCAAATGAACTGGCACGAACTCCAGGGAAAAGTGTGAGCTTCAGCACAACTCCCAGCATTGAGCCCTCTACTCCCACTCGGGCAGGCCACAGTAAGTTCAGCATCTCCTTGCTACGTGGCTTGTTGTTTTGATTATCCACATGCCCTTCAGTGCATTCTGTCTCTCTGCGCAGACCTCAGAAGTAAAAACCAAACGCCGCAACGGGTGAGCCTTGTTTTCTTCTGCTTTTCATATGCTGCTTACAAATGGAACTATTTTCTCACTTGCTTCTTTTCTGACAGCGCAAAAAAATACAGTTTGTCTCCACAACACCCCACAGGCTGAGGAAGAGAATGTCAAGTAAGTGTGACCAGCAGATATTCGCTCTTTTAAAATCTACAAAAAGCACGAACTAAAATGTGTAACACCGATGGCCTGTTCAGCTCCCAGCCTTCGATCAGACAGCGACAGTGAGTTTTCACCCTCCGACTCTGAGGAAGAGGAGGAGGATGACGTCATGGTGGATGAAGCGCAGAAAGTAAAGAAAGATGTTGGGGAGAACCAGACTCCAAGGACACCAAGTAAAGGTTTATCAGCAGCACTCTACAGGACCCCTGGCAAAAAGAGCAAGAGCACTCCTGAACCTGTCAACCAGCCCACCATGGTTGAGGACTATTTTGAGGCCCACGGCAGCTCCAAAGTTTTAACGTCGGACCGCACACTCGATCGTTTACACACACCTAAATTAGACAGGGTAAGGTGTAGTCATGCATTTTCCCTTGCCCTTGATGCTATCCAAATAGTGTCTCAACTATTTGCTTGCCTTACAGGAGACACTTACTCAGCTCTTAGAATTAAACCCCTCTAGTTACCTTCAAGAGATCAAGTACCTCCACAACAAACATACAAAGCACTTTGGGAAATGGATGCTGCAATTACAGTAAGTGAGCGCATTTTTACTGTGGTTCTTGCATTTTGACCAGAAGGAGAACAGAAAAAATGAGTGCTTGTCTAAAGGTTGGGATTCAGCGTGCTGCTCTACGGATTGGGCAGCAAGAAAGAGCTCCTGGAGGAATTTCGGTCTTCTTACTTGTCTCAAGAAATGCACCTGGTGATTAATGGCTTCTTCCCTTCCATCACACTGAAATCGGTGAGTATGCACCAAAAGAAGAAAAAACAAAATAATTTCAACTCGTCAATTAATTTGGTTAAGCACGATTGATTGGCATTTTCTTTTAACAAATGTTCCTTCAGATTTTGAACACTTTGACATGTGAGGTTCTTGAGCACCAGGGGAGTTTTCGAACACCATCCGATCAGATCCAGTACATCTCCCAAAAACTTCAAGATAGTGAGTTTGTTTGTCTCCTCGGCTTTAATTTAATAAAAAAAAATAAAAAAAAAGTTTGCAGGGTTTGTTGAAGTTGAAATGTACCCTTGAGACAGGCCCAGATCTTCATATCTACGTGTTGATCAATAATATCGATGGACCAATGTTGCGAGGAGAAAAGACCCAGAGCGCCTTGGGGCAGCTGGCATCCCTACCCAACATTCACTTTGTGGCTACGATTGACCACATCAATGCTCCTCTTGGTTGGTTTTGAGCTTTTATTTTTTTATTTTTTATAAATGCTGTCCAAATTGTCAATTTGTTCTATATACTCCCAGTTTGGGACCAGTTTAAACAGAGTCAGTTTAACTGGCTGTGGTGGGAGTGTGTGACATTCAATCACTACACTGAAGAGACGTCGTACGAGAACTCTCTGCTGGTGCAGCAAACAGGGGCTCTGGCTCTGTCTTCCCTTACACATGTTCTCCGCAGCTTGCCCCCAAACGCACGGTACTTTCTACACCTTCATTCTGTGAAACATGTTTTGGCAGCTCTTAATGCTTACATTTGTTTTGCAGAGGAATTTTCAAAGTGCTGGTGAAATTTCAGCTGGAAAACAAAGACAATCCTTCCTACACAGGTACATTCAATATTTCAAAAGTTTCTTTTCAGGATTTTCTATTGATATTTTTATCCCGTGCAGGATTGTCATTCCAAGATTTTTACCAACGTTGTCGTGAGGCATTTTTGGTGAACTCTGACCTCACTCTGAGGACTCAGCTGACCGAGTTCAGAGACCACAAACTGATACGAACGCGCAAGGTAAAGTACTGCTATACTGTGGAAGCAGATGCTCAGTAGTTGTTTTTTTAAAGCATTTTTATATAAGATTAAAGTTAAAGTCCCAATGATCATCGTCACACACACATCTGGGTGTGGTGAAATTTGTCCTCTGCGTTGAAGCCATCCCCGTGTGATTTTGATCCATCCCCTGGGGGAGCAGCAGCGGTGCCGCCCGTGCTCGGGAATCATTTGGTGATCTAACCCCCCAATTCCAACCCTTCACGCTGAGTGCCAAGCAGGGAGGCAATGGGTCCCATTGCAATAGTCTTTGGTATGGCCGGCTGGGGTTTGAACCCACAACCTTCCAGTCTCAGGGCAGACACTCTACCACTAGGCCACTGAGCTGATCAAATTACCAACTTTAGTGATATTCAAATTCAGAACTTCCACAGTATTTGCCAAATGCTTCATATTTTTTTATTGAAAAGGCATGCAATTCATGTTTACAGCAATTTATTAATTCTCCAGGGTGCAGATGGTGTGGAGTACCTGATGGTTGCTGTGAATGCAAGCACACTGTTGGACTTCTTGGAGAATGAGGAGGGTGGGTGACTGACTGAGAAGATCACTATAAATTACACTCATATTTATAGCTAACAAAAACATAATGGTTTGTCAGCCAACTTACAGAACAGATTAGAGTCAGTCAAAATAGACCTGGTTTCATTGACTTAGTCTACACCTCCAT
Source organism: Syngnathus floridae (assembly GCF_059516105.1). Taxonomy (NCBI): domain Eukaryota; kingdom Metazoa; phylum Chordata; class Actinopteri; order Syngnathiformes; family Syngnathidae; genus Syngnathus; species Syngnathus floridae. Next base: position 13,141,638 of record NC_142426.1, read on the forward strand.
CCTTACCTTGTCATTCATTGTGTTGAAGTATGTATGATGTGTGCTAAAAGCAGCAGCACAAATAAATTTAGTCAAACAGCAATTCATCTCTTTAATTATAGAAATAGATTGAGCTTTAATAAAACATACATTTTGTTCTTGTAAGGCAGCATTCATGATACAACATGGTGATTTGGTTAGGAGAGCACTAAGCGAGGAGGATATTTGAATGTGTAAACGCATGCAGTAGTGCAAAAGGGAGAAAACGGGGGAGCTATGACCCTGTTTCAAGTCATGAACAGTTACTATTTGTAAATAGCGAGCGAGGCTTATGACTTGATACATGCTAGAATTGATTCAGTGTTGAACGTCAGCAGATTTTGTCGTTTGCGTATCTCGTAGCGTTTCTAACGAGTCCAGTGTGAAAGTCCCGAGTCGGTTCTGTGTCTCCGTGTGCACGATCCGGAGCTCCTCGTGATCCAAGTCCCTCAGAAGAAGCAGCACGGCTTCAAGTGTGTGTGTCTACAAAGACATGTTTAGGTTAATCGACAAGTATCATCTTCTTTTTTTGAGTTGCTAAAAAAAAAAAAAAAAAAAAGAGGCTACCTTTTTCGTAGATGAGCTGGTCGATTGAGAATGAAGAGAGGGGAACTTGTCTTTGGACAGAGGCTTCATCTTGAACTCTTTGACATTACTGTATGCAAAAAATCAAGAGGGGATTGTTTTCTGGTTTCATTTCGTGGTGAGTGATATGACACCCTACAGGGCTTACTTGGTTTCCTTCATATCGTGGCTGTGAGATATTTTCTCTTTCTCTGCATCAGGAAGACCATTGGTAGAAAGCTGCTGGTGAACTGCGTTTGGTGGTGCACTGATCTTCTCACCCTCTAAGTGTGCTAATGCAATCTCATCCTCTGTCACTACTGTACACACGTGTGAAATGACATATGAGGAAACAGCTGTGTGAAATATTACTTTAAAGCCTTTTTCACAATGAACCGATGTAATGACCTTGGTTGTCCAGCTTCTGCAGCCCAGGTAGGCAGCGCAGGACCGTCAGCCGATATTCACTGGAGTTCTTCCCACAACAAGGGTTGTCAGCAAGCCACAACACCCGAAGGCGTGTCATTGACCGCAAATAGGAAAGCTCCGAGAGTGAGGCAATCATGTTTCTTCTCAGGTAGAGCTCACAAAGAGACAGGCATCCAGCCAGAGGTGCAAGAGATGAGATGTTGTTGACACTGGACAGGGAGACTCATACTTAATTTTATATTTAAACCCATGTGATGTTCAATTGAGAATTAGGTCGTGTTGAGTCAGCAAAATTGTCGCAACTAACCTTAGTGTCAGCACTTCAATGTTTGGCATTTGAGATAAAATAGAAACCTGGGGGGGGGGCACAGTTTTAGCTTGAAGTTAATGTATCATTCATAATAGTCATACTAGAGTTATGGAGACTGAATGGAACGGTTGTACTCACGTCAGTCAGTTTGCATCCCCTGCAGAATAAAAGTACGCTTATTTGATCTAACAAATAAGACAAACATATGTGGGACGTTTTCCCAAATTTGACTGACCACTTACCAGCAGTTCAGTTTCCTCACGCTTACCAGATCGGACGCTTTTGCCTCGGTGAGAACATGCTCGCGTGTTAGCTTCATCATAGACAGATCCAGGTGCATATGTTCTTGTTGAAGAATACCTCCCATTAACACAGATAGTCTATCAACAAGAAACAGAGGTGTCGTAAGTGAACCATTTCTAGTCTGCAGAAGGGATGCTAACGTCTTCAACACGAATGCGCCTGCGCATCTCGACTAGGCTAGGCGTCCTTAGTAACAGCATAACAAAAACATTTACAATATTTGAATTGGTTGACAAACTGTGTAAAACAACTCAAATAAAATGCAAGTATGTAAGCGTGTCACCAATTGCCGTCATTTGAATCCATATTTCGAGTATTATGCCATCTTTAAATACTCCTATTCCCACAATGCAGCGCAATGATGCCAAGAAATCGCGCCTGCGCGCTACGTACTTCCTCTTTGGATCTACTTCTCAGCCGAAACGATGGTGAGCCCAAAAGACGTTTTGCAAATCCGCGTCAATCTAAGGTTTTCGGTGGTCAATATCATTTAACAATCCACCCGGAAGCTACCCCTACATACTAGATTAATATATGCCAGTCTAATTTTTTCGTTTTAGGCCACCTTTGGCAAATGAACGATGGAAGCATTTCCATGTATTTTCTCTGTATTACAAATGGCTGCCTCCATGTAAAACACCCACCGTACCGGCTCCAGTGCTAATTTAGCCACGAGTAGGCTATCGCCAAAACCATAAACATTAACATATTCAATTCACACACTATGTGTGAAAATATATATTTGTACTCTGTTGCAGTCGGATATAGAATCTGTCCCTGGATTTCTAATAATGGGTTTAGCGACTGGGATTGGATGACAGTGGTTACCATTTATGTTTATCATATTGTCCAGTTGCAAATCTCATTGACGAATGTGTTGTGTATTCCTCCTCAGGCCAAACGCACCAAGAAGGTGGGCATTGTTGGTAAATATGGCACACGTTATGGCGCTTCATTGCGAAAAATGGTGAAGAAGATTGAGATCTCCCAGCACGCCAAATACACCTGCTCATTTTGTGGCAAGGTGAGGCTGTGTGTATGAAGTACTCCAGCTGATGTGCTGTGCCATGGCTACTTCATAACATCATTGCAGAGATGTAGGACTATCATTCTAATGTTTTTCCTGCCCTTCCCAACATGTTCCATGAAGACTAAGATGAAGAGGAGGGCTGTGGGTATCTGGCACTGCGGATCGTGCATGAAAACCGTGGCTGGAGGAGCCTGGACTTACAAGTAAGCTGAGTTTTCAACCAGTAAATGTGCTCATGTCAACAGCCAATGTAGTATGAATGGAACCACATGCAGTCTGCTGATAAACCTGTATGGGTTTAAGGAGTTCATATTCTCAAAAGCACAGTGGTAGTTCAAAGAATATGTTTGAGCTTATTAGTTTCTCCTTTAAATGTACATTTTTAAGTCATACCCTGTTATTGTCATTTAGCATTGATTATTGTTTGACAGCCTTTGATTTCTCACATTTCAGGAAGATGAGCCCATTCAACTTTGATGTTTAAATAGAAGTGACAAGGGTGTACGTACTTGTGTTAGCAGGGATTTATTTACTCGAATGAATGAAAGTTTAGGGTTAGGGTCAGAGAAGTGTCAATCTCCGTGTAACCTGCTGTATTACCTTGAAGTGAAATATGGATGAAACATTTCAAGCATTTGAAATGTAATTGAAACTGGCATAACCTTTTTTGTTACAGTAGAAATCATAGTTATTAATATATGATTATAAAAGTGCTAACAGAAATTTTGACTTAAAAGTTTAATGTATTGGGCCCCAAATATAAGCTTGCTTGCTTTTTTTTTCTTTGCAGCACAACTTCTGCTGTCACAGTCAAGTCAGCAATCAGGAGGCTGAAGGAGTTGAAGGACCAGTAAACCAGTGAAATGTTCACTGAAGAATTTGGGACTTTCTCACAAAAGAAGCAACCCGGACTTGGCCTCATCCAACAATAAACCTGTCTGGAGTGGAATTCTGTGTCCATGATCATCTTTTTCATCCTGAATTAAATCAAAATGTGCCCAAAGTCAAAAATGACTTGATAGCCAACCACCACTGAAACCTAGGCAAACGTTAAGACACTTTTAACATTGAAACAAGTTTGTCTGCAGAATCAAAAAAATATATAATAGTTTCTAGCACTTCGTCCACATGGAACCAGCGCTATGAATGTCACGTGATTTATTTAAGTGGATGGGTGAGAGTGTAAATCAATTTAGATAACCCCGATTTTGTGTACAAGTCTTTTTTAGTCTGGACTTATAGCAGAACTTTGTGAGTGTTTTAGAAATGCCGCACTCAAAAAAGCACAACAAAAAATTAATGCTGCATAACCTTGAGCTGGCACGCAAGTAGGTCAAATAAGTGACGAATTATTGTAGTACTGCTAACCGCCTGCAGGTGGGCTACAAGGAAAAAGAAACAATGGCGACGCACGGTGTCTTTCGACCGGGTTTGTTCAACCATAAAGTTGCAATTGTGACCGGTGGAGCGACTGGCATTGGAAAAGCAATATCCACTGAGCTTATAGAACTTGGTAAGTTATCTCGTTTTGTCCGAATTTTTCAGTCTTGTTGACCAACTTGCTAAAAGAAACGTTCGAGGATTTGGCTACAAACACACGACAAACTTGTTCTGTACAGAAAATACTGGACACGTTCACCATGACTTTAAGAACCATACTTTTCAGCATAGTGCAACATTCTTTTTATTTACGTGTATCTATGTGTATGTTCAAAATTGCCTGACAGTGCTTCACACTTGGAGCTAAAGTCCTCTCCATGGTGGATTAAATGATCAGTGGCCGACAGTATGAACAGAATCTTGTTGGTTGTGCACTATTGAACCTTGCATCTTGCTTTTATGTAATCATTGTTCAGTAGTAGCAATGGTACAAGCAAATCTCAATTAAATTTGCAGGGATGGCGCTCCGCTGAGGCTTGTACATACGTATATACTATGCATCTCGATTATTTACCTGTATTATTTCCCCTCCCAAAATATTGGTCAATATCCACTTCAGTTCTGCGACAAAACAAAAATTCTGGAGCTGTGCCTGGATATCTCAGGTTGTAATTGAATTTTAGCTTTGCATTGTAATTGATCACCACTTCCAAACTTGTTCTCAGGTTGTAGTGTGGTGATTTCCAGCAGAAAAGCAGAGAGATTGGAGGCGGCCGCCCAAGAGATGCGAAAAAAAATTCCAGCTTCCAGCCCTGCATGTGTCACTCCTCTACGTTGCAACATTCGTAATGAGGATGAGGTGCACACTCCTTCGACCTTGGAGACAGTCCTCTGATTGAATTGAAATGAGTGATGCACAGTGCTTGAATATTTCCACTTCAGGTGAAGGTTCTTGTATCTTCAGTGCTGAAGCAGTACGGTCACATAGACTTTCTGGTGAACAACGGTGGCGGTCAGTTCAGTAGTCCAGCAGAGAACATGTCTTCTAAAGGATGGAAAGCTGTGATTGACACAAACTTGACTGGCACCTTTCACTGTTGCAAGGAGGGTAAAGCATTTACATTACACATTTACACTCCATGTTTGAAGATGATACATGACTGCGTTCACGGACGGTTGCACCAGGGTTGTAATCGTTTGAGGATTTTCAGTATAATTCATTATTTTAAATTCAGTTTTAGTGAGTGAGAGGCAAGTTTCTTTTAGTTTTTCTAAAAGGTCATTATTGTCGACGCATTAACCTTTTGTGATAATGGCAAAATTAGTCAAGTATCCCTTTACGATGTAGTTTTGGTTAGTTTTATTTTTCTTTAAAAAAAAAATTGTAATTATTTTGTTCACAAAAATGTGTTTTAGTTATTTTGTTAGCTTTTATTAACTATAATAACCTTGGATTGCACCCCACAGTATACACTACATGGATGAAGCAACATGGGGGTGTGATCGTTAACATTATTGCTGACATGTGGAAAGGATTTCCGGGCATGGCGTAAGTAGTCACCTTAAAATGTTGACAAGTCCAAAATCATTACATATTTAGTCCACCATTTTGTAGCCCTGTTTGAAAGTACAGTGTGTGCTACTATATCAGGGTTGTCCATTTTAAGTGGCCCACAGCACACATTAAAAACAACATTTGATACAGCTAATGATACTAATAGAGTATATGGTCCACTAGTACTGTAAACAATACTTTCTATGTGATGAGTGGGGAACACGTGAATGATTCCAAACTCTGCCGTTGTCTCACTGACAGCCACACAGGTGCAGCCAGAGCAGCGGTGGATAACTTAACAAAGAGCTTGGCCATTGAGTGGGCTGCCTCAGGTGTCCGGGTCAATGCTGTTGCCCCGGTATGCACAACTCTCGCCTCGTCGCACTTCCATAAATATTTGATATTGCGGTTGTATCAAGCTAGTATCCGATTGGTTGCAGGGCACAATTTTCTCTAAAACGGCAATGGAGAACTACAAGGAGCTGGGACCAACTCTTTTCAAGACGTCCATTCCATTTAGTCCTGCAAAGAGACTTGGGCTGCCAGAAGAGGTGTGATTTGTGAGAATTTAAAGATGGGGACTAAACTATGAAAGGCAAAAATCTGTCAGTAATTGCTGCTAAAAATGTTTATAACCACAATTGTATTTATTTGTGGAAAAATGATAATACTCTATCTTCAGGACAGCTGGACATATCGTCCTTCTTCTTTTTTTATTATTTGTCAGTTGATTTTGTTTGTCCGGTCAGATATCCTCTGCAGTTTGTTTCCTGCTCTCTCCTGCCGCCTCCTACATCTCGGGAGCCACACTGAGGGTGGATGCAGGGCAGAGTCTGTACCACTCCATGTGGGAGATCCCCAGTATGTTGAATTTGGTCCCAATGTGCTACCACAGTGTTTTTTTCCTTATATACAAATGTGTTTTACGCTTTTGTCTGTGTGTGTGATCTAGATCATAGTGCATGGCCGAAAGGTCCAGAGGGGGAGAACTTGGATGCATTGAAGAACCTCCTCAATCCTCAAAGCAAGCTATGATTAATTTGTCCCACAGTGATACCATCAAAAACACAAATGCTTTATGCTGATTGATTTAAACAAGACACGGCTACTTTGTCATAGTAATGTACCGGAACGTGAAGAACTAATTATCTGTGATCATTACTATGATAATGATGTGCATGTTATACATTACATACATACATACATACATACATAGTACATTATTTAATACATCGTGCCTGAAATTCTCCTATGGCAAAGGTTAAACCTTTTCGCACCACTACTGCGTTGCTGTTGTGACGTTTTCGCTTGTTTTGTCTCAAAGCGCTTGCCGTACAACTGCCGTAGAGCAAATTAGAAATTGTCGTAACAACGCAGAAGCAGAGGTCACGACACGGGATCCAGGTACTTTGTGTTTTCAATATGAAATGAAATCTTTGCTCAATAGTGCTGCGACGTGTTGCCACAAAACTGCTTTACTGTTGAAAGGCTTGTTAGGTACACTGGAAAAGTGTTGCGTGTATTGCTAACTAATAGCCACAAATAGCATGTGATGCTATCGTGAGCAAATGTTGAAAGCCAGGGAGTGAGCTTGTTTATTTCTATTGATTTGAACGTTTACCTACCGCTGTCATTAACTTCATTCTTAAATGTCAGCTTTGTTAGTTTGAATGACCTTCATGCAATTACCGCGACAAGTGTTGCTTTTGCACGTTTTGGTTACAAAAACTCATTACCTTTCGCGTTCAAACGTAGCTAAGTGTCAAAGTACAAAGAATTTGAGTTGTTGGAGAAGAACATGTGCCTTCACGTTTAGCGTGCGACAATAATAAACCCCGTAGCCTGCTGCTCTCTAAAGGTTAATAAACACTTGTATTTTGTCATTCAGCTCCTTGTTTTATACGTTCAGTGTGGAAACAACAAGTGCAATAAGTAAATAAGGTTGACTAAATTACAAATATTTATTGATCTAACATTCAAATAAAGCGCATCCATAAACCGAACCAATAAACACATTTATTTCCAAAGCAGACCATTTCATTGTGGTATATAGTGTATGTTAAATCAGGGCTTTTAAGGTCAATATGTTCATCTTTATACACTCATTAATTAGTATGGGAGGTGACCATGGCCACGGCAAGATGTCCATGCCAGACTGGCAGCAATGGAAGACGAAGGGCACCCCACTGGAGTTTACACAGCAAAGACTGGCAGCCAGGGGTCTCAATGACCCATGGGCCCGGTAAGCATTTACATAGGACAGATTTTTTATTTATTCGTGACATTTCTGATCATTCTATAATTGCTTACTCAACTGTGTCTATCTCATTGTTTAGAAATGAGGCATGGAGGTACGCGGGTGGCTTTGCGCGTGCTGTGACTCTGTCCGACGTACTGCTGAGAGGATTCAAGTGGGGCTTTGCTGCCTTTACTGTTGCTCTGGCTGTTGAGTATGCCTTGTTTCCACCAAAGAAGGGTTCCCACTAATGCACATTGTAATCCCCACTCTTGTCCCCAATACACCCACCGTCTTTGATTCCAGTGCTATTCTGAATTCATTTATTAACTAAAAGTCTCTTTGCTCACTACATGGCTTCACTCATTGTCCTCAAAAAAATGTGCAGCTCTCCCTGCATTGTTCTGTTTTTTATTTAATTCTCATCTAATCTTGCTTACTCTTTCTGCTCATTTTCTGACAGCAGAACATCAAACATTTAGCTGTCAAGACTATAAAAACCAGCACAACTGTAACAAGTAGCGCTATTACATCCAGACAGAAGTACTGGAACCAGTTGAGGCCATGCACGGCTGCTTTGAGGTGTTTGGCACCTTTATGCCGCATCACAAACTCGGTCCAGTACACAGAAAGGTCCAGTGGATCAACAGGACGGTCCCTATGTAACGCGGACAGCCTCTTCATGTTGTCTTTGTACCTAAAACAGTGACTTTTAGCTCGAGTCACCTTCAAACTTTTAAGGCAATGTGTTTCCACTCGGAGAAAAATCAACTTACTTGGTGTCGTTAATGACCTCATTCAGTCCCTGGAGCAGGTCTTCTGCAGTGATGGATAAAATATCCAATACCACTCCCACTCCTCTACTTGCCATTTTTGCTGCATTGTCAGGCTGGTCCCCACCAACAGGTAGCATCACCATTGGAACGGCATGGCAAAGTCCCTCGAACACCCCATGTGAGCCAGCATGAGTGATGAAGGCCCGAGCTCCAGGATGAGCTAAAATTTGGTTGAAAAATGACATACAAGTAGACTCTATTATAAAACTTGGATTTATAGCCATCCACCTACATAGCCAGGAGTTTCTTTACCAAGTAAGTCATTTTGGGGCACCCAGCTCATCATCTTTACGTTTTCTGGTGTATTATCGGGAACAGGTCCAGAATATCTCCATATGACCTAATGAAGGAAAACAATTTAAGTATTGCGCTAATATATATTTGGACGGACAGACAGACGACAGAGAGAATACAGTCGCAATTAATTTAAAAAAGTATCGAAAAGGTCCTAATTACATTTGTCACTTTTGAGCACCTTAAAATTGAGATACTTTGCATTAAGTAAATGGTCATTTCCATAAATAAAAAAATTTACGTGCAGTTTGTTGATAACCAAAACATGATTCAGAATGCTGCAGCACAATATATATATAGCCTCCCAAAAATGTTTATTTTTGTGGAAATAATGTCATATTTTTCCTCCCAGGTTCATCACACCCAAGTATGATCAAAATAACTGTCATATACCTTCTGTGGAATTTGTCTGAACGCTTCAAAGAAGATTTGGGTTATCTCATTTGGCATTTTTTTCAATGCGGTCCCAAGTGTGAAGACAACAAATCCATCTTTTCCTGACACCCAGGGCCCCAAATCCTTTGATAAAGACACAGTAAGCATTACTTGTACATTTTACTACATTGAACTTACAAGTTACCCGTAAACATACTTGGTCCTTACGTCAGGCAGAGGATTTCTCACATTGCAGTTGATGCCCCCAACTGGCACCATATTAGGCATTAACGGCCGTGGAAACTCCATTGTGAAGTCGATCCTGTTCCAAAATTTAGAGCATATCTTTGTTTAGAGCAGAGGTTTGAAAAATACGGGGCGTGGCCCGTTTACAGTTGGGGATCCACAGAAAAATAACATTGATGGTATTGTGTCAGCTTCTACAGCCTAAAACAAAAAATACGCCTTATGGAAAAACATCTTTAATGTCCAAAATAAAACTCAGATGTGCAAAAGATAAACTGCTACTACTACGACACCGATGTAATTTCAATACCAGCCCACGACACCCCAGAAAGGCTTAAAACAAATTCCAAGCAAGGCTAGATCCCAGATAGCAACCTTTTTTTTTTTTCTTCTGGAATTCTTCCCTTGTTTGACTTTTTCAATTACCTGTGCAGCCAGATTGCAGAGTCTGAGAGCACATCAGCTACACTCAGGTCCTCTTCCAGGAACTTGGAAGCAAATTGGTCAAAGCGCCAATAGATGAGTCGGCAGAGGAGTGGCTCCAGCGCACTCACCTGGAGGACACATGCTTGAGTTGAGGCACTTTATTGAATTCACTTTAAAAGAAAGAAGACACACGTAACCCAACCAGATATAAACAATGATGGAAATATGCAGGGAGTCTCAACATCGCAGGTTGTGACTTTTTTTCAACTACTTAAAGATGACAAATACAACTTATGACAAGTATTTGTATACGCGTGTCAGTACTCACCAAAGTGTTGACGACCCGTTGTTTAAAGGTCATTTTATCGGTGAGGCCCGTGAAGAAGCGAGGCACATAGGAAGGCGGCGATGGACACCCTGCAGACTGCATGTCCAAAAAACACGGAATCCCTCTCAGCAGGTTAACTGTTGGAATACCTGAAAGTGATACAAAAACATGGTCATGACAAAAAATAGCACTTTCTTATAAACTTTCACTTTTATTTGAGCAGAGACTCTTGTATCACAAAAAAGAGAAACCTCCTGCCACTTTCCTCCAACCCATTCCAAACTGCTTGGATCTTTCCCCCCACCTCTCTACACACAAATGGCACTGCTGCAGGATTCACCTAATTTCCGAGCTATTAAAGCGCCCGTGGGCACCATGGGGTCTGTCAGGACAGCGTCAAATCTCTGTGGAATAAGAAGTAGTAGTTCAGATGTATCCAGAGAAGAGATACAATAAACCAAGATTAGTCTTACTGAAAGGCCCTCACCTGCTGGGCCAGATGTGAAATAAGACTGTCATTGAAGAGAAGGCTCTCTGCAATGGTGTGAAGCAGTCCCGCAATTCTTTGTATGTGTGAGAATTTGTCCTGAATTTTCTCCACGAAAGACTGCGAAGTTTTCTCTAACACGTCTTCATTCTTGGACATCACAAAGTCAACAAATGCCTTGTCAAATGGAACAGGGAAAGTCAGCGTCTCATAGTGCTCCCCTGGACCCATCAGAATGGTGAGCTCTGGCATCACAACAGTCACTTGGTGTCCGCGTCGACCCATTTCCTGACAAATGGCCTTCATACCCACCCAGTGACTCCCATCCATCGGTATCACCAACAGTTTCCCCACGTAAGAACCCGTGTGATCTACAGGGATGTTGTCTCTTGCTTCAGATCGTCTGGCCTGATCCACCGAATCAGCCGTGTTTAGCAGCAAGAGCGCGCACACTACAATCCTCATGGTGGACAGCAAAAACAGCTTGAAGGAAAAAGGGGAAGTGAAATTCTCCCTGAGGCGGCTGCTTCCTGCGGCTTGTTGAAATTCCTATGTGCATTAACAGCTCGTATGTTCAAAGTCCTCCCTGTGAGATGAGGGACTTGTTCGATAAGGCACAATCATTGACTTGCTGCGTTCTCTATTATAAAACTCAGGCGTAACCATCGGGTGCATGGAAAGCCGTTTGAGCATTTACTCGATATCCTTAAGGTCCATCTTAAAGTCCATGTCCGCCCTTTGTGCAAATGTGTGAGATAATCCAGTGTACAACAGCTATCGTTTTCTCCACTTTCTGTGCGTCATTTTTGGACATTGGTTTTTGTCTGCTCGACATCATTAAACCAGCCGCTCCTTCATTTTCACTTTCGCCCATTTCTAAGAATTACGGTAGAAAGCGCATAGAACTCTTGAACATGGAGCGACTCCCATTTTGCAAAACAAAACCAAACCGGTTTTCGAAACGAAACTAATACGTGCCAGAGGCCTATTCTAACAGCAATGTGCGAGTTTACCGCTAGGTGCCAGTGAAACCGCGCATGTATAATGTGATGCGCTAATAAGGCTAGGCTTATTGTCCATTTCGCACATTAAATAGTTTAGGAAATTACGTCAGTGTTACAAGAATGAAATTGTCATTCATTTTTAAAGTAGGGATACACTTTTATTCGCTCTGATAAATACTAGAATACCGTGGTTTTTAAGATATATGTAAAACTTAAAAGAACATAAATGCAAATTTTATTTTTTTACTTAATTCAATATTCATAAGTTCATTTCATGTCTGGACTTTTTTTTATCTTAAGGAACTGAGTCAGTATACTTTTACTTTTGTCTGTTTTCTACCACTAAAATGTATCAAATGGTTGCATTATGTGCGACACAATGTAGCTGGAGGTACCGCAAGGGGGCAGTGTTTAGTAAAATGAGTTAGATGTAGCGCAAACAAAGAAGACAAGAGGACCAATGTTTGAGTAGTGGGATTGATTGAAAAGGAAAATGAGCATTTCTTAGGAAAGACAAGCAAACGGTCCATTTTGGGTGAAATAATTTCAAGAAGCACGCGCGTGGTTCCACAGTAAAAGTAGAATGTCGAAAACCCCAACACAGTCGTAAGTAGAACGCTGCTTTTTGGTTCGCCAGGGCGAACGGTTCTTGCCTTTAGCTTTCTACCTTTTAAAATGTTTAATCAGCAGGAGATAAGCCGAGATGAACAAAAATGTGACTTGAACTTCTGGGGCGCAAGTCTTTGATCATATCCCGTTTTAAATGTCAGAATAAGCTGTTTGTTTACATTCCACCTTCACGGCTCCGTTTGGCATTGTTAAAGTGTTTTAGCTGTCCTCGATTTAACAGAACTTCACATGGCACCGAATATCAATCAGATTGCTTTGAATCATGCAGCAAATCAAGACAAGTCAAGTGGTTCTTTCAAAGGTGAGATCTAATTTATGAGTAACTGTATTGTCTGTTGCTTCACTGACGATAACACACTTATGTTTACTCGGTTACAGCTCTTCAGTGTGCCACGTGAGTTGGAGAGTCAGGATGAGCAATAAACACTCTTCCAGGCTGAAAACAGCTTCAAAGAAGAAGCTTGAGAAAAGTCCCAGGCTAAGTGAACATGTTGTCCTACGCCGGATTCAGCCAAAGAGGAGGAGGACAGGAAGAAATATGGAATTTGATGACAGCAACATTCATAAGAAGGACGATAGCATCTGTGACATCATTGATCTGATCAACAGTCATGTTGAGGAAGAGCCCAAAAAGGATAGTAGTGTAAAAGTGGTGGTTGACCGAGGATTACATGATTCAGATTCGCAGTGCTGCTCTAGTACCGCTCCTTCCCCTCAGAAGGTCATGACTCCCAGACAAACAAGATCACCAACAGGCCTATGCCCATCCTGTCGGAAGCTCTACCAGAGGGCGAAGAGGTTGAAAACTCCCATTAAAGATAAACTCTTGGATAATGGTAAGTTTCCCAAAAGATTCCTTTTGGCCATCACTGTATGACTCATTTCAAGTTCACTTATGCTTAGTTATGCATCTCCCTATCAAATATTGTGCGTCCATTGTCAATAAAGATGCAAGCTTTCTACACGTGTTGCGCTTTGTATTTCAGATCCCACTTCCTTAACATGCGATCAGTGGTTCCTGCTCAAAAAGTGGAAGCCAAGAAGGTTACCTCACTCAGGGTAAGTCAAACTTTGGGTGGAAAGCTGAAAGTGGCCTATGAGTAGGGTGTAAATAACAACACTCAATGTTGTTGTTTTTTTCAGGAGGATTTCCCACAGCGTGCTCCGTGTTCACACACAGTTGAAGGGCAAGAAAAAAGCAAAGCAGAACAAGCAGGATGGCCATAAAAACTTGTGCTCGAGGCAGCATGTTTTCCTTCAGAGGTAATGCTTTAATACGCAGAGTACTCATTTGTTATTAAAGACAGATAAATGAATGAACCTGTTTTCTGTCAAATGCCATGTGTTTGTGTGTCAGGAACCTCAGACGGCCTCGCCAAGTGGCAGAAAGGAAGCAGAGGAAGAGAAACCTGAGGAAGAGGCAAAGAGATGATTCTCAGGGTTCTCGAATGGCCAAGCAGAAGTATCTCCCCCCGCCAGACAACGGTAGCAACTGCAACGATAAGAGCGCTTTTCAGTTATCTTGTCTGAATGTTGAGGGATGTCACAGTGAAGAAAGCACAAATGAAGACAACTCTAGTGTGACCTCTAACGATTCCTGTACTAATTCCACCTTGGAAAGCACCAAGCTCGGGGACATCATGCCCAAGCCAAAAGCATCAAGGACGAAATCGTCATTCCAATACTTGCTTACCCAGTTACGTGGCAACAGCAGCATGATTTTCAAAGACAACTAGTAATAGAGACTTTTCACATATATAAAGCTGGTTGAGGAAGCCACTCGAATACACGTTTACTGTTGTTGATAAAGAATTTCGTTTTAGCGTAACATTTGCAGTTTAAGCTACCATGGCATATTTTTCTTCCCAAATAAATTAAATTTGAGCCTCATTTGTCCTCTTGGCTAAGTGCAAAAACATGACAGGTACCGTCGTGAAGAACAAGACAATTTCACTGTTGACCCTTTTGAAATCGTTTTTTATTGTTTAGTTGATTTTGTTTTTTGTAATACACTTTCATGCAAAGTAAAATGTTATTCCATTAACCAGTGGAATAAACAATAGAGTAAAACTATTGAAAAATATCTGATAGCGATTGGTTAGCCCAAATCTATGGCACAGGTCCTCATCCGTGGCAATATCATTTGTACAACACTAGCATCCAAGTAAGATATTTTTGGAATAAATATTTTTTACATTTTTTTTTTACTGGTATCTGAAAAGGAAAATCAAATCAATCGCATGTAGATTTTCTCAATTTTTGTATTCAAATTCTTTTTATAATTTTTTTTGACGGGGATTGGCTGTTAATACAATAATAAAAACAAAAAACAGTCCCACCCTAAGCCCGTGAAAAATCACTGGCAGGTGTCTGTCAACAAGGTTTACTCAGTCATGTTGTTTCTGAGATTTTTTAGGCTGATACTAGTCAACATGGAGGAAGGGAGGGAAGGTTGAGATAAGGGACTGGCACTCTTTTGAAAGAGTAACGCTTTGGATTTGGGACTTGCTTTATTGTTTGTTTATAGGATTAGTCTATGAGAAGAGGATGGAGAGTGACAGCTGAGCTGAGCTGAAGCAGGAAGTTGGTCTGCAGAATTTTAAAAAGACAGCTATATTTGAAAAGAAATGTGCAAAATATCACTCCATTTGAGACCTTCCTTGTGAAAAATGGAATCCTGGGAAAGTTTACATGAATTCCTAAGATGTGCTGATTCAGCGTCTTCGTCGGTGACGCAGAGATGGCTCCCGCTCCTCTGAAAGCACGTACACGCTCATTGTGTGTACTCCTGCCGGCGTCTTTCCGATTGCCAATAGACCTTGGTTATCACAAAGCCGGGGTCTCCGGGCCAAAACAATTCAAGTTGCGTGCACACGCATGACGGCATCCTGTGACAGAAGCAGTATCAGCACCTGACACCTCGAAAACAGGAAAAAGCATTTGGGCAGGAACACAGATGGGTTCGAGTGCTTGAGGGAGGAGCACCACCACAGCTATAAAAGTCGTCCGCGTGAGTCCCAACCTCACTCCGTAGAGAAAAGAGAGTCCAACATGTCGTACTATGAGGTAAGCTTTGTCTGAATAATTGAAGCGACGAAAGCAATTCTTCGTGTGTTTAATCATCACTGTTGTCTCCAGCACATCCCCGTCGACTATGAATACAATGACAGCAGTTCTGGCTCTGGTTCTGGTGATATCGGGGTGGATCTGGAGGAGCCTTGCCAGGTGGAGCACCTGATGACCTCTGACTTTCAGCAGGTCTTTTTACCTGTGGTCTATGCCCTCATCTTCCTGCTGGGCATCACCGGAAACGGTCTGGTGGTCTTTGTCTTGGGCTGTCAGCGTAGGTGAGCCAGCAGGACCATTTGTCCGTTCAAAGTCCAAGACTTGTTGTTCACTCGGCTTTTTTGTTGTTGTTTGTTTAGGTCAAAATCCAGCCTTACCGACCGGTACCGATTGCACCTCTCAGCTGCCGATCTCCTCTTTGTTGTGGCGCTTCCGTTCTGGGCGGTGGACGCGGCGCTGGCCGACTGGCGCTTTGGCGCAGCCACCTGCGTCGGCGTGCACGTCATCTATACGGTCAACCTGTACGGCAGCGTGCTCATCCTGGCCTTCATCAGTCTGGACCGCTACCTGGCGGTGGTCCGAGCCACCGATACCAACACGGGTGGCCTGAGGCAAATGCTGGCGCACCGATTGGTCTATGTGGGTGAGTGTCTCTCTTCACATCCATAGCCGCTCCAATCTATTCTCTTTCACCACGAGTATCTATCTAATCAGTGTTGGGTTCATCCCCGCCTGCAGGCGCGTGGTTGCCCGCCGGTTTGCTGGCCATTCCCGACTTGGTATTCGCCCGAACTCAAGAAGGAGGCGAGGGAAGCACCCTGTGCCAGAGATTTTACCCGGCGGAACACGCTCCTCTCTGGGTGGCCGTTTTTCACCTACAGCTGGTCCTCGTGGGTCTGGTGATCCCAGGTCTGGTGCTTCTGGTGTGTTACTGCGTCATCGTCACCAGGCTGACCCGGGGACCTCTCGGGGGTCAAAGGCAGAAACGCCGAGCGGTGAGGACCACCATCGCGCTGGTGCTCTGCTTCTTTGTGTGCTGGCTGCCCTACGGAGCGGGCGTCTCTGTGGATGCCATGCTGCGTTTGGAGGTTCTGCCCCGCAGCTGCAACCTGGAGGCCTTCCTGGGGGTGTGGTTGGCGGTGGCTGAGCCCTTGGCATTTGCGCATTGTTGCTTAAACCCGCTGCTCTATGCCTTTCTGGGGGCAGGCTTCAAAAATTCCGCCCGCAGAGCCTTGACACTGAGCAGAGCATCCAGTTTGAAGGTTTTACCCCGACGACGCAACGGGGCCTCCACAACCACAGAGTCTGAGTCGTCCAGTTTGCACTCTAGCTAGTGTTTGCTCATTCTGACTCCAAGCGTGTGAGTGCGCGTGAAATAATAATAGAAATAATCGGAGAATTTAAGGAGCAAGTCTGCTGGCGGTCTTCTCTCAATTCTCTTGTAAATAGCGTCTTTTGCTGGGTCAATGCTGCTGTGATTTCACTGGACTGTAATGGTTTATAATAAATATGGAGAAAAAAGTCTCTCTTGTCATGTATCACGTACTGTATTTCTCATGAGTCAACAACCATCACTTACAGTCTTGAAGGTGATCAATGCAAAATATAATGCAAATATACAGCCTGGCACATGCTACATGCTAAAGCAGCCCATTACAAACTTCAAACATAATAATTAACACACATAATGTATAATCTGGGTTTAAAACTAGGGTTAGGGTTTCAAACCAGGTTTAGGGTTTCAAGTCCCAGAGACATCTTTTTTTTTTCCAATTAGAACGGAATTTGATAGAATGTATAAAGAGAACACATTTGCCGCATTGGAAATTAAAAATGGACACCGATTACTAAGAATAAAGCTAAAATGAAATGCCAGTTTATCGATCGGGTTCCGCACGCGGCCACACCGGTGGCGCCATTACTGTGACGTCACAAATTGTGCATCCGGATCTCAACAAACCCAAACAACATGGCGGACGATAGCGACAGCTCCGTTTCTAGCGGTAATATTAGCATCATTTTATCCGATTCAGAAACCTCTTTTGACGCAGAATATGATTAATCTAGCAGTTCACTTGGGCTGAGCTGAGCACGTTTTCTGATTTGTGCCGTCGCTCTGGTTAGGTTGGCATAGAAAAAAAGTGCTCTTGGGGGCTTTAGAGTGCCGAGTTGACCACGGCACATGAAGAAAGGACCACCCGCAACGTTTGGTGTAGGTTTTTTGCGCTTTTTTAATTTTATTGCTTGAATCGCATTTTCTCGACGAGCTGAGCACGTTTTCTGAATTGTGCCCCTCCTGTCACGCTTCGACATACTTTTGTTTACATTCACTGAAGCTAAAGGCGAACAACTTGAAACGTCACTTCCGGCTTCTTCCCCAGTCTAGAAGGAGGCCGCTCGCTCGGTGCAGTCAAACTCGTCTGCGCGGCAAATTTAAATGAAATTTTGCAGAGCAACAGCTTCCTTTTCGTTGTTTCGATCGTCAATTGATATTTATAAGCCCATAAGCTAACTAAAACCGATTTATACATATACCGGTGTCTCTGGGACTTTAAAATGAAACAGGGCAAGGCAGAAATCACCTGTAACGACCCACTGCGAGTCAACGCAATCAATTTCACCTCTGAATCCAGTCACCAGTTTGTTTTGCCAAAGATATTATGCTTCCCTGTTTCTTATGGGGAAATTGCTGCAATCAGTTGGCAGTGTGTTGTGTGCTTCATCTCAGCACCTTTGTACAAATTTGCTTCAGGATCAACCAACTGAATCCAAACATTTGAAGCCACTGAGCCCAAGCATGGATACAATCAACTTCCCGTGGAAAATGACAGCCATGACTGCCTGTGGAAGAATATACTCTGTGTGGACATGTTTTTGTGAGTATGATCAACCATTTTTTTTATATATGTCAGAGCAAGGGGTGCAACAAGGGGTCAAGAGTTGGCGTTTCCTTTTAAGACTAAGGTTGTAGGATATCAAATGAGAAAAACAAAACTATCAAATAAAAAAAGTAGGTGATCTTCAAATTTCAAGGCAACAAACCGATCAAATTTAGATAGAATATTTGATCATGTGAAATTTGTCTTTTTCAACAAAAGCAATCAAAGTTTAGAGGACTAATTAACACTTGTAACTTAAAGACAACAAATGTAAATAAAAACAACCCAGCAAATTGTTTTGGAGCAAACAACTTGCTTGCTTTGTTTTGCAAACTCCCATTTTTTTGTCCCCATGAACTTATTTAGTAACGTTGTTCCAACTGGTTCTGAAAGCATATGGCTAGCGTTGGTCTACAGGTCAACACTTGAACATGCATCTCCCTTGCCGGCAAATATTGGATTCATCTGCTATTCTACTTAGTGCTCATGGGAATACAGCGTCACATCATCACACACATTTTGAGTGCTCCCCACATCACCACTTCCACATGGAAGTGAACGAAACAGAAGCTGGAAGTTTACTGTGCTCCGCTTCCTGGACCAAAGAAAAGGATGAAGATCAAGATGAGAGTTTGAAGACTGATAGGTGAAGTTTTGGGGAAGCCAGGTTGCATGGGAAAAAAAGAAGAGTTTTTGCCTTGTGCTTGTAATGATCAGTGTGTCCAACTGCTGTTTGCTTTTAATGATGAAAATTTAGACTTTAACCCGTGGCCTCTCTTTCTCACACAGCAATACACCGGCCTTTCTATTCATAGGGCGTTCAAAACAGGAAAGACTTCCTGCAACTCATTTTAGGAAAAACAAGCAGCTAAAACAATCAAACAACCAAGCAGCACTGCACTCTACAACGCCAAGCGCGGCAATAAAGTCAAATGGAGGAGACATGAAAGGATTTAAGATTTAAATCACAGCCATGTACAAATATATTGTAAACACATGTAAGCAATAAAAAAAAAAAAAAGACACTTACAAATTGTGACCCAGATATAATTTTCTCCATATTGTCTTCTTGCCGTGTTGAGTTTAAATTAAATGCATAGTGCAAATAAAGTTAAGAAATTGGATGAGGAAAAAAAAGACTAAAGCAATAAACTAAAGGCTGTATTGGAGCGGAGATGAGATGTCTGTGTTTGTTTTTATATTTGTTTTTATTGGACTGCAGCTGATTATCCCAGCCCACCACATTCATTTTCAAACGACAATTTCTTCTCAACTAATTATTTCTAAATAATCATATTTTTTGCCTTGCAAAATCTGTTAATAATGTGGGAAATCAGCGACCCCACTAACAGGCCATCAGCACTTATCCTGTTTATTGTTGTTTCTTCCTCTCAGGAACTTTCAGAAGTTTCATATTTCGACACTTGGACAGATGTTTAAGCGACAATGAGGTCTCATTTTATTTGATAGAATTTTGAGTTTAGTACGTTGGCCTGTGGTAATCAGAATAACATGTCTAAACACGACTTTCCGATACAATTCCAATACTTTCACAGATTTGAAATTATTATTTTTTTCATTCAAGCAAAACTAGTTTTCCAGTCATAGTTTGAAAGATTTTCATGCTGACTTTGAGAGTATGAATTTAAAGGGTCATGTAAGTTTCTGAGTGTGTGTGTGTGTGTGTGTGTGTGTGTGTGTGTGTGTGTGTGTGTGTGTGTGTGCGCGCGCGTGTGTGTTTGCTTATACGTGTGTGTTTTGTTTCAAAGAGTTAGCCGACAGGTGGTCAAGTTTGTCAGACGCGGTTTGTCTGGAGTTTCCTGCGACTGAACAATCGTGGGAAAACCAGAGGTCAAGCAAGACAAAAAGAGAAATAAAGAGGCTGAGAAGGGCTCGATCCAAATGGCGTGCAACAACTTCCTGCTTTGTTCCTAGTGGATTAATACAATGTGACAGGTGAAACCAATTGCCTCCTGGCAGCGTTCATAATGACCGCCATGTGAGGATGGAAATATACGTAGCAAGGATATGGGAATGGCGGCAGAAGTGAATGAAAGAATAAAGCGTTTAATCTCACAGATGGTGCTAAGAACGAAGCCTACGTTGGTCACTTTTCATATGCTGGTGTTCCTGTGTTCATTGTTGACTTTTGGACTGTAAACAAATAGTCAGCTGAAAGCAGTTTCTATAGGAAGTATTACCATTGTTGACAATATTGAGGACAATTGATCTGGAGCAGAAAGGATTCAAGTTGCTGTGGGGGACTCGGGCGGGTTGGGGGGGCTAAAGTCTGGAGGCCTAGAGAGGGCTATAAATATGGAAATTAGGAATGGGTGTGGCATAGACCTCTGGTCACTTTCTGAGCACTAAAGGAGGAGGCAAATAACAATTTGTTACATTTTTGTTCTCTTAGTATTCTCCCAAAAGTCTTGGGAATCATTCAGATGTATTTTACAAAAGTAGGACAAGGCTTTTATATTCCTTTGGGTCTGCAATTTTCACAGTGTCTTAGGACTCGGGTAACACCTGTCATAGCTCTTGTGTTTTCTGGGTTTGATCAGGTGTTATTTATAATTTTTGGTTATTTTTCATTTCAATTCATATTCCACAAATATTCCACATAATATCATGTTTGTACTAGTGAGGCTACATAAAACATAGTATCTTAAAGATTCTTTTTACTAGACATACCCTGGAAGCACTGCATCCAAGAGTATTGCAACAAAATAAGAATATTGTGTTGGAATAAATTGAAACTATTTCATGGTACAAATACGAATTGACGTCATCGTGAACGTCAACCATCGTTATTTATTTTTGGGACACACATTGCCCCCTCGTGGACAATTCTGACTGCAAATGCACGGAGGTAAACCGTATTGAAATTTAAAAAAGAACGTGCATTTGCGTCCCGAAAACAACCGACTATATTTCATACTATTTTAAAGCATATCAAAGCACACAAACGAAAGCATTTGGCCAAAAAATGGTCTTTTCCTAAACGTCACCGGACTTCCTGCATTTCAAGAGCATTACTTTTGATTGGCTACAAATACTGGTATACCAGTTGTGATTGGATGAAATCGGCGCGCCAAATGTCACGTGGCGGCGCTTTTCGCGCGAAACGCTGCCCTGTTGTGTGGACCTCGTTTAGTTCGGTTGTCAATACGGCAGCTGTACTGTTTTATATTTCGAGTTTTATACACTAGTTTTGGATCATATCAGCATGGATGTTGCTACAGCGACCACAGAGAATGCCGGAGAGACGGTGAAAGATGAATTGGCGGATAAGTGTCAGAAGTTATTCCAGGCTTTTTTGGAGGAGTAAGTCAAGCAAAACGCTTCATGTGCATTGTTGTTTGCGAAACTGCACGCTCCCAATGTGCATCCAAGCCGAGGTAGCAAAACGAGACTATTAAGACTTTGAAAGACATATACTTGTGTAAAGCAAGCCTGGTTAAAGTATGTTTTATATCGACTGCTTCATCTTGAGTCGAGGCTGACAAAGAAACGTGCGTATTTTGACAAGGAGTAGGAAGTACGAATGGATACATACTGTTTTCAAATCTAGGGAGTTCATGTTAAAGGTCGTCAGAAAAGTCAAAGAAAAGTACAAATTGCTGCCAAATGACCACTGTGATTTGTTTGCAGGTTCCAGACTGCGGATGGAGAAGTGAAGTATGTCCAGGAGGCTGAAGAGCTGATCCGACCTGAGAGGAACACATTGCTGGTTAACTTCATTGATCTCGAGGTATTCAACCAGGAGCTGGCAACCACCATCCAAGAGGAATATTACAGGTGTGCGGTCTCTCTAGTTGCAGTATTAAGAACGCTGTGCATGATCTTGGCTGCCCGAGAGCCCGGATCAGACGTGTCCTATTTCAATGTGGCCAACAAGAGTGAATAGTTTGTGTACTTCATGTTTCTTATTCAATTGTAATTTAGCAAAAATACAACTGAAGGTCAGTTAAACACATTTGTGCTCTGCCAAAGGAATGAAAAGGTAAAACTGAATGTGGCATAAGAAAATCCTATGTTGTTTCAAGTAGTAGGGCTGGGCAATTAGAGAACATCAACAATAATAATAAGGATGATTTTGATTCATATTGAAGTCACGACTAATGCCATTCATTGCCCCGCCCTGCAAAGCAAAAATATCTGCACGAGTGTCAATGATTTTTGCCATCTCCTGTTTTCAGAGTGTACCCCTTCCTCTGTCGGGCCGTGCGCAACTTTGCAAGGGATCATGGGAAGGTTCCTCTCACAAAAGAGTTCTACGTGGCCCTTGAAGATCTGCCTACTAGACACAAGTGAGATTCATATACCTGGAATTAGGGCTACTAAAGTGTAAGGTGACATTTCGGGATGAGCCTAAGATGCACCAGAATCTGTCTTTACAGCTGAATAAATGCCCGTTCCAGCTGTTCTCGGACAGATAATTCAATTTCCTGATTTATTTACTTCATGTATTCAAACAGATTTGGCGCCCGTCATTTTTTGTCACAATCGGTTCATGTCACTGTGTACTTTAGGATTCGTGAGCTGTCGTCCATGCGCATCGGCAGCCTGGTGAGGATCAGCGGTCAGGTTGTGAGGACGCACCCTGTCCACCCTGAATTGGTAAGTCATCTGCTCACGCACTTTGCTGGCGGACCCGAGCTGTATTTGCTCATGACTGTCTCGGTGGCTTCAGGTGAGCGGCACCTTCCTGTGCATGGACTGCCAGGCGGTGATCAAAGACGTCCCTCAGCAGTTCAAATACTCGCCGCCCACCATCTGCCGCAACCCGGCTTGCAACAACCGCTCGCGCTTTCACCTCGACACGCACAAGTCCAAGTTCATTGACTTCCAGAAGGTAACTTGAGAGTTCCCGTGCAGGTGGGAAAGATCACAATGTCATTTGGCGACCTTTGGTTGTGCTCAGGTGCGTATCCAGGAGACTCAGGCGGAGCTGCCCCGTGGTTCCATCCCGCGCTCCCTGGAGGTCGTTCTCAGAGCTGAGGCGGTGGAGACCGCTCAGGCCGGCGACCGATGCGATTTCATCGGGACGCTCATTGTCGTGCCAGATGTTTCACAGCTCAACACTCCTGGTAGGCTTTCCAATTGTCCTCCTCGGTCTCACTTTTGGCTTTTTATTTTTCTTAACCATCCGTTTGTGTGGATTCCCTTCTCAGGTCTGCGAGCGGAGACCAGCACCAGGGTAGGTGGACCGCAACGCTCCGAGTCGGAAGGTCTGAGGGGATTGAAAGCGTTGGGAGTCCGAGAGCTGTCGTACAGATTGGCCTTCCTGGCCTGTAACGTCGCGCCCACAAACCCTCGGGTAAGAGCGGGAAAAACTGCACAATAGACCCAAATTCTT
Organism: Syngnathus floridae; assembly: GCF_059516105.1. Classification (NCBI taxonomy): domain Eukaryota; kingdom Metazoa; phylum Chordata; class Actinopteri; order Syngnathiformes; family Syngnathidae; genus Syngnathus; species Syngnathus floridae. The sequence continues at coordinate 13,165,393 of NC_142426.1, forward strand.
GGTTCACATTTGGAAACCATTTTCTCATACAAAGAAAGCAAAAGCAAACTGTCAACCGTAAGAACTGTACGGAATGATTGTGATTGTATTGAAATCCAAATGGGAATTGTCGCTCCGTAGTTTGGTGGCAAGGAGCTGCGGGAGGAGGAGCAAACGGCCGAGAGCATCAAGAGCCAGATGACCGAGCGAGAGTGGGAGAAGGTATTTGAGATGAGTCAAGACAAGAACCTGTACCATAACCTGTGCACCAGCCTCTTCCCCACCATCCACGGTGAGCGGCGCCGTTCTTCGAGCGACAAACACGCCTGGTGTGAAAGCTACGTACGTGGTTTGAATGCGGTTGCCGTTGTAGGCAATGACGAGGTGAAACGCGGCATCTTGCTGATGCTGTTTGGCGGCGTTCCCAAGACGACCATAGAGGGAACCTCGCTGAGAGGAGACGTCAACGTCTGTGTCGTTGGAGACCCCAGTACTGCCAAAAGCCAGTTCCTCAAGTAGGTACACAAACAAGTCCACTGCAAATGGTCGCCAATATTCTAAAATAATACAGCATTTTATTAGATACTACATGTGATTTATTATTCTTTTTTTCATGTGGGAAAGGAGAGCTATTGCAGCTCTCAGCCCTTTATTGCCAGAACAGATATCTTGTAACACAATGCGCACACTGGTACAAGAGCTGCTGTTTGTCACAGCTCACACCCAGACACCCAGCCCAAGCAAGTTTCAAGGGGTCCGGTCCAAACCGTCTCTCCGTAGTTGACCCACGACGATGTACTTGTGTGCACGTTTGTAGACATGTGGAGGAGTTCAGCCCCAGAGCCGTTTACACCAGCGGCAAAGCTAGCACCGCTGCAGGTCTGACTGCCGCCGTAGTCCGAGATGAAGAATCGCACGAGTTTGTAATTGAGGCCGGAGCTTTGATGCTGGCTGATAATGTGAGTTTTTCCTCTTGTTTTTCTTCATTGAATGTAGCTGGGGCTCCAGAGCACTATTTCAAGATTGATTGTCCTAGTCTGCAGCTGGGAAGTAGACAGAATTAGAGTTGCAGTCTAGTATTTGCGATGACTCCATGTCATGTTGCTCTTCTAACCGTGATGGCTTTGTCAAGCTTTTGAACGGCAGATATAAGCAAGGTGACGTAGTATAATGGCATGAATATGCTTGTATGAGTTGTGTTTGCCTTTAAGGGTGTGTGCTGCATTGATGAGTTTGACAAGATGGACCTCAAAGACCAAGTGGCCATTCATGAGGCCATGGAGCAACAGACAATCAGCATAACTAAGGCTGGAGTCAAGGTAAAAGTGAACATGTATTTGATGCGCAGCAGTCACTTAGCAAACTATTTGCATTCTTGAGGCGAGTGAATTCATCAGAGACCCAACGCTACCGTCTGAAAGTGCCAATCGTAATCCAAACGTCGCATGTCGGCACTGTGTAACGCCTTCGTCTCCAGGCCACCCTGAACGCTCGCACGTCCATCCTCGCCGCCGCCAACCCCGTCAACGGGCGCTATGACCGCAGTAAGAGCTTGAAACAGAACGTCAACTTGACCGCCCCCATCATGAGTCGCTTCGACCTTTTCTTCGTCCTGGTGGATGACTGCAATGAGGTCACTCGCCACACTTCTCGACTGACTTATACGGCACACGGCGTCCTTGTAAAACGGAGAATGCTTTGTGTGCATTGCAGGTGACGGATTACGCCATCGCCAGGCGCATCGTCGATCTCCACTCGCGTGTGGAGGAATCTGTGGACAGGCAGTACTCGTTGGATGAAATCCGGAGATACCTGCTTTTTGCTAGGCAGTTCAAACCAAAAGTGCGTCCAACAAATCTTCCCGTTTGTCGAGTGGCGATTTGCCTACCGTGCACATTTTCGGCCATTTTGTACAGATTTCAAGCGAATCCCAAGAGTTCATCGTCGAGCAGTACAAGCGCCTCCGGCAGCGGGATGGCTCGGGCGGTGTGACCAAGTCTGCCTGGCGCATCACCGTGCGCCAGTTGGAGAGCATGATCCGCCTTTCCGAGGGCATGGCCAGGATGCACTGTTGTGATGAGGTGGGTCCAAATAGAAATGAAATGAAATGAAATGAAATGAAATGGATGCATTTGAGTTGAAAGTCTGACTCTGCCTGACTCTCCCCCGCCCCCCCCCCCCCCCCCCCCCCTCCCTTTCATGAATCTAGGTACAGCCCAAACATGTAAAGGAAGCCTTTCGTCTTTTGAATAAGTCCATTATCAGAGTAGAGACGCCTGACATTAACCTGGAGCAAGATGAGGAACAGGAAGAGGAGGAGATACCGGAGGAAGGTACACCTGGCTTTCATTTATGACTCCACTCCCCCCCACCCAACCGTCCCTCTCATTATCGGGCCGATTCGAATCCATACTTAGTGCTGTCTTGCGCTAAAGCCAAAAGACTGACTTTCCCCTCTGTATAAGGGATCGTCTCATCCAACCACTTAAAATGCAGGTAATGTCCCGAACGGAGTGAACGGTGAGGTCCGTGGAATAAACGGGCACGCCGGCGGTCTTGTCAACGGCGTGAACGGTCACGCTGAGGCCGACAGTCAGCCCAAACCGTCCCTTCGTCTCTCTTTTGCCGAGTACCAGCGCATCTCCAACTTGCTCGTCCTGCATCTACGCAGAGCAGAAGAAGGTAATCCACCTCCTCGGGAAATGATTTCAAAGAAGCGCCTCTTCACTTTCCTCCCAGTTTTTATTTATTTTTTTAATGATCTTGCCTGCAGCTGAGGAGGAAGAGGAGTTGAAGAAAAACGCAGTGGTCAATTGGTACCTGAAGGAAATTGAGTCTGAGATCGACTCAGAGGAGGAGCTCATCAATAAGAAAGGACTGATCGAGAAGGTCATCCACCGGCTGGTGCACTTTGTGAGTCTGCTTGCTGATCAAAGATTTATGACTCTGATTCGCAACTCTGGCTCTCTTCATTGAGTGTGTTTTTACTTGCGTAGGATCACATCCTCATCGAGCTGTCTCAGTCCGGCTTAAAGGGTTCCGAGCCTGCAAGCACAGAAGGAGAGATGGTTCTCGTCGTCAATCCCAACTACACCCTCGAAGATTGAACTCCTCTTTGCCCTCCTGTGTCTTTGGTTCCTTTACATACAAACACAACCTATGAAACAAAAAAGAATCACCCTGGTGATTGATGTATGCGCATATGTAATGGTAGCATTGGGCATGGTGACGTGCACAATGATTTGGTTGAGCGGTTTTCTAAAAAAAAAAAAAAAAAAAAATTCACACTTGATGTAAATATGGTGTCCATCCTCTCATATGTAATAGGTTGTCACCAATTAAATTGTTCTGTGTAATGTAGTATTTTCTCTTATGCTGCTGTGAATTGTGGTTTGAGTAAATAATAGAAGCCTGTCCTTTGCATACTATTTCCAACATTTCCTATCCATTCTAATGTAGTGCACACCATCATTTGGAGGGCTAGTGATGTGCAGCCAGCCCATCTAAGCTTACACCCTGGGCTGGCTGACAGTCCAAAATTGGTCCATTTTTAACAGGGAGTGATCATTTCTTTACTCCTCATTAGGTGCCCATTTTTGTAGGACAAGCACTTTGCATAGTGTTGAGTTTTGTATCCAGATGCAATTCAAACTAAAACAGAAATATTAACTTCAGATAAGCTCCACCAGGAAGTTTGCATTGTTTCAGCAACAACACTGGACTCAGGAAATAGCATGCAAGAGAAGTCAGTTCAAGAAGCTAATGGCTCAAAACATCATTTTTGTCATGCGTTCATTATTGTTATCAGTGGCTAAATTGGAAACTTTTAAATCATTCAACTTAAATAATACATAAGCCAATCGTCACCCAAATTTCGATCGTAAAACTCAATGTTTGCTATTGTGATGTATATTGTAACGTTGGAGTACCGAAAAGTTGGATTTTGTGATGTGACAGATATTGTCCACAAGGTGGCAGACAAAACCCCGGAGGCTGCAACTGCGCATGCTTTTGCGCATGTGCAGACTATTGCCGACAACATGGCGGTCTTCGGGACAGTACTCGTTGGCGCAGCTTGCAAAGGCAAACAACATTTCATGTTACTTTCAGACGTCGACACTCACACACATATAATTGACGATATATGAGATACGAGATACTCCACGATTATCATTTGTCACTTTTTTACCCTTTTATGAACAGTTCAGTGTTGTGCAGGTGCAGCCCTCGTTCCTGGAGGTCGGTGGTTAGTGACGAGATACCTTTCAGCGACACTTGGCCCGTGTTTGAGGCTGTCAGTGCCGGCTGCATCGCTCTGCACTCGTGGGACGGAGCCACAGAGAAGCCGAAAGGATAGTGGAGTGGCTGGGGAAGAGGAAAGGGAAAGTGAGGGTCCCGAGTACATTCCCCTTAAAAAGGCGAAAAATCCCATGATGAAGATTGGGTATGCATGGTGAGTTAGTTTTGTGTGCATGTCAAGTAGTATCAAGTTCCACACAGTACACCACTTGACTGTAGCTAAATACATGCTGACGCTTGGTTTCCTCGATTTGATTTTGTCACACATTGTCCTTATCATGGAGCAACATGCGTTTTCTCTCTTGCTTCTGTCTCAGGATGATAGGCCTCCCCACTGGTATTATTGGCTTTCTGCTGGCCAAAAGGCAAGTGGACAAGAACCGTTTAAAGCAGCTAAAAGTTCGACAGAGGATACGGAGCTCCAACGAGGGCGACTACGAAGGGAGCCGCTATCGCCATGCTGCAGAGACTGTTAAAGTTGACCAATAATGCCTGTACTACATCCTGGGACCTCCTGACGGAATAACCTGAATAACTCCGTCCTGCAAATTCAGTTGATCGCCTGAACGGATCAGTGAGGGAACCAATCCTGACTTTCCCGTTCGGGTGAACTGCCTTCCTTCCCGTGCATCAATGGCTCAGTGAGTCAGTGAAGGTATTGCGTTTCCCTCCTAGCGTCAACTATGTAAGTCAGAATGTCCATTTACGATTTGCCAAGGAAAGAAAGAACCACTCGCTGAAACACCACTTCTTTTATGCACGTTTTCTCCAAGCTAACGGCTAACTTTATTGCATGAAGGGATGCGCCGTTATGCAACAACGGGAAGATAGATGATGCTTCTCTTTGGGTCATCTTGATTTTACAACACTCGTAGTAGTTTTTAAATAATGTGTATGCATATATACGCCTAAATATTCTTATCCAATATATCAACTGCAATTTCACATTGGATTGCTGGTTTGAAATTTACTTTTATTATTATTATTTTAACAAACATTTATGTTAAAACTTGTCTGGTGTTTTATTCCTTGTTTTTATATTCTCCAATTAAAACATAAAAATCAGACATTTGGTTAACTGCTTTATATGACTACATGACCTGTGTAGGTACACCTCATGGACACTTCGATAGGTACACTACACCAGTGTTTCCCAACCTTTTTTCATTCACGGCACACCTTTTCATTGGAAAAAATCTCGAGGCACACCACCAACAAACATCTGTTAAGTGTTACACCAGCTTCCATATTAAAATCAGTTCTATTACAACAAAAGACGTAAAGTTCTATTCCTGTATATGTATGGAGAGTAGAATAATTGAATAAAATATACTTTAAATTGTATTTCTTTTGCAAATGAAAGTGACAGTTTTTGAAAAAAGGTTTTAGACTAAGGAATAAAATATTGAACACCAACTCATATAACAATGTAAATGACATATATATACATATTGTCTGGTGTTTTATTCCTTGTTTTTATTTTTGGGGGCATGAAAACAAAAATGTGACATTTGGTTTACTGCTTTATATGACAATACGTGTAGGTACACCTCATGGACATTTCAATAGGTACACTCCACGAGGTAAGAAAAATAAAATAAAATAAATAAAGGGTTAATTGCACGGTAGAAGCACATTTAGTTACGTTCTCACACCTGGGTTTGAACCAAGTTCTTCCCGAACATAAGCCCATGTTATTCACCAGTCGACTATTTCGACCTGGCAGATAATGGTCGTCTGCACTGTTTTGTACTAGTGATGTGCATTCCAGTTCTCAAGTGAACTGAATCTTTAGAACCGGTTCACTCACCCTAACCTCCTGATTGGCTGTTTGATGTGTGACGTCATTTGGACACTCCATTAGGTACACCGCCCTTTTCAAGTGTACCTAATAACAGGCCACTTTATGAGGGAAATGTCATGGTCAAAGGTCACAGGTGTCAAGCTCTAGTCCTCGGGGCCGCGTTCCAACATGTTTCCCAAGATTCCCTCGTTAAGTGCAGGTGCGTGAAAAGTCGTGTCATCGTGTTTGTCGTATCATTGTGTGTGTGTGTGTGTGTGTGTGTGTGTGTGCGTGTGTGCGTGTGTGTGTGTGTGTGCGTGCGTGTGTGTGTGTGTGTGTATCACAACTGCAGTGTAGTGTTGGCTCGTGAGTGAACGATGGGTTCAAAAGAACGAATGTTTTCAGTGAACGAGAGTGAACGAAAAGATCTAAAGATCTTTGTAGCCATGAGGGAAAAACTTGTTTGGACCCGTTTGAAAATCATTGATTTGATATGACTCAAGAATTGTCTCTGTGCAACGGTGTGGTGTTTCTTAGCAACTGACTTGAAAATGAGTTCACGGGAGCACTGCAACGGCGGCAGAATTTCTGCAAGAACAATTCATTTTAGGATGAACTCTCGATACAAATATTTTCATTTGATTGAAGGCAATGGCGTTAACCACTCGACCAGAGCCTGCTCGGAAACCAAAGGAGATTTGGTCATATTGATAGGGTATCCTCCATCCGAACATGTTCGGTGTTGAAAGTTTCAACGGATAGTCCGAAGCAACCCTTTCCACAGTAGTCACCATGACAGGCGACCACCTGGTGGCGTCAGTGTGCCGAGCGCCGTTGGACGATCAGGAGAAGAAGATTTGAATCGACGGATGTGACGTCAGGTCTTTATGTCAATTGAAGACAGGTGTGCTCGCTCAAGGGGAGTTATCATATGCAGGTGCCACCGAGCGCGGGCCGGCGGCGGACGGTTTCTCAGGTAAGCGAGCATGCTAGCAAATGTTTGTCGTCTCCTGCCGTTTTTCACGACGGACGCCGTGTTTGTTGCACGATTGGCACGCTTTGTTGCCTTTTCTCACAAGCCGTTTTGTTTTGTTTTGTTTGTCGCAGGACTCGTGACTCGGCCACGTCACGTCCACCTGGAGGTAAATTGTAGGCCGCAGGCCATTTAGCCCGTGAGCAAATGTTTGCAGTTAATTACGATGCCATTTATTATTTCTTGCAGGATTTTCGCTGTCTAGGGAGTGCTTGAGGTTTCGGCACGGCACGGCACGCCACAATCCACTTTGCGTCGCGTCGTTGCGCGTTTTGGTGGTATTTTAAATGTCTTTCGCGGTTGTTTTTCTAGTGCTGGCCAGCATTTTTTCATTCGTATGTCTATAGAAGGTTCGTAAATGACGCCGCCGATAAGCGCGCGTTTGTCTGACTATAGGAAATGTTAGTTTGACTCTAGTCAACTAAACCATTTTTAATTATTTTATATGATCCGTGTGCCATTTCCGTGTCATGCAAACTGCTGGTGAATGCAACGTATATGGTACGTCATGTCCAAATCGGACCAAATCCATTCAAAGATGGCGCCCGCCCGCTCGTTCCGTTACGCAACAAACATTTGCGCGGGTTATTTTCTCCCGTTTTGGACGCCACGCCGCCAACCTGGATCATCTGTCCAATGTGAGGTGAGTTGTAGATGATGAAATTAAAATATGAATTATAATCTTGAATAATTCTTGTCATGATTATATATTTTTTCAAATGTAAAACTACTTAGAATGTATCAAATTAAAATATTAACTATAATTTTGATAGATTATCGTAATTTACTACAATATAATTTTTTTTCAAATGTAAAACTCCTAGTATGTATAATTGTTGGTAAAAAAATCATGCCATTGGCACTCTACTCAATGCACGGCCCCATCCGACCGGGCGACGCTCACCAATAGTTGCTAGCCGCTGTGATCAAGTAAGCAAGTGACCGACAACTTGGGGTGCTCTTTGAGTTTCTAACATTTGTTTCTGTTTCTACAGATGGCGACCGGGATGTGACACGATCTGATCAGAGGTGAACGGACCGCTGTGGCATCGCTCTTAAGTCGCCGAGTTCTGAGGGAGACCCGCTTCCCTGGAGGCGTCGACCTGCGCAGCTTCAACGTGTGAAATGGATTTTTTTTTTTTTTTTATATAAATTACACCAGCGGTGTCCCAATGTCTGCTTGAGGGCTCCATACTGAAACAAATTCAGAATTCTTTGACGCAAATTCATGAAATCAATCACGAAATGTTGCCATTGATATTTCGTGCTACAAAGCAGTGTCGTGTTCAGTCGTGTGGTGTGTTGATCAAGTTGCCCCGAGGCTGCCATTTGGACACCAATGGTGACGTGTGTAGGGCTGCACGTGTATTGGAAAACTGCCATATGGTGGTCTAGGTTATTGACATGCACTTTAAGACAGCAAAGATTTTTTTTTTTTTTCATGTCTCAAATGAAACATGCTTTCTTGCCTATTTGTAAAGAGTTAAGACGATAAGTCATTGATGTAAGTTAAAGTTAACTCATCTAACTGATCTCATTGCGATCAAATAGTTAACCTCCATCCAAGAATTTTGCACAATTTGCCTCAATGCAGTGGTCTGGCCCAATACTGCCATATCATTGATTTTCCAAAATGTTGTGCAGCCCTCATTGAGTGTCAAACGCGCAGCGACGGCACGCGCAAGCGACTGCGCAAGCGACGGCAAGCGCAAGCGACCGCGCAAGCGACCGCGCAAGCGACGGCAAGCGCAAGCGACAGCGCAGCGACGGCAAGCGCAAGCGACCGCGCAGCGACGGCAAGCGCAAGCGACTGCGCAAGCGACTGCGCAAGCGACTGCGCAAGCGACTGCGCAAGCGACGGCAAGCGACGGCGCAGCGAGACTTTTGTGCTTGTCTTGCAAGGTGGAAGAGACGATGTATGAAACGAAGAGCCGGTGGACGGTGGCCACCAGACCCGCGATTGGTGAGCGGGGTGCAAAGGAAGGAATCGCCCAAAGAAAGCAGTCGCCAAGTGTTGAAGAGGAGCCTGATGCATGACTGGCCAAGGCTGGCCAGAGGTGGTGGTGACATGGCAATCCAATATGCAACACACTTGTTAGTTTTAATTTGATTTCCTTATTTGTCTGCCGTTCAGGGTTGCCGGGGCGGCGGATGGGACGAGGGCCAGCCTGCACCGAGAGGGACTGGGCTGCACCCACAAGACCAGGGAGGGGGCAGGTCATGAGTACGTTGACAGAAGTGAGCCGCATGCAACTGAGTGCGGTTTGTCTTTATGCACTTGTGCGAGGCAGAAGACGAGTCCAACACCGGCCGGAGCAGACCCGGACCTTGGCCCGTGACGAGCGGCCCACACGAGACTGATGGGTGCAGATGCAGCCAGCGTTTCGGGGAGTATGACTTTGGTTTTTCTTTTGTGCTTTCCCTACCCCTGTCTATTTGAATAGGGTAACTAGTAGCACGCACGGGCATTTGGGTTGCTGTGACCCTCTAGATACGAATCGGCAAAGTAGACACCCCCTGCCTCCCTCCCCCCTTCCCTTCCCCCCCGCTCTCTCTCTCGCTCTCTTTCTCCAACGCCCCCGGCAGTACCGGCATGGCCTGGTGCACTCAGGGTGGAACGTGGCTATACCTTGCCCTTTGTGGAATACCAGGGTATAATGTCTGCCAGACTGGGTCCCAGTGTCGTCGACGGTGTCGAGGACAAGGAGATTCTCCGTGACGCTCTCCGTGACGTCACGTTTTCCTCTTTTTTTCCTCTCGGGGCCAAGCCAGCTCTACTCAGGGGGAACTGGCCGGTTGCGCTTAAGTGCGCACCAAAGCCTCTTTTCATCTCCTCTCGCTCCCTCCCTCCCTCCCTTTTTGTAAGGGGTTAAACATTTCATAACCCGGATTGCTCCAATGCGGGAGGGCCGTATGAGACATGCGCCAGCCCGTGCGTGCCGCTAGTTACCTGATTCAAACTTACGTTAGTCTAGGTTGGGGGGGTGCTAGTGGAATTTTTCCCCTTGCCAAAACCAACACAATATGTCTGCCTTTCAGGATTGCTGGGGCACTGGATCGGACGAGGGCCTGCACAGAGAGGGACTGGACAGGACCGCGAGACCAGAGGGTAATAATAAAAAACTTTATTTGTAGAGCACCTTTCATACAAGAAATGCAGCTCAAAGCACTTTACAACAAAGAAAGAAATTATAAGCATTGAATTCTTCATATAGGAACAGACATAAAAAGAAAACAAAAACATTCATGTGTGCATACGCTATTAATAAAGGGAGCTTAAAATAGGAGCAAGCTTTAATAGACAGGTAATGAGTACGTCCACAGAAGTGAACCGCATGCAACAGAGTGCCGTTTTTCTTTTTGCAGTGGCACGAGGCGGAGGATGAGTCCAAACGTCGAATACCGGCCGGGGGGGAGCCAACAATCGGCCGACCTTCGCACGTGATGAGCGGCCGACACGAGACGGACGGGTGCGGATGCGGCGAGGGCAAAGCGCCCAGCCAGTATTTAAGGAGAGTATGACTTGGGATTTTCTTTTGTCCTTTCTTTCTTTCCCCTTCCTCCCTCCAATTTTTCACTGGGTGTGCACACTGGCTATCTGCATGATGCCTCTTTCTTTCTCTCTCAGCGTGGCGTCATTTTGCAATATTGTTGTTTTACTGTTTGTTTCTTCTGCATCTTCCTCCTGTCCTCTTGTTGCACATCTTCCTTGTAACTTTGCAGCATGTGGGTGCTAACGACGCTTTGCTTGAGGCAGTCGTCTCACTGCTGGCCTGCCTGCGTAATCTCTTCTACCTGCTGAAGGTTTTCATTCTTCTTGTTGTTCTCAACTTTGAATATCTTTTATCGGCTGGTGTCATTGGCTATCCCCATTTTTTATGTTTTGACCCCACCACCCTCACTCGTCTAACATGTATTTTTACTTTTACTCCTTTTGCTCAGCCCCTTACTTGTTAGTCCAGTCACCCCCTGTTTTTCATCTACATCAGGAACTAAAAGCGAGCCAGCAAATGCAGCAGGCAGCACTCGAGAACCTACGAAGCATCAAAGAGGACAAAAAGCAAGAGCTGATTCGAAAGAAGCAGGAGCACGAGGAGAGGAGGAAACTAGAAGAAGAGAGGAGGCGGCAGGAGGAGGAAGCTCAAAGGTCTTTTACACGTTTTCACAAGTGAAACGCCATCGAACCTGCTTTACGATTTTCACGTTCGTGTTTTCATCTGTTTTGCAGGCTTATCAAGCTAGAAAAGGAGCGTCAGTGGAAGGAGAAGTTGAGGAGGGATGAAGAGGAGCGCCAAAGAAGACTTCAGGAGGAACGTGAGGCCAGACAAAGGGAGGAGGAGGAGGAGAAAGAAAGGCAGGCTCTCATCCAGGCAGCAAAGTTGGAGGCCGAACGAGAGCTCAGGGCAAAGCAGGAGGAAGAGCGCAAGCGCAGAGAAGAAGAGGAGAGGAAGAAAAGGGAGGAGGAGGAACGCCGGAGGCAAATAGAGAGACAGAGACAGGAGGAAGAGAGGAGAAAACTGGAGGAAGAGAGGAGGCAGTTGGAGGCTCAGAGGAAGAAGCTGGAGGAGGATAAAAGGATGGAGGAAAGGAAAAGGAAAGAAGAGGAGGAGCGACTGAAGCGGGAGGAGGAGAGAAGGAGGCTGGAGGAAGAACGCCTAAGGAAGCAAGAGCAGGAGGCAGAGGAGAGGAGACGGCTTGAAGAAGCACGCAGAAAGGAGATGGAGCGGGTGGAGGAGGAAAGGCGGAGACAGAGGGCAGCCCAGGCAGCCGTCCGAGACTCTGAGGAGAGGAGGAGGTTGGAGGAGGAGGAGCGAAGGAGAAAAGAGCAGCAGGAAGAGGAGAGGCGAAAGAGGGAGGAAGAGAAACGGAAGCTTCAGCACCAACAGGAAGACGATCGGAGGAGGCGTGAGGAGGAACGAAAAAGAGCAGAGGAGGATAGAAAGAGGAAGGTGCAAGAAGAGGAGAAGAAGAGAAAGGAGCATCAGTCAGCATCAGTTTTTCCATCTAGTATTTTATTTGACCACTTTATTTAATTTCATGTTTGTTTTATTCATATGGTTCATTTAAATCAGTAATTAACTGAATACTAGGTTGGCCCTTTCGTAATGCGCAGGTTAGTGATGTGCATTCCAGTTCTTTTAGGTGAACGCATCTTTAGAATCAGTTCACTCATAAGATTCGTTCAACCGAATCGTTCAACGAATCCCCCCCACACACAAACACACAAAATGATAAGCCCCTTTTTTTTTTTTTAATAATATCCAGTGGAAATAACCCATACACATTAAACAATACAACTACCCCAAAATTATTATATATGATAATAATTGGCTGGGTTAATTAACACATTTCTTTCTATAATACAACACTTACACACTGATTCGTTGGCAACAGTCGCTCACCCGGTCGATCAGCTGATTGGCTGATTTTCTTCTTCGTTTTGTTTTACGGCTGGGTAGCACCAGCTTCAATGGGCATTACTGACATTTACTGGTTGAAGTTATATATGAAAGGAAAAGAGTCGTTCCTTTTCCTTCCGAATCGTTCACTCACCGGCCAACACTAGCGCAAGTGTAATGACATGCCGGCTGTCTCCATTCTAAATTGCGGTGAAAAGTATGAGGTAAGAACGATGTATTGTAAATTAACTACTACCAACAATCGTAATAATATGGAGAGTTGAATAATAAACAACTTTATTAAATGATGTGATGAACTATTGTACTAATATCGGTAGTATTGTAGTAATTGTTCTCGTTCGCGCGCAGCTTAGCGCTAACACAGCATTCGGAGCACCACGACGGAGTTTTAGCTCGTAGCTTGGCCTACCAAACTTCTCTTTTTTTTCCCCTCTAAACTGCTCTACAAATGTATGGAAATGATTTGTACTGTTAGAATGATTGATAGACTTGCCCCTAAATATGGACAAACCTAAAGGTATATCTCGTTAAAAACGTGTTTATCTCGTTAATTTGAAAATATGATGTGCCGTGTTGCTTCGCTTTCAATTGGTTGATCTTCATACAATATTTTTGGTTTCTTTGACTGCCCAAAAGTGTTAATAACCAGCTGGAATATTCTAGAATATTAATATTGCCTTATTGTGGCCGAGTTTAACTGTGAACTGCGCAGGTGTGTGCAATCAATTGGCGGCTGTCTCCTTTTTAAATTGCGTTGAAACGTATGAGGTAAGAACGATGTTAACTACTACCAACAATTGTAATAATATGGAGAGTTTAATAATAAACGACTTTATTAAATGATACGATGGACTATTGTACTAATATTGGTAGTATTGTAGTAATTGTTCTCGTTCGCGCGTAGTTTAGCGCTAACACAGCATGTTCGGGGCAACACGACGGAGTTTTAGCTTGTAGCTTGGCCTACCATACTTCACGATTTTTTCCCTCTAAACTGCTCTACAAATGTATGGAAATGGTGTGTAATAGAATGACTTATAGGCTTGCCCTTAAATATGGGCAAACCTCAAAGTATGTCTCGTGAAAAATGTGTTTATCGCGTTTATTTGAATATATTATGTGCCGTGTTGCTTCGTTTTCAATTGATGTTCATACAGTATTCTAGTGTCTTTGACTGCCCAAAAGTGTTGATAACCAGCTGGAATATAAATATTGCCATATTGTGGCCGAGTTTGAGGGTTTAAGCGTTTTAGAGAAGTAATGTTAATCTAATTTCATATTACTGTATTGGCCCAAATATAAAACGACCCCGATTACAAGACGACCCCCTCTTTTTCAAGACTCAGGTTTGAAAAATGACTTTTTGAACACCAAATTTAATTTTTATTCAGAAAATAATTACATCTGAAACAAATGATTATACTAATATATTTGGAAGAGTAAGCATATTATTTTGCCTCTTTCAAATCATGCAAAATCTCTGTCACATCTTAATATCTGAACATTTAAATATGTAAACTAAAGTGCAATTATATTTGTAAATGAATGGCTACTGGTTTTTAAAATGTAAATAAACCAATCTACTGTGATAAAACAACAAATTTGCAATAACTGCATTAAACATTAAAGTGAAGTCTAACTGTAACTAATCTTGAAACAAATCTGAATAAGGAAAAACTTTGCAATAAAATAATGCAAACTGCTACCGCTATTGTTGGGGAGCCTGAGGACTGTATCGGGGGTTGGCTCGGATGGTTATGCTCTTTTTACCCCCAGCTGTTGGTCAGAACACAGGAGGGAAAACGTGGTTTAGTTTTGATTGCTTTACCTTACTAGTATACTATTTCATGATATTCTAATATTTTGACAAAGGATATTTGAGTTTTCTTAAGCTCTATGCCATAATCAGCAACATTAAAATAATGAAAGGCTTGCAATATTTCAGTTGATTTGTAATGAATCCAGAATGTACGACATTTTTGTTTCTTTAATTGCATTACAGAAAATAAAGAACTTCATCACAATATTCTAATTTCCTGAGACAGTCCTGTATATTATGTATACTAATAACTGATTGAAGTTTAGTGGCTCAACTCTTTGTATTATACTGAAGCATGAAATCATTATGTACAACCCTTTCTGTAATTCTTTACATTCTTTTCAATTATGCTATTACTGTAGGTTTTTATGAAGTAAAAAACAAACAAAATAAACTATTTTTGTTTTGTATTGTTTTTTTTTAGGGGCCTGCGCGAGTTGCATTTGCCTGCATTTCAATGGTGTAGTGGATGCTCCATGTGTGTTCATTTGGAGTTCCAAAATTACGTCAGCCATTATGATCTGAATACTTGAGAACAGCAAACAAGTAAGTCATTATCACTCATTTACAAAAGTCACACTTTACGACAAGTATTTTAGCATCTCCCAGATGTTTTAGTTTTGTCTGAGCTTAATGTTAACATACAATGCTAACAATTATAGATCAATGTTGCAGTTGTTATAACTCCAATATAACGCCAATATTTGATCACAAACTTTGCAGCAACACTTATAGGCAGAAAATATAACAATACTCACGCGCATATATTATGTATACTAAAAATTGATTGATGTTTAGTGGCTCAAATATGCTGGTGACTGCGAACCACCCAATACAGATTTGACACAGTATGTGAAGAAAATGTGATGAATGCTAAGCTTGGTTAGCTTGATGCTGACGCATTATTGAAAGCACCATCGACAGACTAACACAACCAGCATCAGTCTTTTGTTTGCGGCTATGTCATGTGCCTGCATCTGGTTGAAACTGCCCACCCCTGCCCTGCCCTGCGCCTGCGTTGAGATCAGTGTTTCTCAATCATTTTCTGAGATGCCCCCCCCTAGGGAGAAGAAAACATTTTGCGCCACCCCCAAGCTTGTACCCTTATTAACATTAAACTTTAATGTTTCTTTAATGATTAAAGAAAACAAAAAATAAATAAAAAGAAAGATCAACTTACAATAAAGAATAACTTTATTAATAACATTGTTTTTTAGTTTGTTACAGAACAGATTCAATGTGCATCACTTTGCCTGAAATTAAGATAAATTATGATTATTTAAATGCTAAACATTCTTGACCAACTGCCATTTTATGCTAAAAAAATACAATAAAATAATAATTAACATACATAATATTAAGTAACAGCAATAAATAATATTCAATTCAAAGTAATTAGCCCCATTAACTCTGGAGCACAATATATAAAACATTTTAACCTACAAAACAAAAATAAATAAAACAATTTGTGCTGTTTTTTTAATGAAAATAAGGCAGCATGACGGAGACCATATATCCACGGCTGCAGGTAGTATCAGCTTTTCTACAAAAGTGTTGATAACCAGCTGGATTATTATTATTGACATATTGTGGCCGAGTTTGAGCGTTAAAGCGTTTTAGAGAAGTAATGTTAATCTAATTTCACATGTTATATACTTTTGCTTAATTTTTTAATTATTTTTGTTTGTTTATTTTCACATACAAAAACATTTAAAATGTACATAGATTAAATACATGTGAAAAAGAATGTCTAAAAAACCCTCCAGGGGCTTGCAAAGTAGCATTCTCCAGAAATATGAATACATTTAAGGTAAAATTTCAATGGATAGAGAAGTATGCATCCTAATACATGTCATACAGATGAAAAAAGAAACATTAATAACAGGGATAAGGCATACAACAATAGGGAAAAAGCACACCAAAACTATAACTAAAGAGAATAATGAATGGATCCAGCCAGGTTCATTTAGCATACCATATGGAAAGTATTTAGTGTCTAAGATAAGTGATTTCAGGGCCTTCTTAAATTGATGAGAAAAGTCCCATAAAAATAGTGGAAGCGAATTGTAAATCTTTGACCCTCTGTAGCCTAGTATGTTAAATTGAGTTTGGGCTGTACGGGCTATTGGTGGTCTGAGGTCATTTGAGCTGCATGTGGGGTAATTATGGACCTGAGAATTCTGTCTAAATAAGTTACGAAAAAATAGGGGAAGGGTTCTCCCCAATGAGCCATGAAGCAAGAGACCAATTTGAAGATGATTGACTTGAAAAACAGTGAGGATACTTAGCTGAGTAAAAAGAGGCTGAGATGAACGTTTCGGATGTACACAACATATTACTCTTAGAGCTCGTTTCTGCAGACCATATATAGGCTCAAGTCTGTTACAAGCATGAAATCCTTATGTGCAAGCTGTTTTTATTTAATTCTTTACATTCTTTTCAATTATGCTATGACTGTAGGTTTTTATAACGTAAAAAATAAATTAAATGAACTATTTTCCTTTTGTAATTTTTTTTAGGGGGCTGCACGAGTTGCATTTGCCTGCCTTTCAATGGTCTACTGTAAATTCCATATGTTCATTTGGAGTTCCAAAAATTACGTCAGCCATTATGATCTGAATACTTGAGAAGAACAGCAAACAAGTAAGTCATTATTTCTCATTTACAAAAGTCACACTGTACGACAAGTATTTTAGCAACTCCCGGATGTTTTAGTTTTGTCTGAGCTTAATGCTAACATACAATGCTAACAATTCTAGATTAATGTTGCAGTCATATAACTCCAATATAACTGATATTTGAACACAAACTTTACAGCAACACTTGTAGGCAGAAAATATAACTAAACTCAGAGGCATATATTATGTATACTAAAAGTGATTGAAGCTTAGCGGCTCAAATATTTTGGTGATTGCGAACCACCCAATACAGATTTGACACAGTGTGTGAAGAAAATGTGATGAATGCTAAGCGTGGTTAGCTTGATGCTAACGCATTATGGAAAACACCATCGACAGACTAACACAACCATGCTAACAATTCTAGATTAATGTTACAGTCATTATAACTCCAATATATCACTGATATTTGAACACAAACTTGGCAGCAACACTTGTAGGCAGAAAATATAACAATACTCACAGCATACAATATATTATGTATACCAAAAACTGATTGAAGCTTAGTGGCTCAAATATTTTGGTGGCTGCGAACCACCCAATACAGATTTGACATAGTATGTGAAGAAAATGTGATGAATGCTAAGGTTGGTTAGTTTGATGCCAACGCATCAATGGTGGAAAACACCATCGACAGATTAACGCAACTAGCATAAGTCTTTTGTGTGCGGCTATGTCATGTGCCTGCATTTGGTTGAAACTGCCCACCCTTGCCCTGCCCTGCCCTACCCTGCCCACCCCTGCCCTGCCCTGCCCTGCCATGCCCTGCGCCTGCGCTTAGTTCAGTGCTGCTCAATCAATTCCCTGATGCCCCCAGGGAGAAAAAAACATTTTGAGCCCCCCACGCTTGTACCCTTATTAACATTAAACTTTAATGATTCTTCAATGATTAAAGCAAACAAAATTAAATAAAAAGGAAAGATCAACTTACAGTAAAGAATAACTTTATTATAACATTGTTTTTGTGTCTAACAAAACAGATTGAATGTGCATCACTTTGCCTGAAATTAAAAAATAAATTATGAATTTTTAAACTCTAAACATTCTTGACCAACTGCTGAATGCTGAAGGAAATACAATAAAATAATGAGCAAACATAATATTAAACAAAATAACAGCAATAATTAATATTAAATTCAAAGTAAGGGGCACAATATTTAAAACATCATATCCTACAAAACAAAAGTAAATAAAATTATTTCTTTTTTAATGTAAATGAGGCAGCATGACGGAGACCATATCCACGACTGCAGGTAGGTCTTCTGCAATGGTGTTTTTTTTGTTGTTGTTGCACTGAGCAATTTGGTACGCTGCCTTGGAATTTCCTGGATGAAGCCAGGACTGCTTCGAATGCGTCAGAACTGCCTTGGATGAGCCTTGAAATTGCCTTGAATGCGCCTCGGATGTGCTTGGACACTGGGATCGCCTTGGTCACGCCTGGACGACGCCGGAGAACCACCTTGTATGCACCTGGACGACGCCGGGACCCCCTTGGATGCACCTGGATGGAGCTGGGATCGCACTGGATGCGCTTGGACGACACAGAGTCTGGCTTGTATGCGCCTGGACGCCGCCGGGATTGCCTTGGATGCGCCTGGACAATGCCAGGACTGCCTTGGATGCGCCTTGAATGCGCCTGGGCGAGGCCTTGGATATGATTTGGATGCGCCAGGACAACGCTGAGACAACCTTGAATGCGCCTGGACGCCGCTGGGACTGCCTTGGATGTGCCTGGACGACGCCGGGAAAGCCTTGGATGCGCCTGGACGACGCCGGGAAAGCCTTGGATGCGCCTGGATGACGCCGGGACAGACTTGAATGCGCCTGGTTGACGCCAAGCTCAGCTTGGATGCGCCTGGACGACGGCAGGATCACTTTGGATGCTTCTGGATGACGCCGGGATCACCTTGGATGCGCCTCAACGATGCTTGGACCACATTGGATGCGCCTGTAAAACGCCAAGACCACCTTGGATGCGCCTTGGATACCCCTGGACGACACCAGGACCACCTAGGATGCCCCTAGACGACTTGAAATGTGGCTTGAAATGTGCCTCGGATGCACCTAATCGACGCCAGGACAACCTTGGATGTGCCCAGACGATGCCAGGACTGCCCTGGATGTGCCTGGAAGACGCTGGGACCACCTTGTACCCGCCTAGACGATGCCGGGATCACTTTGGATGCACCTGGACCATGCCAAGACTGCCTTGGATGCAGCTGGACGAAGCCGGGACTGTCTTGGATGCAGCTGGACGAAGCCGGGACTGCCTTGCATGCGCCTGGACGACGCTGGGACGGCCTTGGTTGCGCCTGGACGACGCCGGGACCGCCTTGTATGCGCCTGGACGACGCCGGGGCAGCCTTGTGTGGGCCTGGACAAAACCGGAAACGCGTCTGATGCTCCTGAATGACTCCGGTACAGCCTTAGGTGTGCCTGGACGACGTCAGAACTGCCTTGGATGTACCTGGACGACGCTTGGACCGCCTTGAATGCACCTTGGACATGCCTGGAAGAGGAAGGGACCATCTTGCATGCGCCTGGACGATGCAGGAACCGCCTGGGATGCGCCTTGTATGCGCCTGGATGGAGCCGGGATCACCTTGGATGCGCCTGGATGATGCTTGGACCGCCTTGGATGCGCCTGGATGACACTGGGACCGCCTTGGATGCGTCATGGATGTGCCTGGACTAAAGCGAGATCACCTTGGATGCGTATTGACGACGCCGGGACCGCCTTGGTTGCGTTTGGACGACACCTGGACCGCCTTGCTTGCGCCTGGACGTCGCCGGGACCGCCTTTGGTGCGCCTGGACGATGCCAAGGCGCCTAGATAATTCTGAGACCACCTTGGATGCGCCTGGACAACACTGGGACCGTCTTGGATGTGCCTGGACGACGCTGGGATTGCCTTGGATGCCCTTTGTGACCTCTGGACTGCCCTTGATGCGCCTGGACAACACCGGGACCGCATTGGATGCGCCTGGACGACGCCGGGACCACCTTGGTTGCGCCTGTACGACGCCAGGACGGCCTTGGATGCGTCTGGACGATGCCGGGACGGCCTTGGATGCGCCATGATTGCGCCTTGGATGCGCCTTGGATGCGCCTGGACGACACCAGGACCTCCTTAGGTGTGCCTGGATGATGCCTGGACCACCTTGGATAAGACTTGGATGCGCTTGGGCAACTTCAGGACTGCCTTGGATGCGCCTGGACGACGCCGGGACTTCTTTGGATGTGCCTTGGTTGCGCCTGGACGACGCCAGGACCGCCTAGGATGCACCTGAAAAACGCCGGGACTGCCTTGAATGCGTCTTGTATGCGCCTGGACAACGCCGGGACTGCCTTGGATGCTGCTTGGATGCGCCTCGGACGCGCCTCTGATGCGCCTCTGATGCGCCTCTGATGCGCCTGTACGACACCAGGACCGCCTTGGATGTGTCTGGATGTTGCTGGAACCGTCTTGGATGTGCTTTTGATGTGCCTGGATGACGCCGGGACAGCGTTGGATGCGCCTTGGATGCCCCTGGACGACCCCAGGACTCCCTTGGATGAGGCTGGACGACTACGGGACTGTCAAGGATGCACCTTGGATGCCCCTGGACGACGCCGGGACTGCCTCGGATATGTCACTGATACGCCTGGACTACGCCAGTACCACCGTGGATGCGCCTGGATGACTTCGGGACTGCCTAGGATGTGCCTCGGATGCGTCATGGATGCGCCTGGACTATGGCAAGACTGCCTTGGATGCTCCTGGACGACGCAGGGACTGCCTTTGTTGCGCCTAGACGACACCGGGACCACCTCGGATGCACTTTGGATGCGCCTGATCGGCGCTGGGACAGTCTTGGATGTGCCTGGACTATGCTGGGATTGCCTTGGATGCGTCTAGTCACCTCTGGAACGCCTTGGATAGGCCTGAAAGACGCCGGTATCACCTTGGATGCGCCTGGACAAATCCGGGACTGCCTTGGATGCGTCTGGATCACACCGTGACCTACTTGTATGCGCCTGGACGAAGCCGGGACTGCCTTAGATGTGCCTTGGTGCGCCTGGATGATGCAGGGACTGCCTTGGCTGCGGCTCGGCTGCGGCTCGGCTGCGGCTCGGCTGGGCTGCGGCTCGGCTGCGGCTGGGCTGCGGCTCGGCTCGGCTGCGGCTCGGCTGCGGGTAACCCCTTGGACATGCTTTGGATGAACCTGGAAGACACCGGGACTGCCTTGGATGCGCCTGGACGACGCCGGGACTTCTTTGGATGTGCCTTGGTTGCGCCTGGACGACGCCAGGACCGCCTATGTTGCACCTGAAAAACGCCGGGACTGCCTTGAATGCGTCTTGTATGCGCCTGGACAACGCCGGGACTGCCTTGGATGCTGCTTGGATGCGCCTCGGACGCGCCTCGGACGCGCCTCTGATGCGCCTCTGATGCGCCTGTACGACACCAGGACCGCCTTGGATGTGTCTGGATGTTGCTGGGACCGTCTTGGATGTGCTTTTGATGTGCCTGGACGACGCCGGGACTTCTTTGGATGTGCCTTGGTTGCGCCTGGACGACGCCAGGACCGCCTAGGATGCACCTGAAAAACGCCGGGACTGCCTTGAATGCGTCTTGTATGCGCCTGGACAACGCCGGGACTGCCTTGGATGCTGCTTGGATGCGCCTCGGACGCGCCTCTGATGCGCCTCTGATGCGCCTCTGATGCGCCTCTGATGCGCCTGTACGACACCAGGACCGCCTTGGATGTGTCTGGATGTTGCTGGAACCGTCTTGGATGTGCTTTTGATGTGCCTGGATGACGCCGGGACAGCGTTGGATGCGCCTTGGATGCCCCTGGACGACCCCAGGACTCCCTTGGATGAGGCTGGACGACTACGGGACTGTCAAGGATGCACCTTGGATGCCCCTGGACGACGCCGGGACTGCCTCGGATAAGTCTCTGATACGCCGGGACTACACCAGTACCACCGTGGATGCGCCTGGATGACTTTGGGACTGTGTAGGATGTGCCTCTGATTCGTCATGGATGCGCCTGGACTATGGCAAGACTGCCTTGGATGCTCCTGGACGACGCAAGGACTGCCTTTGTTGCGCCTAGACGACACCGGGACCACCTCGGATGCACTTTGGATGCGCCTGGTCGGCGCTGGGACAGTCTTGGATGTGCCTGGACGATGCTGGCATTGCCTTGGATGCGTCTAGTGACCTCTGGAAGGCCTTGGATGTGCCTGGACGACGCCTGGACCGCCTTGTATGCGCCTGGACGATCCTGGGACTGCCTTTGTGGCGCCTGGACGACATTGGGACCACCTTGGATGCGCGTAGACGATGCTGGGACTGCCTTTGATGCGCGTTCGATGCGCCTGTGCGACACCAGGACCGCCTTGAATGTGCCTGAAGCCGGGACTGCCTTAGATGTGCCTTGGATGCGCCTGGATAATGCAGGGACTGCCTTGGCTGCGGCTCGGCTGCGGCTCGGCTGCAGCTCGGCTGCGGCTCGGCTGCGGCTGGGCTGCGGCTGGGCTGCGGCTCGGCTGCGGCTGGGCTGCGGCTCGGCTGCGGCTCGGCTGCGGCTCGGCTGCGGGTAACCCCTTGGACATGCTTTGGATGAACCTGGAAGACACCGGGACTGCCTTGGATGCGCCTGGACGACGCCGGGACTTCTTTGGATGTGCCTTGGTTGCGCCTGGACGACGCCAGGACCGCCTATGTTGCACCTGAAAAACGCCGGGACTGCCTTGAATGCGTCTTGTATGCGCCTGGACAACGCCGGGACTGCTTTGGATGCTGCTTGGATGCGCCTCGGATGCGCCTCTGATGCACCTCTGATGCGCCTGTACGACACCAGGACCGCCTTGGATGTGTCTGGATGTTACTGGGACCGTCTTGGATGTGCTTTCGATGTGCTTGGACGACGGCGGGACTTCTTTGGATGTGCCTTGGTTGCGCCTGGACGACGCCAGGACCGCCTAGGATGCACCTGAAAAACGCCGGGACTGCCTTGAATGCGTCTTGTATGCGCCTGGACAACGCCGGGACTGCCTTGGATGCTGCTTGGATGCGCCTCGGACGTGCCTCTGATGCGCCTCTGATGCGCCTGTACGACACCAGGACCGCCTTGGATGTGTCAGGATGTTGCTGGGACCGTCTTGGATGTGCTTTTGATGTGCCTGGATGACGCTGGGACAGCGTTGGATGCGCCTTGGATGCCCCTGGACGACCCCAGGACTCCCTTGGATGAGGCTGGACGACTACGGGACTGTCAAGGATGCACCTTGGATGCCCCTGGACGACGCCGGGACTGCCTCGGATATGTCTCTGATACGCCTGGACTACGCCAGTACCACCGTGGATGCGCCTGGATGACTTCGTGACTGCCCAGGATGTGCCTCGGATGCGTCATGGATGCGCCTGGACTATGGCAAGACTGCCTTGGATGCTCCTGGACGACGCAGCGACTGCCTTTGTTGCGCCTAGACGACACCGGGACCACCTCGGATGCACTTTGGATGCGCCTGATCGGCGTTGGGACAGTCTTGGATGTGCCTGGACGATGCTGGGATTGCCTTGGATGCGTCTAGTCACCTCTGGAACGCCTTGGATAGGCCTGAAAGACGCCTGTATCACCTTGGATGCGCCTGGACAAATCCGGGACTGCCTTGGATGCGTCTGGATCACGCCGTGACCTACTTGTATGCGCCTGGACGAAGCCGGGACTGCCTTAGATGTGCCTTGAATGCGCCTGGATGATGCAGGGGCTGCCTTGGCTGCGGCTCGGCTGCGGCTCGGCTGCGGCTCGGCTGCGGCTGGGCTGCGGCTCGGCTGCGGCTGGGCTGCGGCTCGGCTGCGGCTCGGCCGCGGCTCGGCTGCGGGTAATCCCTTGGACATGCTTTGGATGAACCTGGAAGACACCGGGACTGCCTTGGATGCGCCTGGACGACGCCGGGACTTCTTTGGATGTGCCTTGGTTGCGCCTGGACGACGCCAGGACCGCCTATGTTGCACCTGAAAAACGCCGGGACTGCCTTGAATGCGTCTTGTATGCGCCTGGACAACGCCGGGACTGCCTTGGATGCCAATTGGATGCGCCTCTGACGCGCCCCTGATGCGCCTCTGATGCGCCTGTATGACACCAGGACCGCCAAAGATGTGCTTTTGATGTGCCTGGATGACGCCGGGACAGCGTTGGATGCGCCTTGGATGCCCCTGGACGACCCCAGGACTCCCTTGGATGAGGCTGGACGACTACGGGACTGTCAAGGATGCACCTTGGATGCCCCTGGACGAAGCCGGGACTGCCTCGGATATGTCACTGATACGCCTGGACTACGCCAGTACCACCGTGGATGCGCCTGGATGACTTCGGGACTGCCTAGGATGCGTCTGGATCACGCCGTGACCTACTTGTATGCGCCTGGACGAAGCCGGGACTGCCTTAGATGTGCCTTGAATGCGCCTGGATGATGCAGGGACTGCCTAGGCTGCGGCTCGGCTGCGGCTCGTCTGCGGCTCGTCTGCGGCTCGGCTGCGGCTCGGCTGCGGCTAGGCTGCGGCTCGGCTGCGGCTGGGCTGCGGCTGGGCTGCGGCTCGGCTGCGGCTCGGCTGCGGGTAACCCCTTGGACATGCTTTGGATGAACCTGGAAGACACCGGGACTGCCTTGGATGCGCCTGGACGACGCCGGGACTTCTTTGGATGCACCTTGGATGCCCCTGGACGACGCCGGGACTGCCTCGGATATGTCTCTGATACGCCTGGACTACGCCAGTACCACCGTGGATGCGCCTGGATGACTTCGTGACTGCCTAGGATGTGCCTCGGATGCGTCATGGATGCGCCTGGACTATGGCAAGACTGCCTTGGATGCTCCTGGACGACGCAGCGACTGCCTTTGTTGCGCCTAGACGACACCGGGACCACCTCGGATGCACTTTGGATGCGCCTGATCGGCGTTGGGACAGTCTTGGATGTGCCTGGACGATGCTGGGATTGCCTTGGATGCGTCTAGTCACCTCTGGAACGCCTTGGATAGGCCTGAAAGACGCCGGTATCACCTTGGATGCGCCTGGACAAATCCGGGACTGCCTTGGATGCGTCTGGATCACGCCGTGACCTACTTGTATGCGCCTGGACGAAGCCGGGACTGCCTTAGATGTGCCTTGAATGCGCCTGGATGATGCAGGGACTGCCTAGGCTGCGGCTCGGCTGCGGCTCGTCTGCGGCTCGTCTGCGGCTCGGCTGCGGCTCGGCTGCGGCTAGGCTGCGGCTCGGCTGCGGCTGGGCTGCGGCTGGGCTGCGGCTCGGCTGCGGCTCGGCTGCGGGTAACCCCTTGGACATGCTTTGGATGAACCTGGAAGACACCGGGACTGCCTTGGATGCGCCTGGACGACGCCGGGACTTCTTTGGATGTGCCTTGGTTGCGCCTGGACGACGCCAGGACCGCCTAGGATGCACCTGAAAAACGCCGGGACTGCCTTGAATGCGTCTTGTATGCGCCTGGACAACGTCGGGACTGCCTTGGATGCTGCTTGGATGCGCCTCGGACGCGCCTCTGATTCGCCTCTGATGCGCCTCTGATGCGCCTCTGATGCGCCTGTACGACACCAGGACCGCCTTGGATGTGTCTGGATGTTGCTGGAACCGTCTTGGATGTGCTTTTGATGTGCCTGGATGACGCCGGGACAGCGTTGGATGCGCCTTGGATGCCCCTGGACGACCCCAGGACTCCCTTGGATGAGGCTGGACGACTACGGGACTGTCAAGGATGCACCTTGGATGCCCCTGGACGACGCCGGGACTGCCTCGGATAAGTCTCTGATACGCCTGGACTACGCCAGTACCACCGTGGATGTGCCTGGATGACTTCGGGACTGCCTAGGATGTGCCTCGGATGCGTCATGGATGCGCCTGGACTATGGCAAGACTGCCTTGGATGCTCCTGGACGACGCAGCGACTGCCTTTGTTGCGCCTAGACGACACCGGGACCACCTCGGATGCACTTTGGATGCCCCTGATCGGCGCTGGGACAGTCTTGGATGTGCCTGGACGATGCTGGGATTGCCTTGGATGCGTGTAGTCACCTCTGGAACGCCTTGGATAGGCCTGAAAGACGCCTGTATCACCTTGGATGCGCCTGGACAAATCCGGGACTGCCTTGGATGCGTCTGGATCACGCCGTGACCTACTTGTATGCGCCTGGACGAAGCCGGGACTGCCTTAGATGTGCCTTGAATGCGCCTGGATGATGCAGGGGCTGCCTTGGCTGCGGCTCGGCTGCGGCTCGGCTGCGGCTCGGCTGCGGCTCGGCTGCGGCTCGGCTGCGGCTTGGCTGCGGCTGGGCTGCGGCTCGGCTGCGGCTGGGCTGCGGCTGGGCTGCGGCTCGGCTGCGGCTGGGCTGCGGCTCGGCTGCGGGTAATCCCTTGGACACGCTTTGGATGAACCTGGAAGACACCGGGACTGCCTTGGATGCGCCTGGACGACGCCGGGACTTCTTTGGATGTGCCTTGGTTGCGCCTGGACAACGCCAGGACCGCCTATGTTGCACCTGAAAAACGCCGGGACTGCCTTGAATGCGTCTTGTATGCGCCTGGACAACGCCGGGACTGCCTTGGATGCTGCTTGGATGCGCCTCGGACGCGCCTCTGATGCGCCTCTGATGCGCCTGTACGAAACCAGGACCGCCTTGGATGTGTCTGGATGTTGCTGGGACCGTCTTGGATGTGCTTTTGATGTGCTTGGACGACGCCGGGACTTCTTTGGATGTGCCTTGGTTGCGCCTGGACGACGCCACGACCGCCTAGGATGCACCTGAAAAACGCCGGGACTGCCTTGAATGCGTCTTGTATGCGCCTGGACAACGCCAGGACTGCCTTGGATGCTAATTGGATGCGCCTCTGACGCGCCTCTGATGCGCCTCTGATGCGCCTGTACGACACCAGGACCGCCTTGGATGTGCTTTTGATGTGCCTGGATGACGCCGGGACAGCGTTGGATGCGCCTTGGATGCCCCTGGACGACCCCAGGACTCCCTTGGATGAGGCTGGACGACTACGGGACTGTCAAGGATGCACCTTGGATGCCCCTGGACGACGCCGGGACTGCCTCGGATAAGTCTCTGATACGCCTGGACTACGCCAGTACCACCGTGGATGCGCCTGGATGACTTCGGGACTGCCTAGGATGTGCCTCGGATGCGTCATGGATGCGCCTGGACTATGGCAAGACTGCCTTGGATGCTCCTGGACGACGCAGCGACTGCCTTTGTTGCGCCTAGACGACACCGGGACCACCTCGGATGCACTTTGGATGCGCCTGATCGGCGCTGGGACAGTCTTGGATGTGCCTGGACGATGCTGGGATTGCCTTGGATGCGTGTAGTCACCTCTGGAACGCCTTGGATAGGCCTGAAAGACGCCTGTATCACCTTGGATGCGCCTGGACAAATCCGGGACTGCCTTGGATGCGTCTGGATCACGCCGTGACCTACTTGTATGCGCCTGGACGAAGCCGGGACTGCCTTAGATGTGCCTTGAATGCGCCTGGATGATGCAGGGGCTGCCTTGGCTGCGGCTCGGCTGCGGCTCGGCTGCAGCTCGGCTGCGGCTCGGCTGCGGCTCGGCTGCGGCTGGGCTGCGGCTCGGCTGCGGCTGGGCTGCGGCTGGGCTGCGGCTCGGCTGCGGCTGGGCTGCGGCTCGGCTGCGGGTAATCCCTTGGACACGCTTTGGATGAACCTGGAAGACACCGGGACTGCCTTGGATGCGCCTGGACGACGCCGGGACTTCTTTGGATGTGCCTTGGTTGCGCCTGGACAACGCCAGGACCGCCTATGTTGCACCTGAAAAACGCCGGGACTGCCTTGAATGCGTCTTGTATGCGCCTGGACAACGCCGGGACTGCCTTGGATGCTGCTTGGATGCGCCTCGGACGCGCCTCTGATGCGCCTCTGATGCGCCTGTACGAAACCAGGACCGCCTTGGATGTGTCTGGATGTTGCTGGGACCGTCTTGGATGTGCTTTTGATGTGCTTGGACGACGCCGGGACTTCTTTGGATGTGCCTTGGTTGCGCCTGGACGACGCCACGACCGCCTAGGATGCACCTGAAAAACGCCGGGACTGCCTTGAATGCGTCTTGTATGTGCCTGGACAACGCCAGGACTGCCTTGGATGCTAATTGGATGCGCCTCTGACGCGCCTCTGATGCGCCTCTGATGCGCCTGTACGACACCAGGACCGCCTTGGATGTGCTTTTGATGTGCCTGGATGACGCCGGGACAGCGTTGGATGCGCCTTGGATGCCCCTGGACGACCCCAGGACTCCCTTGGATGAGGCTGGACGACTACGGGACTGTCAAGGATGCACCTTGGATGCCCCTGGACGACGCCGGGACTGCCTCGGATATGTCACTGATACGCCTGGACTACGCCAGTACCACCGTGGATGCGCCTGGATGACTTCGGGACTGCCTAGGATGTGCCTTTGATGCGTCATGGATGCGCCTGGACTATGGCAAGACTGCCTTGGATGCTCCTGGACGACGCAGGGACTGCCTTTGTTGCGCCTAGACGACACCGGGACCACCTCGGATGCACTTTGGATGCGCCTGATCGGCGCTGGGACAGTCTTGGATGTGCCTGGACGATGCTGGGATTGCCTTGGATGCGTCTAGTCACCAATGGAACGCCTTGGATAGGCCTGAAAGACGCCGGTATCACCTTGGATGCGCCTGGACAAATCCTGGACTGCCTTGGATGCGTCTGGATCACACCGTGACCTACTTGTATGCGCCTGGACGAAGCCGGGACTGCCTTAGATGTGCCTTGGATGCGCCTGGATGATGCAGGGACTGCCTTGGCTGCGGCTCGGCTGCGGCTCGGCTGCGGCTCGGCTGCGGCTCGGCTGCGGCTGGGCTGCGGCTCGGCTGCGGCTGGGCTGCGGCTCGGCTCGGCTGCGGCTCGGCTGCGGGTAACCCCTTGGACATGCTTTGGATGAACCTGGAAGACACCGGGACTGCCTTGGATGCACCTGGACGACGCCGGGACTTCTTTGGATGTGCCTTGGTTGCGCCTGGACGACGCCAGGACCGCCTATGTTGCACCTGAAAAACGCCGGGACTGCCTTGAATGCGTCTTGTATGCGCCTGGACAACGCCGGGACTGCCTTGGATGCTGCTTGGATGCGCCTCGGACGCGCCTCGGACGCGCCTCTGATGCGCCTGTACGACACCAGGACCGCCTTGGATGTGTCTGGATGTTGCTGGGACCGTCTTGAATGTGCTTTTGATGTGCCTGGACGACGCCGGGACTTCTTTGGATGTGCCTTGGTTGCGCCTGGACGACGCCAGGACCGCCTAGGATGCACCTGAAAAACGCCGGGACTGCCTTGAATGCGTCTTGTATGCGCCTGGACAACGCCGGGACTGCCTTGGATGCTGCTTGGATGCGCCTCGGACGCGCCTCTGATGCGCCTCTGATGCGCCTGTACGACACCAGGACCGCCTTGGATGTGTCTGGATGTTACTGGAACCGTCTTGGATGTGCTTTTGATGTGCCTGGATGACGCCGGGACAGCGTTGGATGCGCCTTGGATGCCCCTGGACGACCCCAGGACTCCCTTGGATGAGGCTGGACGACTACGGGACTGTCAAGGATGCACCTTGGATGCCCCTGGACGACGCCGGGACTGCCTCGGATAAGTCTCTGATACGCCGGGACTACACCAGTACCACCGTGGATGCGCCTGGATGACTTCGGGACTGCGTAGGATGTGCCTCTGATGCGTCATGGGTGCGCCTGGACTATGGCAAGACTGCCTTGGATGCTCCTGGACGACGCAGGGACTGCCTTTGTTGCGCCTAGACGACACCGGGACCACCTCGGATGCACTTTGGATGCGCCTGATCGGCGCTGGGACAGTCTTGGATGTGCCTGGACGATGCTGGGATTGCCTTGGATGCGTCTAGTGACCTCTGGAACGCCTTGGATGTGCCTGGACAACGCCTGGACCGCCTTGTTTGCGCCTGGACGATCCTTGGACCGCCTTTGTGGCGCCTGGACGACATTGGGACCACCTTGGATGCGCGTAGACGATGCTGGGACTGCCTTTGATGCGCGTTTGATGCGCCTGTGCGACACCAGGACCGCCTTGAATGTGCCTGAAGCCGGGACTGCCTTAGATGTGCCTTGGATGCGCTTGGATGATGTAGGGACTGCCTTGGATGCGGCTCGGCTGCGGCTCGGCTGCGGCTCGGCTGCGGCTCGGCTGCGGCTGGGCCGCGGCTCGGCTGCGGCTGGGCTGCGGCTCGGCTGCGGCTCGGCTGCGGGTAACCCCTTGGACATGCTTTGGATGAACCTGGAAGACACCGGGACTGCCTTGGGTGCGCCTGGACGACGCCGGGACTTCTTTGGATGTGCCTTGGTTGCGCCTGGACGACGCCAGGACCGCCTAGGATGCACCTGAAAAACGCCGGGACTGCTTTGAATGCGTCTTGTATGCGCCTGGACAACGCCGGGACTGGCTTGGATGCTGCTTGGATGCGCCTCGGACGCGCCTCTGATTAGCCTCTGATGCGCCTGTACGACACCAGGACCGCCTTGGATGTGTCTGGATGTTGCTGGGACCGTCTTGGATGTGCCTGAAGCCGGGACTGCCTTAGATGTGCCTTGGATGCGCCTGGATGATGCAGGGACTGCCTTGGCTGCGGCTCGGCTGCGGCTCGGCTGCGGCTCGGCTGCGGCTCGGCTGCGGCTGGGCTGCGGCTCGGCTGCGGCTGGGCTGCGGCTCGGCTGCGAATCGGCTGCGGCTGCGGGTAACCCCTTGGACATGCTTTGGATGAACCTGGAAGACACCGGGACTGCCTTGGATGCGCCTGGACGACGCCGGGACTTCTTTGGATGTGCCTTGGTTGCGCCTGGACGACGCCAGGACCTCTCAGATGCACCTGAAAAACGCCGGGACCACCTCGGATGCACTTTGGATGCGCCTGGAAGACACCGGGACAGTCTTGGATGTGCCTGGACGATGCTGGGATTGCCTTGGATGCGTCTAGTCACCTCTGGAACGCCTTGGATAGGCCTGAAAGACGCCTGTATCACCTTGGATGCGCCTGGACAAATCCGGGACTGCCTTGGATGCGTCTGGATCACGCCGTGACCTACTTGTATGCGCCTGGACGAAGCCGGGACTGCCTTAGATGTGCCTTGAATGCGCCTGGATGATGCAGGGGCTGCCTTGGCTGCGGCTCGGCTGCGGCTCGGCTGCGGCTGGGCTGCGGCTGGGCTGCGGCTAGGCTGCGGCTGGGCTGCGGCTCGGCTGCGGCTCGGCTGCGGGTAACCCCTTGGACATGCTTTGGATGAACCTGGAAGACACCGGGACTGCCTTGGATGCGCCTGGACGACGCCGGGACTTCTTTGGATGTGCCTTGGTTGCGCCTGGACGACGCCAGGACCGCCTAGGATGCACCTGAAAAACGCCGGGACTGCCTTGAATGCGTCTTGTATGCGCCTGGACAACGTCGGGACTGCCTTGGATGCTGCTTGGATGCGCCTCGGACGCGCCTCTGATGCGCCTCTGATGCGCCTCTGATGCGCCTGTACGACACCAGGACCGCCTTGGATGTGTCTGGATGTTGCTGGAACCGTCTTGGATGTGCTTTTGATGTGCCTGGATGACGCCGGGACAGCGTTGGATGCGCCTTGGATGCCCCTGGACGACCCCAGGACTCCCTTGGATGAGGCTGGACGACTACGGGACTGTCAAGGATGCACCTTGGATGCCCCTGGACGACGCCGGGACTGCCTCGGATAAGTCTCTGATACGCCTGGACTACGCCAGTACCACCGTGGATGCGCCTGGATGACTTCGGGATTGCCTAGGATGTGCCTCGGATGCGTCATGGATGCGCCTGGACTATGGCAAGACTGCCTTGGATGCTCCTGGACGACGCAGCGACTGCCTTTGTTGCGCCTAGACGACACCGGGACCACCTCGGATGCACTTTGGATGCGCCTGATCGGCGCTGGGACAGTCTTGGATGTGCCTGGACGATGCTGGGATTGCCTTGGATGCGTGTAGTCACCTCTGGAACGCCTTGGATAGGCCTGAAAGACGCCTGTATCACCTTGGATGCGCCTGGACAAATCCGGGACTGCCTTGGATGCGTCTGGATCACGCCGTGACCTACTTGTATGCGCCTGGACAAAGCCGGGACTGCCTTAGATGTGCCTTGAATGCGCCTGGATGATGCAGGGGCTGCCTTGGCTGCGGCTCGGCTGCGGCTCGGCTGCGGCTCGGCTGCGGCTCGGCTGCGGCTCGGCTGCGGCTCGGCTGCGGCTTGGCTGCGGCTGGGCTGCGGCTCGGCTGCGGCTGGGCTGCGGCTGGGCTGCGGCTCGGCTGCGGCTGGGCTGCGGCTCGGCTGCGGGTAATCCCTTGGGCACGCTTTGGATGAACCTGGAAGACACCGGGACTGCCTTGGATGCGCCTGGACGACGCCGGGACTTCTTTGGATGTGCCTTGGTTGCGCCTGGACAACGCCAGGACCGCCTATGTTGCACCTGAAAAACGCCGGGACTGCCTTGAATGCGTCTTGTATGCGCCTGGACAACGCCGGGACTGCCTTGGATGCTGCTTGGATGCGCCTCGGACGCGCCTCTGATGCGCCTCTGATGCGCCTGTACGAAACCAGGACCGCCTTGGATGTGTCTGGATGTTGCTGGGACCGTCTTGGATGTGCTTTTGATGTGCTTGGACGACGCCGGGACTTCTTTGGATGTGCCTTGGTTGCGCCTGGACGACGCCACGACCGCCTAGGATGCACCTGAAAAACACCGGGACTGCCTTGAATGCGTCTTGTATGCGCCTGGACAACGCCGGGACTGCCTTGGATGCTAATTGGATGCGCCTCTGACGCGCCTCTGATGCGCCTCTGATGCGCCTGTACGACACCAGGACCGCCTTGGATGTGCTTTTGATGTGCCTGGATGACGCCGGGACAGCGTTGGATGCGCCTTGGATGCCCCTGGACGACCCCAGGACTCCCTTGGATGAGGCTGGACGACTACGGGACTGTCAAGGATGCACCTTGGATGCCCCTGGACGACGCCGGGACTGCCTCGGATATGTCACTGATACGCCTGGACTACGCCAGTACCACCGTGGATGCGCCTGGATGACTTCGGGACTGCCTAGGATGTGCCTTTGATGCGTCATGGATGCGCCTGGACTATGGCAAGACTGCCTTGGATGCTCCTGGACGACGCAGGGACTGCCTTTGTTGCGCCTAGACGACACCGGGACCACCTCGGATGCACTTTGGATGCGCCTGATCGGCGCTGGGACAGTCTTGGATGTGCCTGGACGATGCTGGGATTGCCTTGGATGCGTCTAGTCACCTCTGGAACGCCTTGGATAGGCCTGAAAGACGCCGGTATCACCTTGGATGCGCCTGGACAAATCCTGGACTGCCTTGGATGCGTCTGGATCACACCGTGACCTACTTGTATGCGCCTGGACGAAGCCGGGACTGCCTTAGATGTGCCTTGGATGCGCCTGGATGATGCAGGGACTGCCTTGGCTGCGGCTTGGCTGCGGCTCGGCTGCGGCTCGGCTGCGGCTGGGCTGCGGCTCGGCTGCGGCTGGGCTGCGGCTCGGCTGCGGCTGGGCTGCGGCTCGGCTCGGCTGCGGCTCGGCTGCGGGTAACCCCTTGGACATGCTTTGGATGAACCTGGAAGACACCGGGACTGCCTTGGATGCACCTGGACGACGCCGGGACTTCTTTGGATGTGCCTTGGTTGCGCCTGGACGACGCCAGGACCGCCTATGTTGCACCTGAAAAACGCCGGGACTGCCTTGAATGCGTCTTGTATGCGCCTGGACAACGCCGGGACTGCCTTGGATGCTGCTTGGATGCGCCTCGGACGCACCTCTGATGCGCCTGTACGACACCAGGACCGCCTTGGATGTGTCTGGATGTTGCTGGGACCGTCTTGGATGTGCTTTTGATGTGCCTGGACGACGCCGGGACTTCTTTGGATGTGCCTTGGTTGCGCCTGGACGACGCCACGACCGCCTAGGATGCACCTGAAAAACGCCGGGACTGCCTTGAATGCGTCTTGTATGCGCCTGGACAACGCCGGGACTGCCTTGGATGCTAATTGGATGCGCCTCGGACGCGCCTCTGATGTGCCTCTGATGCGCCTGTACGACACCAAGACCGCCTTGGATGTGCTTTTGATGTGCCTGGATGACGCCGGGACAGCGTTGGATGCGCCTTGGATGCCCCTGGACGACCCCAGGACTCCCTTGGATGAGGCTGGACGACTACGGGACTGTCAAGGATGCACCTTGGATGCCCCTGGACGACGCCGGGACTGCCTCGGATATGTCTCTGATACGCCTGGACTACGCCAGTACCACCGTGGATGCGCCTGGATGACTTCGGGACTGCCTAGGATGTGCCTCTGATGCGTCATGGATGCGCCTGGACTATGGCAAGACTGCCTTGGATGCTCCTGGACGACGCAGGGACTGCCTTTGTTGCGCCTAGACGACACCGGGACCACCTCGGATGCACTTTGGATGCGCCTGATCGGCGCTGGGACAGTCTTGGATGTGCCTGGACGATGCTGGGATTGCCTTGGATGCGTCTAGTCACCTCTGGAACTTATTGGATAGGCCTGAAAGACGCCTGTATCACCTTGGATGCGCCTGGAAAAATCAGGGACTGCCTTGGATGCGTCTGGACGAAGCCGGGACTGCCTTAGATGTGCCTTGAATGCGCCTGGATGATGCAGGGACTGCCTAGGCTGTGGCTCGGCTGCGGCTCGGCTGCGGCTCGGCTGCGGCTCGGCTGCGGCTCGGCTGCGGCTGGGCTGCGGCTCGGCTGCGGCTGGGCTGCGGCTGGGCTGCGGCTCGGCTGCGGCTCGGCTGCGGCTCGGCTGCGGGTAACCCCTTGGACATGCTTTGGATGAACCTGGAAGACACCGGGACTGCCTTGGATGCGCCTGGACGACGCCGGGACTTCTTTGGATGTGCCTTGGTTGCGCCTGGACGACGCCAGGACCGCCTAGGATGCACCTGAAAAACGCCGGGACTGCCTTGAATGCGTCTTGTATGCGCCTGGACAACGCCGGGACTGCTTTGGATGCTGCTTGGATGCGCCTCGGACGCGCCTCTGATGCGCCTCTGATGCGCCTGTACGACACCATGACCGCCTTGGATGTGTCTGGATGTTGCTGGAACCGTCTTGGATGTGCTTTTGATGTTCCTGGATGACGCCGGGACAGCGTTGGATGCGCCTTGGATGCCCCTGGACGACCCCACGACTCCCTTGGATGAGGCTGGACGACTACGGGACTGTCAAGGATGCACCTTGGATGCCCCTGGACGACGCCGGGACTGCCTCGGATAAGTCTCTGATACGCCGGGACTACACCAGTACCACCGTGGATGCGCCTGGATGACTTCGGGACTGCCTAGGATGTGCCTCTGATGCGTCATGGATGCGCCTGGACTATGGCAAGACTGCCTTGGATGCTCCTGGACGACGCAAGGACTGCCTTTGTTGCGCCTAGACGACACCGGGACCACCTCGGATGCACTTTGGATGCGCCTGGTCGGCGCTGGGACAGTCTTGGATGTGCCTGGACGATGCTGGGATTGCCTTGGATGCGTCTAGTCACCTCTGGAACGCCTTGGATAGGCCTGAAAGACGCCGGTATCACCTTGGATGCGCCTGGACAAATCCTGGACTGCCTTGGATGCGTCTGGATCACACCGTGACCTACTTGTATGCGCCTGGACGAAGCCGGGACTGCCTTAGATGTGCCTTGGATGCGCCTGGATGATGCAGGGACTGCCTTGGCTGCGGCTCGGCTGCGGCTCGGCTGCGGCTCGGCTGCGGCTCGGCTGCGGCTCGGCTGCGGCTGGGCTGCGGCTCGGCTGCGGCTGGGTTGCGGCTGGGCTGCGGCTCGGCTGCGGCTGGGCTGCGGCTCGGCTCGGCTGCGGCTCGGCTGCGGGTAACCCCTTGGACATGCTTTGGATGAACCTGGAAGACACCGGGACTGCCTTGGATGCACCTGGACGACGCCGGGACTTCTTTGGATGTGCCTTGGTTGCGCCTGGACGACGCCAGGACCGCCTATGTTGCACCTGAAAAACGCCGGGACTGCCTTGAATGCGTCTTGTATGCGCCTGGACAACGCCGGGATTGCCTTGGATGCGTCTAGTGACCTCTGGAAGGCCTTGGATGTGCCTGGACGACGCCTGGACCGCCTTGTATGCGCCTGGACGATCCTGGGACCGCCTTTGTGGCGCCTGGACGACATTGGGACCACCTTGGATGCGCGTAGACGATGCTGGGACTGCCTTTGATGCGCGTTCGATGCGCCTGTGCGACACCAGGACCGCCTTGAATGTGCCTGAAGCCGGGACTTCCTTAGATGTGCCTTGGATGCGCCTGGATGATGCAGGGACTGCCTTGGCTGCGGCTCGGCTGCGGCTCGGCTGCGGCTCGGCTGCGGCTCGGCTGCGGCTGGGCTGCGGATCGGTTGCGGCTGGGCTGCGGCTCGGCTGCGGCTCGGCTGCGGCTCGGCTGCGGGTAACCCCTTGGACATGCTTTGGATGAACCTGGAAGACACCGGGACTGCCTTGGATGCGCCTGGACGACGCCGGGACTTCTTTGGATGTGCCTTGGTTGCGCCTGGACGACGCCAGGACCGCCTATGTTGCACCTGAAAAACGCCGGGACTGCCTTGAATGCGTCTTGTATGCGCCTGGACAACGCCGGGACTACCTTGGATGCTGCTTGGATGCGCCTCGGACGCGCCTCTGATGCGCCTCTGATGCGCCTGTACGACACCAGGACCGCCTTGGATGTGTCTGGATGTTGCTGGGACCGTCTTGGATGTGCTTTTGATGTGCCTGGACGACGCCGGGACTTCTTTGGATGTGCCTTGGTTGCGCCTGGACAACGCCAGGACCGCCTAGGATGCACCTGAAAAACGCCGGGACTGCCTTGAATGCGTCTTGTATGCGCCTGGACAACGCCGGGACTGCCTTGGATGCTGCTTGGATGCGCCTCGGACGGGCCTCTGATGCGCCTCTGATGCGCCTGTACGACACCAGGACCGCCTTGGATGTGTCTGGATGTTACTGGAACCGTCTTGGATGTGCTTTTGATGTGCCTGGATGACGCCGGGACAGCGTTGGATGCGCCTTGGATGCCCCTGGACGACCCCAGGACTCCCTTGGATGAGGCTGGACGACTACGGGACTGTCAAGGATGCACCTTGGATGCCCCTGGACGACGCCGGGACTGTCTCGGATAAGTCTCTGATACGCCGGGACTACACCAGTACCACCGTGGATGCGCCTGGATGACTTCGGGACTGCGTAGGACGTGCCTCTGATGCGTCATGGGTGCGCCTGGACTATGGCAAGACTGCCTTGGATGCTCCTGGACGACGCCGGGACTGCCTCGGATAAGTCTCTGATACGCCGGGACTACACCAGTACCACCGTGGATGCGCCTGGATGACTTCGGGACTGCGTAGGACGTGCCTCTGATGCGTCATGGGTGCGCCTGGACTATGGCAAGACTGCCTTGGATGCTCCTGGACGACGCCGGGACTGCCTCGGATAAGTCTCTGATACGCCGGGACTACACCAGTACCACCGTGGATGCGCCTGGATGACTTCGGGACTGCGTAGGATGTGCCTCTGATGCGTCATGGGTGCGCCTGGACTATGGCAAGACTGCCTTGGATGCTCCTGGACGACGCAGGGACTGCCTTTGTTGCGCCTAGACGACACCGGGACCACCTCGGATGCACTTTGGATGCGCCTGATCGGCGCTGGGACAGTCTTGGATGTGCCTGGACGATGCTGGGATTGCCTTGGATGCGTCTAGTCACCTCTGGAACGCCTTGGATAGGCCTGAAAGACGCCGGTATCACCTTGGATGCGCCTGGACAAATCCTGGACTGCCTTGGATGCGTCTGGATCACACCGTGACCTACTTGTATGCGCCTGGACGAAGCCGGGACTGCCTTAGATGTGCCTTGGATGCGCCTGGATGATGCAGGGACTGCCTTGGCTGCGGCTCGGCTGCGGCTCGGCTGCGGCTCGGCTGCGGCTCGGCTGCGGCTCGGCTGCGGCTGGGCTGCGGCTGGGCTGCGGCTCGGCTGCGGCTGGGCTGCGGCTCGGCTCGGCTGCGGCTCGGCTGCGGGTAACCCCTTGGACATGCTTTGGATGAACCTGGAAGACACCGGGACTGCCTTGGATGCACCTGGACGACGCCGGGACTTCTTTGGATGTGCCTTGGTTGCGCCTGGACGACGCCAGGACCGCCTATGTTGCACCTGAAAAACGCCGGGACTGCCTTGAATGCGTCTTGTATGCGCCTGGACAACGCCGGGACTGCCTTGGATGCTGCTTGGATGCGCCTCGGACGCGCCTCTGATGCGCCTGTACGACACCAGGACCGCCTTGGATGTGTCTGGATGTTGCTGGGACCGTCTTGGATGTGCTATTGATGTGCCTGGACGACGCCGGGACTTCTTTGGATGTGCCTTGGTTGCGCCTGGACGACGCCAGGACCGCCTAGGATGCACCTGAAAAACGCCGGGACTGCCTTGAATGCGTCTTGTATGCGCCTGGACAACGCCGGGACTGCCTTGGATGCTAATTGGATGCGCCTCGGACGCGCCTCTGATGTGCCTCTGATGCGCCTGTACGACACCAGGACCGCCTTGGATGTGCTTTTGATGTGCCTGGATGACGCCGGGACAGCGTTGGATGCGCCTTGGATGCCCCTGGACGACCCCAGGACTCCCTTGGATGAGGCTGGACGACTACGGGACTGTCAAGGACGCACCTTGGATGCCCCTGGACGACGCCGGGACTGCCTCGGATATGTCTCTGATACGCCTGGACTACGCCAGTACCACCGTGGATGCGCCTGGATGACTTCGGGACTGCCTAGGATGTGCCTCTGATGCGTCATGGATGCGCCTGGACTATGGCAAGACTGCCTTGGATGCTCCTGGACGACGCAGGGACTGCCTTTGTTGCGCCTAGACGACACCGGGACCACCTCGGATGCACTTTGGATGCGCCTGATCGGCGCTGGGACAGTCTTGGATGTGCCTGGACGATGCTGGGATTGCCTTGGATGCGTCTAGTCACCTCTGGAACTTATTGGATAGGCCTGAAAGACGCCTGTATCACCTTGGATGCGCCTGGAAAAATCAGGGACTGCCTTGGATGCGTCTGGACGAAGCCGGGACTGCCTTAGATGTGCCTTGAATGCGCCTGGATGATGCAGGGACTGCCTAGGCTGTGGCTCGGCTGCGGCTCGGCTGCGGCTCGGCTGCGGCTCGGCTGCGGCTCGGCTGCGGCTGGGCTGCGGCTCGGCTGCGGCTGGGCTGCGGCTGGGCTGCGGCTCGGCTGCGGCTCGGCTGCGGCTCGGCTGCGGGTAACCCCTTGGACATGCTTTGGATGAACCTGGAAGACACCGGGACTGCCTTGGATGCGCCTGGACGACGCCGGGACTTCTTTGGATGTGCCTTGGTTGCGCTTGGACGACGCCAGGACCGCCTAGGATGCACCTGAAAAACGCCGGGACTGCCTTGAATGCGTCTTGTATGCGCCTGGACAACGCCGGGACTGCTTTGGATGCTGCTTGGATGCGCCTCGGACGCGCCTCTGATGCGCCTCTGATGCGCCTGTACGACACCAGGACCGCCTTGGATGTGTCTGGATGCTGCTGGAACCGTCTTGGATGTGCTTTTGATGTGCCTGGATGACGCCGGGACAGCGTTGGATGCGCCTTGGATGCCTTAAAGCCTACTTTGAAAGCCTAGCTCCAGTATGAAGCCCCTGAGCCTGACTTTAAAGCCTACTTTGAAAGCCTAGCTCCAGTATGAAGCCCCTGAGCCTGGCTTTAAAGCCTACTTTGAAAG
The DNA here is from genome assembly GCF_059516105.1 of Syngnathus floridae. Lineage (NCBI taxonomy): Eukaryota > Metazoa > Chordata > Actinopteri > Syngnathiformes > Syngnathidae > Syngnathus > Syngnathus floridae. The sequence goes on from NC_142426.1 coordinate 13,205,364, forward strand.
CCTAGCTCTACTCCGAAGCCCCTGAGCCTGGCTTTAAAGCCTACTTTGAAAGCCTAGCTCCAGTATGAAGCCCCTGAGCCTGGCTTTAAAGCCTACTTTGAAAGCCTAGCTCCAGTATGAAGCCCCTGAGCCTGGCTTTAAAGCCAACTTTGAAAGCCTAGCTCCAGTATGAAGCCCCAGAGCCTGGCTTTAAAGCCTACTTTGAAAGCCTAGCTCCAGTATGAAGCCCCTGAGCCTGGCTTTAAAGCCTACTTTGAAAGCCTAGCTCCAGTATGAAGCCCCTGAGCCTGGCTTTAAAGCCTACTTTGAAAGCCTAGCTCTACTCCGAAGCCCCTGAGCCTGGCTTTAAAGCCTACTTTGAAAGCCTAGCTCCAGTATGAAGCCCCTGAGCCTGACTTTAAAGCCTACTTTGAAAGCCTACCTTCAGTATGAAACCCCTGAGCCTGGCTTAAAGCCTACTTTGAAAGCCTAGCTCTACTCCGAAGCCCCTGAGCCTGGCTTTAAAGCCTACTTTGAAAGCCTAGCTCCAGTATGAAGCCCCTGAGCCTGGCTTTAAAGCCTACTTTGAAAGCCTAGCTCTACTCCGAAGCCCCTGAGCCTGGCTTTAAAGCCTACTTTGGAAGCCTAGCTCCAGTATGAAGCCCCTGAGCCTGGCTTTAAAGCCTACTTTGAAAGCCTAGCTCTACTCCGAAGCCCCTGAGCCTGGCTTTAAAGCCTACTTTGAAAGCCTAGCTCCAGTATGAAGCCCCTGAGCCTGGCTTTAAAGCCTACTTTGAAAGCCTAGCTCCAGTATGAAGCCCCTGAGCCTGTCTTTAAAGCCTACTTTGAAAGCCTAGCTCTACTCCGAAGCCCCTGAGCCTGGCTTTAAAGCCTACTTTGAAAGCCTAGCTCCAGTATGAAACCCTACTCTGAAGCCCCTGAGCCTGGCTTTAAAGCCTACTTTGGAAGCCTAGCTCCAGTATGAAGCCCCTGAGCCTGGCTTTAAAGCCTACTTTGAAAGCCTAGCTCTACCCCGAAGCCCCTGAGCCTGACTTTAAAGCCTACTTTGAAAGCCTCGCTCCAGTATGAAGCCCCTGAGCCTGGCTTTAAAGCCTACTTTGAAAGCCTACCTCCAGTATGAAGCCCCTGAGCTTGGTTTTAAAGCCTACTTTGAAAGCCTAGCTCCAGTATGAAACCCTACTCTGAAGCCCCTGAGCCTGGCTTTAAAGCCTACTTTGGAAGCCTAGCTCCAGTATGAAGCCCCTGAGCCTGGCTTTAAAGCCTACTTTGAAAGCCTAGCTCCAGTATGAAACCCTACTCTGAAGCCCCTGAGCCTGGCTTTAAAGCCTACTTTGGAAGCCTAGCTCCAGTATGAAGCCCCTGAGCCTGGGTTTAAAGCCTACTTTGAAAGCCTAGCTCTACTCCGAAGCCCCTGAGCCTGGCTTTAAAGCCTACTTTGAAAGCCTAGCTCCAGTATGAAGCCCCTGAGCCTGGCTTTAAAGCCTACTTTGAAAGCCTAGCTCCAGTATGAAGCCCCTGAGCCTGGCTTTAAAGCCTACTTTGAAAGCCTAGCTCCAGTATGAAGCCCCTGAGCCTGGCTTTAAAGCCTACTTTGAAAGCCTAGCTACAGTATGAAGCCCCTGAGCCTGGCTTTAAAGCCTGCTTTGAAAGCCTAGCTCCAGTATGAAGCCCCTGAGCCTGGCTTTAAAGCCTTCTTTGAAAGCCTAGCTCCAGTATGAAGCCCCTGAGCCTGGCTTTAAAGCCTACTTTGAAAGCCTAGCTCCAGTATGAAGCCCCTGAGACTGGCTTTAAAGCCTACTTTGAAAGCCTAGCTCCAGTATGAAGCCCCTGAGCCTGGCTTTAAAGCCTACTTTGAAAGCCTAGCTCCAGTATGAAACCCTACTCTGAAGACCCTGAGCCTGGCTTTAAAGCCTTATTTGAAAGCCTAGCTCTACCCCGAAGCCCCTGAGCCTGGCTTTAAAGCCTACTTTGAAAGCCTCGCTCCAGTATGAAGCCCCTGAGCCTGGCTTTAAAGCCTACTTTGAAAGCCTAGCTCCAGTATGAATCCCCTGAGCCTGGCTTTAAAGCCTACTTTGAAAGCCTAGCTCTACTCCGAAGTCCCTGAGCCTGGCTTTAAAGCCTACTTTGAAAGCCTAGCTCCAGTATGAAGCCCCTGAGCCTGGCTTTAAAGCCTACTTTGAAAGCCTAGCTCCAGTATCAAGCCCCTGAGCCTGGCTTTAAAGCCTACTTTGAAAGCCTAGCTCTACTCTGAAGCCCCTGAGCCTGGCTTTAAAGCCTACTTTGAAAGCCTAGCTCCAGTATGAAGCCCCTGAACCTGGCTTTAAAGCCTACTTTGAAAGCCTAGCTCTACTCCGAAGCCCCTGAGCCTGGCTTTAAAGCCTACTTTGAAAGCCTAGCTCCAGTATGAAGCCCTTGAGCCTGGCTTTAAAGCCTACTTTGAAAGCCGAGCTCCAGTATGAAGCCCCTGAGCCTGGCTTTAAAGCCTACTTTGAAAGCCTAGCTCTACTCCGAAGCCCCTGAGCCTGGCTTTAAAGCCTACTTTGAAAGCCTAGCTCCAGTATGAAGCCCCTGAGCCTGGCTTTAAAGCCTACTTTGAAAGCCTAGCTCAAGTATGAAGCCCCTGAGCCTGGCTTTAAAGCCTACTTTGAAAGCCTAGCTCCAGTATGAAACCCTACTCTGAAGCACCTGAGCCTGGCTTTAAAGCCTACTTTGGAAGCCTAGCTCCAGTATGAAGCCCCTGAGCCTGGCTTTAAAGCCTACTTTGAAAGCCTAGCTCTACTCCGAAGCCCCTGAACCTGGCTTTAAAGCCTACTTTGAAAGCCTAGCTCCAGTATGAAGCCCCTGAGCCTGGCTTTAAATCCTACTTTGAAAGCCTAGCTCCAGTATGAAGCCCCTGAGCCTGGCTTTAAAGCCTACTTTGAAAGCCTAGCTCCAGTATGAAACCCTACTCTGAAGCCCCTGAGCCTGGCTTTAAAGCCTACTTTGAAAGCCTAGCTCTACTCCGAAGCCCCTGAGCCTGGCTTTAAAGCCAACTTTGAAAGCCTAGTTCCAGTATGAAGCCCCTGAGCCTGGCTTTAAAGCCTACTTTGAAAGCCTAGCTCCAGTATGAAGCCCCTGAGCCTGGCTTTAAAGACTACTTTGAAAGCCTAGCTCCAGTATGAAGCCCCTGAGCCTGGCTTTAAAGCCTACATTGAAAGCCTAGCTCCAGTATGAAACCCTACTCTGAAGCCCCTGAGCCTGGCTTTAAAGCCTACTTTGGAAGCCTAGCTCCAGTATGAAGCCCCTGAGCCTGGCTTTAAAGCCTACTTTGAAAGCCTATCTCTACTCCGAAGCCCCTGAGCCTGGCTTTAAAGCCTACTTTAAAAGCCTAGCTCCAATATGAAGCCCCTGAGCCTGGCTTTAAAGCCTACTTTGAAAGCCTAGCTCCAGTATGAAGCACCTGAGCCTGGCTTTAAAGCCTACTTTGAAAGCCTAGCTCCAGTATGAAGCCCCTGAGCCTGACTTTAAAGCCTACTTTGAAAGCCTAGTTTCAGTATGAAACCCCTGAGCCTGGCTTAAAGCCTACTTTGAAAGCCTAGCTCCAGTATGAAGCTCCTGAGCCTGGCTTTAAAGCCTACTTTGAAAGCCTAGCTCTACCCCGAAGCCCCTGAGCCTGGCTTTAAAGCCTACTTTGAAAGCCTAGCTCCAGTATGAAGCCCCTGAGCCTGGCTTTAAAGCCTACTTTGAAAGCCTAGCTCTACTCCGAAGCCCCTGAGCCTGGCTTTAAAGCCTACTTTGAAAGCCTAGCTCCAGTATGAAGCCCCTGAGCCTGGCTTTAAAGCCTACTTTGGAAGCCTAGCTCTGGTATGAAGCCCCTGAGCCTGGCTTTAAAGCCTACTTTGAAAGCCTAGCTCCAGTATGAAGCCCCTGAGCCTGGCTTTAAAGCCCACTTTGAAAGCCTCGCTCTACTCCGAAGCCCCTGAGCCTGGCTTTAAAGCCTACTTTGAAAGCCTAGCTCCAGTATGAAGCCCCTGAGCCTGACTTTAAAGCCTACTTTGAAAGCCTAGCTCCAGTATGAAGCCCCTGAGCCTGGCTTTAAAGCCTACTTTGAAAGCCTAGCTCTACTCCGAAGCCCCTGAGCCTGGTTTTAAAGCCTACTTTGAAAGCCTAGCTACAGTATGAAGCCCCTGAGCCTGGCTTCAAAGCCTACTTTGAAAGCCTAGCTCTACTCCGAAGCCCCTGAGCCTGGCTTTAAAGCCTACTTCTAAAGCCTCGCTCCAGTATGAAGCCCCTGAGCCTGGCTTTAAAGCCTACTTTGAAAGCCTAGCTCTACTCCGAAACCCCTGAGCCTGGCTTTAAAGCCTACTTTGAAAGCCTAGCTCCAGTATGAAGCCCCTGAGCCTGGCTTTAAAGCCTACTTTGAAAGCCTAGCTCCAGTATGAAACCCTACTCTGAAGCCCCTGAGCCTGGCTTTAAAGCCTTCTTTGGAAGCCTAGCTCCAGTATGAAGCCCCTGAGCCTGGCTTTAAAGTCTACTTTGAAAGCCTAGCTCTACTCCGAAGCCCCTGAGCCTGGCTTTAAAGCCTTCTTTGGAAGCCTAGCTCCAATATGAAGCCCCTGAGCCTGGCTTTAAAGCCTACTTTGAAAGCCTAGCTCCAGTATGAAGCTCCTGAGCCTGGCTTTAAAGCCTACTTTGAAAGCCTAGCTCCAGTATGAAGCCCCTGAGCCTGGCTTTAAAGCCTACTTTGAAAGCCTAGCTCCAGTATGAAGCCCCTGAGCCTGGCTTTAAAGCCTACTTTGAAAGCCTAGCTCCAGTATGAAGCCCCTGAGCCTGGCTTTAAAACCTACTTTGAAAGCCTAGCTCTACTCCGAAGCCCCTGAGCCTGGCTTTAAAGCCTACTTTGAAAGCCTAGCTCTACCCCGAAGCCCCTGAGCCTGGCTTTAAAGCCTACTTTGAAAGACTAGCTCCAGTATGAAGCCCCTGAGCCTGGCTTTAAAGCCTACTTTGAAAGCCTAGCTCCAGTATGAAGCCCCTGAGCCTGGCTTTAAAACCTACTTTGAAAGCCTAGCTCCAGTATGAAGCCCCTGAGCCTGGCTTTAAAGCCTACTTTGAAAGCCTAGCTCCAGTATGAAGCCCCTGAGCCTGTCTTTAAAGCCTACTTTGAAAGCCTAGCTCTACCCTGGAGCCCCTGAGCCTGGCTTAAAGCCTACTTTGAAAGCCTAGCTCTACTCCGAAGCCCCTGAGCCTGGCTTTAAAGCCTACTTTGAAAGCCTAGCTCCAGTATGAAGCCCCTGAGCCTGGCTTTAAAGCCTACTTTGAAAGCCTTGCTCTACTCCGAAGCCCCTGAGCCTGGCTTTAAAGCCTACTTTGAAAGCCTTGCTCTACTCCGAAGCCCCTGAGCCTGGGTTTAAAGCCTACTTTGAAAGCCTAGCTCCAGTATGAAGCCCCTGAGCCTGGCTTTAAAGCCTACTTTGAAAGCCTAGCTCCAGTATGAATCCCTACTCTGAAGCCCCTGAGCCTGGCTTTAAAGCCTACTTTGAAAGCCTAGCTCCAGTATGAAGCCCCTGAGCCTGGCTTTAAAGCATACTTTGAAAGCCTAGCTCCAGTATGAAACCCTACTCTGAAGCCCCTGAGCCTGGCTTTAAAGCCTACATCGGAAGCCTAGCTCCAGTATGAAGCCCCTGAGCCTGGCTTTAAAGCCTACTTTGAAAGCCTAGCTCTACTCCGAAGCCCCTGAGCCTGGCTTTAAAGCCTACTTTGGAAGCCTAGCTCCAGTATGAAGCCCCTGAGCCTGGCTTTAAAGCCTACTTTGAAAGCCTAGCTCTACCCCGAAGCCCCTGAGCCTGGCTTTAAAGCCTACTTTGAAAGCCTAACTCCAGTATGAAGCCCCTGAGTCTGGCTTTAAAGCCTACTTTGAAAGCCTAGCTCTACTCCGAAGCCCCTGAGCCTGGCTTTAAAGCCTACTTTGAAAGCCTAGCTCCAGTATGAAGCCCCTGAGCCTGGCTTTAAAGCCTACTTTGAAAGCCTAGCTCTACTCCGAAGCCCCTTGAGCCTGGCTTTAAAGCCTACTTTGAAAGCCTAGCTCCAGTATGAAACCCTACTCTGAAGCCCCTGAGCCTGGCTTTAAAGCCTACTTTGAAAGCCTAGCTCCAGTATGAAGCCCCTGAGCCTGGCTTTAAAGCCTACTTTGAAAGCCTAGCTCTACTCCGAAGCCCCTGAGCCTGGCTTTAAAGCCAACTTTGAAAGCCTAGCTCCAGTATGAAGCACCTGAGCCTGGCTTTAAAGCCTACTTTGAAAGCCTAGCTCCAGTATGAAGACCCTGAGCCTGGCTTTAAAGCCTACTTTGAAAGCCTAGCTCCAGTATGAAGCCCCTGAGCCTGGCTTTAAAGCCTACTTTGAAAGCCTAGCTCCAGTATGAAGCCCCTGAGCCTGGCTTTAAAGCCTACTTTGAAAGCCTTGCTCCAGTATGAAGCCCCTGAGCCTGGCTTTAAAGCCTACTTTGAAAGCCTAGCTCCAGTATGAAGCCCCTGAGCCTGGCTTTAAAGCCTACTTTGAAAGCCTAGCTCCAGTATGAAGCCCCTGAGCCTGGCTTTAAAGCCTACTTTGAAAGCCTAGCTCCAGTATGAAGCCCCTGAGCCTGGCTTTAAAGCCTACTTTGAAAGCCTAGCTCCAGTATGAAACCCTACTCTGAAGCCCCTGAGCCTGGCTTTAAAGCCTACATCGGAAGCCTAGCTCCAGTATGAAGCCCCTGAGCCTGGCTTTAAAGCCTACTTTGAAAGCCTAGCTCTACTCCGAAGCCCCTGAGCCTGGCTTTAAAGCCTACTTTGAAAGCCTAGCTCCAGTATGAAGCCCCTGAGCCTGACTTTAAAGCCTACTTTGAAAGCCTAGCTCCAGTATGAAGCCCCTGAGCCTGGCTTTAAAGCCTACTTTGAAAGCCTAGCTCTACTCCGAGGCCCCTGAGCCTGGCTTTAAAGCCTACTTTGAAAGCCTAGCTCCAGTATGAAGCCCCTGAGCCTGGCTTTAAAGCCTACTTTGAAAGCCTAGCTCCAGTATGAAACCCTACTCTGAAGCCCCTGAGCCTGGCTTTAAAGCCTTCTTTGGAAGCCTAGCTCCAGTATGAAGCCCCTGAGCCCGGCTTTAAAGCCTACTTTGAAAGCTTAGCTCTACTCCGAAGCCCCTGAGCCTGGCTTTTAAGCCTACTTCTAAAGCCTCGCTCCAGTATGAAGCCCCTGAGCCTGGCTTTTAAGCCTTTTTTGAAAGCCTAGCTCCAGTATGAAGCCCCTGAGCCTGGCTTTAAAGCCTACTTTGAAAGCCTACCTCCAGTAGGAAGCCCCTGAGCCGGGCTTTAAAGCCTACTTTGAAAGCCTAGCTCCAGTATGAAGCCCCTGAGCCTGGCTTTAAAGCATACTTTGAAAGCCTAGCTCCAGTATGAAGCCCCTGAGCCTGGCTTTAAAGCCTACTTTGAAAGCCTAGCTCTACTCCAAAGCCCCTGAGCCTGGCTTTAAAGCCTACTTTGAAAGCCTAGCTCTACCCCGAAGCCCCTGAGCCTGGCTTTAAAGCCTACTTTGAAAGCCTTGCTCTACTCCGAAGCCCCTGAGCCTGGCTTTAAAGCCTACTTTGAAAGCCTTGCTCTACTCCGAAGCCCCTGAGCCTGGGTTTAAAGCCTACTTTGAAAGCCTAGCTCCAGTATGAAGCCCCTGAGCCTGGCTTTAAAGCCTACTTTGAAAGCCTAGCTCTACCCCGAAGCCCCTGAGCCTGACTTTAAAGCCTACTTTGAAAGCCTCGCTCCAGTATGAAGCCCCTGAGCCTGGCTTTAAAGCCTACTTTGAAAGCCTACCTCCAGTATGAAGCCCCTGAGCCTGGTTTTAAAGCCTACTTTGAAAGCCTAGCTCCAGTATGAAACCCTACTCTGAAGCCCCTGAGCCTGGCTTTAAAGCCTACTTTGGAAGCCTAGCTCCAGTATGAAGCCCCTGAGCCTGGCTTTAAAGCCTTCTTTGGAAGCCTAGCTCCAGTATGAAGCCCCTGAGCCTGGCTTTAAAGCCTACTTTGAAAGCCTAGCTCTACTCCGAAGCCCCTGAGCCTGGCTTTAAAGCCTACTTTGAAAGCCTAGCTACAGTATGAAGCCCCTGAGCCTGGCTTCAAAGCCTACTTTGAAAGCGTAGCTCTACTCCGAAGCCCCTGAGCCTGGCTTTAAAGCCTACTTCTAAAGCCTCGCTCCAGTATGAAGCCCCTGAGCCTGGCTTTTAAGCCTTTTTTGAAAGCCTAGCTCCAGTACGAAGCCCCTGAGCCTGGCTTTAAAGCCTACTTTGAAAGCCTAGCTCCAGTAGGAAGCCCCTGAGCCGGGCTTTAAAGCCTACTTTGAAAGCCTAGCTCCAGTATGAAGCCCCTGAGCCTGGCTTTAAAGCATACTTTGAAAGCCTAGCTCCAGTATGAAGCCCCTGAGCCTGGCTTTAAAGCCTACTTTGAAAGCCTAGCTCTACTCCGAAGCCCCTGAGCCTGGCTTTAAAGCCTACTTTGAAAGCCTTGCTCTACTCCGAAGCCCCTGAGCCTGGCTTTAAAGCCTACTTTGAAAGCCTTGCTCTACTCCGAAGCCCCTGAGCCTGGGTTTAAAGCCTACTTTGAAAGCCTAGCTTCAGTATGAAGCCCCTGAGCCTGGCTTTAAAGCCTACTTTGAAAGCCTAGCTCCAGTATGAAACCCTACTCTGAAGCCCCTGAGCCTGGCTTTAAAGCCTACTTTGGAAGCCTAGCTCCAGTATGAAGCCCCTGAGCCTGGCTTTAAAGCCTACTTTGAAAGCCTAGCTCTACCCCGAAGCCCCTGAGCCTGACTTTAAAGCCTACTTTGAAAGCCTCGCTCCAGTATGAAGCCCCTGAACCTGGCTTTAAAGCCTACTTTGAAAGCCTAGCTCTACTCCGAAGCCCCTGAGCCTGGCTTTAAAGCCTACTTTGAAAGCCTTGCTCCAGTATGAAGCCCCTGAGCCTGGCTTTAAAGCCTACTTTGAAAGCCTAGCTCCAGTATGAAGCCCCTGAGCCTGGCTTTAAAGCCTACTTTGAAATCCTAGCTCTACTCCGAAGCCCCTGAGCCTGGCTTTAAAGCCTACTTTAAAAGTCTAGCTCTAATCGGAAGCCCCTGATCCTGGCTTTAAAGCCTACTTTGAAAGCCTAGCTCCAGTATGAAGCCCCTGAGCCTGGCTTTAAAGCCTACTTTGAAAGCCTAGCTCCAGTATGAAGCCCCTGAGCCTGGCTTTAAAGCCTACTTTGAAAGCCTAGCTCTACTCCGAAGCCCCTGAGCCTGGCTTTAAAGCCTACTTTGAAAGCCTAGCTCCAGTATGAAGCCCCTGAGCCTGGCTTTAAAGCCTACTTTGAAAGCCTAGCTCCAGTATGAAGCCCCTTAGCCTGGCTTTAAAGCCTACTTTGAAAGCCTAGCTCCAGTATGAAGCCCCTGAGCCTGGCTTTAAAGCCTACTTTGAAAGCATGCAGTATGAAGCCCCTGAGCCTGGCTTTAAAGCCTACTTTGAAAGCCTAGCTCCAGTATGAAGCCCCTGAGCCTGACTTTAAAGCCTACTTTGAAAGCCTCGCTCCAGTATGAAGCCCCTGAACCTGGCTTTAAAGCCTACTTTGAAAGCCTAGCTCTACTCCGAAGCCCCTGAGCCTGGCTTTAAAGCCTACTTTGAAAGCCTTGCTCCAGTATGAAGCCCCTGAGCCTGGCTTTAAAGCCTACTTTGAAAGCCTAGCTCCAGTATGAAGCCCCTGAGCCTGGCTTTAAAGCCTACTTTGAAATCCTAGCTCTACTCCGAAGCCCCTGAGCCTGGCTTTAAAGCCTACTTTAAAAGTCTAGCTCTAATCGGAAGCCCCTGATCCTGGCTTTAAAGCCTACTTTGAAAGCCTAGCTCCAGTATGAAGCCCCTGAGCCTGGCTTTAAAGCCTACTTTGAAAGCCTAGCTCCAGTATGAAGCCCCTGAGCCTGGCTTTAAAGCCTACTTTGAAAGCCTAGCTCTACTCCGAAGCCCCTGAGCCTGGCTTTAAAGCCTACTTTGAAAGCCTAGCTCCAGTATGAAGCCCCTGAGCCTGGCTTTAAAGCCTACTTTGAAAGCCTAGCTCCAGTATGAAGCCCCCGAGCCTGGCTTTAAAGCCTACTTTGAAAGCCTAGCTCCAGTATGAAGCCCCTGAGCCTGGCTTTAAAGACTTCTTTGAAAGCCTAGCTCCAGTATGAAGCCCCTGAGCCTGGTTTTAAAGACTTCTTTGAAAGCCTAGCTCCAGTATGAAGCCCCTGAGCCTGGCTTTAAAGCCTACTTTGAAAGCCTAGCTCCAGTATGAAGCCCCTTAGCCTGGCTTTAAAGCCTACTTTGAAAGCCTAGCTCCAGTATGAAGCCCCTGAGCCTGGCTTTAAAGCCTACTTTGAAAGCATGCAGTATGAAGCCCCTGAGCCTGGCTTTAAAGCCTACTTTGAAAGCCTAGCTCCAGTATGAAGCCCCTTAGCCTGGCTTTAAAGCCTACTTTGAAAGCCTAGCTCTACTCTGAAGCCCCTGAGCCTGGCTTTAAAGCCTACTTTGAAAGCCTAGCTCCAGTATGAAGCCCCTGAACCTGGCTTTAAAGCCTACTTTGAAAGCCTAGCTCTACTCCGAAGCCCCTGAGCCTGGCTTTAAAGCCTACTTTGAAAGCCTAGCTCCAGTATGAAGCCCTTGAGCCTGGCTTTAAAGCCTACTTTGAAAGCCGAGCTCCAGTATGAAGCCCCTGAGCCTGGCTTTAAAGCCTACTTTGAAAGCCTAGCTCTACTCCGAAGCCCCTGAGCCTGGCTTTAAAGCCTACTTTGAAAGCCTAGCTCCAGTATGAAGCCCCTGAGCCTGGCTTTAAAGCCTACTTTGAAAGCCTAGCTCAAGTATGAAGCCCCTGAGCCTGGCTTTAAAGCCTACTTTGAAAGCCTAGCTCCAGTATGAAACCCTACTCGCAAGCCCCGAGCCTGGCTTTAAAGCCTACTTTGGAAGCCTAGCTCCAGTATGAAGCCCCTGAGCCTGGCTTTAAAGCCTACTTTGAAAGCCTAGCTCTACTCCGAAGCCCCTGAACCTGGCTTTAAAGCCTACTTTGAAAGCCTAGCTCCAGTATGAAGCCCCTGAGCCTGGCTTTAAAGCCTACTTTGAAAGCCTAGCTCTACTCTGAAGCCCCTGAGCCTGGCTTTAAAGCCTACTTTGAAAGCCTAGCTCCAGTATGAAACCCTACTCTGAAGCCCCTGAGCCTGGCTTTAAAGCCTACTTTGGAAGCCTAGCTCCAGTATGAAGCCCCTGAGCCTGGCTTTAAAGCCTACTTTGAAAGCCTAGCTCCAGTATGAAGCCCCTGAGCCTGGCTTTAAAGCCTACTTTGAAAGCCTAGCTCCAGTATGAAGCCCCTGAGCCTGGCTTTAAAGCCTACTTTGAAAGCCTAGCTCTACTCCGAAGCCCCTGAGCCTGGCTTTAAAGCCTACTTTGAAAGCCTAGCTCCAGTATGAAGCCCCTGAGCCTGGCTTTAAAGCCTACTTTGAAAGCCTAGCTCCAGTATGAAGCCCCTGAGCCTGGCTTTAAAGCCTACTTTGAAAGCCTAGCTCTACTCCGAAGCCCCTGAGCCTGGCTTTAAAGCCAACTTTGAAAGCCTAGTTCCAGTATGAAGCCCCTGAGCCTGGCTTTAAAGCCTACTTTGAAAGCCTAGCTCCAGTATGAAGCCCCTGAGCCTGGCTTTAAAGACTACTTTGAAAGCCTAGCTCCAGTATGAAGCCCCTGAGCCTGGCTTTAAAGCCTACATTGAAAGCCTAGCTCTAGTATGAAACCCTACTCTGAAGCCCCTGAGCCTGGCTTTAAAGCCTACTTTGAAAGCCTAGCTCCAGTATGAAGCCCCTGAGCCTGGCTTTAAAGCCTACTTTGAAAGCCTAGCTCCAGTATGAAACCCTACTCTGAAGCCCCTGAGCCTGGCTTTAAAGCCTACTTTGGAAGCCTAGCTCCAGTATGAAGCCCCTGAGCCTGGCTTTAAAGCCTACTTTGAAAGCCTAGCTCTACTCTGAAGTCCCTGAGCCTGGCTTTAAAGCCTACTTTGAAAGCCTAGCTCCAGTATGAAGCCCCTGAGCCTGGCTTTAAAGCCTACTTTGAAAGCCTAGCTCCAGTATCAAGCCCCTGAGCCTGGCTTTAAAGCCTAATTTGAAAGCCTAGCTCTACTCCGAAGCCCCTGAGCCTGGCTTTAAAGCCTACTTTGAAAGCCTAGGTCCAGTATGAAGCCCCTGAACCTGGCTTTAAAGCCTACTTTGAAAGCCTAGCTCTACTCCGAAGCCCCTGAGCCTGGCTTTAAAGCCTACTTTGAAAGCCTAGCTCCAGTATGAAGCCCCTGAGCCTGGCTTTAAATCCTACTTTAAAGCCTAGCTCCAGTATGAAGCCCCTGAGCATGGTTTTAAAGCCTACTTTGAAAGCCTAGCTCCAGTTTGAAACCCTACTCTGAAGCCCCTGAGCCTGGCTTTAAAGCCTACTTTGGAAGCCTAGCTCCAGTATGAAGCCCCTGAGCCTGGCTTTAAAGCCTACTTTGAAAGCCTAGCTCTACTCCGAAGCCCCTGAACCTGGCTTTAAAGCCTACTTTGAAAGCCTAGCTCCAGTATGAAGCCCCTGAGCCTGGCTTTAAATCCTACTTTGAAAGCCTAGCTCCAGTATGAAGCCCCTGAGCCTGGCTTTAAAGCCTACTTTGAAAGCCTAGCTCCAGTATGAAACCCTACTCTGAAGCCCCTGAGCCTGGCTTTAAAGTCTACTTTGGAAGCCTAGCTCCAGTATGAAGCCCCTGAGCCTGGCTTTAAAGCCTACTTTGAAAGCCTAGCTCCAGTATGAAGCCCCTGAGCCTGGCTTTAAAGCCTACTTTGAAAGCCTAGCTCCAGTATGAAGCCCCTGAGCCTGGCTTTAAAGCCTACTTTGAAAGCCTAGCTCCAGTATGAAACCCTACTCTGAAGCCCCTGAGCCTGGCTTTAAAGCCTACTTTGAAAGCCTAGCTCCAGTATGAAGCCCCTTAGCCTGGCTTTAAAGCCTACTTTGAAAGCCTAGCTCTACTCTGAAGCCCCTGAGCCTGGCTTTAAAGCCTACTTTGAAAGCCTAGCTCCAGTATGAAGCCCCTGAACCTGGCTTTAAAGCCTACTTTGAAAGCCTAGCTCTACTCCGAAGCCCCTGAGCCTGGCTTTAAAGCCTACTTTGAAAGCCTAGCTCCAGTATGAAGCCCTTGAGCCTGGCTTTAAAGCCTACTTTGAAAGCCGAGCTCCAGTATGAAGCCCCTGAGCCTGGCTTTAAAGCCTACTTTGAAAGCCTAGCTCTACTCCGAAGCCCCTGAGCCTGGCTTTAAAGCCTACTTTGAAAGCCTAGCTCCAGTATGAAGCCCCTGAGCCTGGCTTTAAAGCCTACTTTGAAAGCCTAGCTCAAGTATGAAGCCCCTGAGCCTGGCTTTAAAGCCTACTTTGAAAGCCTAGCTCCAGTATGAAACCCTACTCGCAAGCCCCGAGCCTGGCTTTAAAGCCTACTTTGGAAGCCTAGCTCCAGTATGAAGCCCCTGAGCCTGGCTTTAAAGCCTACTTTGAAAGCCTAGCTCTACTCCGAAGCCCCTGAACCTGGCTTTAAAGCCTACTTTGAAAGCCTAGCTCCAGTATGAAGCCCCTGAGCCTGGCTTTAAAGCCTACTTTGAAAGCCTAGCTCTACTCTGAAGCCCCTGAGCCTGGCTTTAAAGCCTACTTTGAAAGCCTAGCTCCAGTATGAAACCCTACTCTGAAGCCCCTGAGCCTGGCTTTAAAGCCTACTTTGGAAGCCTAGCTCCAGTATGAAGCCCCTGAGCCTGGCTTTAAAGCCTACTTTGAAAGCCTAGCTCCAGTATGAAGCCCCTGAGCCTGGCTTTAAAGCCTACTTTGAAAGCCTAGCTCCAGTATGAAGCCCCTGAGCCTGGCTTTAAAGCCTACTTTGAAAGCCTAGCTCTACTCCGAAGCCCCTGAGCCTGGCTTTAAAGCCTACTTTGAAAGCCTAGCTCCAGTATGAAGCCCCTGAGCCTGGCTTTAAAGCCTACTTTGAAAGCCTAGCTCCAGTATGAAGCCCCTGAGCCTGGCTTTAAAGCCTACTTTGAAAGCCTAGCTCTACTCCGAAGCCCCTGAGCCTGGCTTTAAAGCCAACTTTGAAAGCCTAGTTCCAGTATGAAGCCCCTGAGCCTGGCTTTAAAGCCTACTTTGAAAGCCTAGCTCCAGTATGAAGCCCCTGAGCCTGGCTTTAAAGACTACTTTGAAAGCCTAGCTCCAGTATGAAGCCCCTGAGCCTGGCTTTAAAGCCTACATTGAAAGCCTAGCTCTAGTATGAAACCCTACTCTGAAGCCCCTGAGCCTGGCTTTAAAGCCTACTTTGAAAGCCTAGCTCCAGTATGAAGCCCCTGAGCCTGGCTTTAAAGCCTACTTTGAAAGCCTAGCTCCAGTATGAAACCCTACTCTGAAGCCCCTGAGCCTGGCTTTAAAGCCTACTTTGGAAGCCTAGCTCCAGTATGAAGCCCCTGAGCCTGGCTTTAAAGCCTACTTTGAAAGCCTAGCTCTACTCTGAAGTCCCTGAGCCTGGCTTTAAAGCCTACTTTGAAAGCCTAGCTCCAGTATGAAGCCCCTGAGCCTGGCTTTAAAGCCTACTTTGAAAGCCTAGCTCCAGTATCAAGCCCCTGAGCCTGGCTTTAAAGCCTAATTTGAAAGCCTAGCTCTACTCCGAAGCCCCTGAGCCTGGCTTTAAAGCCTACTTTGAAAGCCTAGGTCCAGTATGAAGCCCCTGAACCTGGCTTTAAAGCCTACTTTGAAAGCCTAGCTCTACTCCGAAGCCCCTGAGCCTGGCTTTAAAGCCTACTTTGAAAGCCTAGCTCCAGTATGAAGCCCCTGAGCCTGGCTTTAAATCCTACTTTAAAGCCTAGCTCCAGTATGAAGCCCCTGAGCATGGTTTTAAAGCCTACTTTGAAAGCCTAGCTCCAGTTTGAAACCCTACTCTGAAGCCCCTGAGCCTGGCTTTAAAGCCTACTTTGGAAGCCTAGCTCCAGTATGAAGCCCCTGAGCCTGGCTTTAAAGCCTACTTTGAAAGCCTAGCTCTACTCCGAAGCCCCTGAACCTGGCTTTAAAGCCTACTTTGAAAGCCTAGCTCCAGTATGAAGCCCCTGAGCCTGGCTTTAAATCCTACTTTGAAAGCCTAGCTCCAGTATGAAGCCCCTGAGCCTGGCTTTAAAGCCTACTTTGAAAGCCTAGCTCCAGTATGAAACCCTACTCTGAAGCCCCTGAGCCTGGCTTTAAAGTCTACTTTGGAAGCCTAGCTCCAGTATGAAGCCCCTGAGCCTGGCTTTAAAGCCTACTTTGAAAGCCTAGCTCCAGTATGAAGCCCCTGAGCCTGGCTTTAAAGCCTACTTTGAAAGCCTAGCTCCAGTATGAAGCCCCTGAGCCTGGCTTTAAAGCCTACTTTGAAAGCCTAGCTCCAGTATGAAACCCTACTCTGAAGCCCCTGAGCCTGGCTTTAAAGCCTACTTTGGAACTCTAGCTCCAGTATGAAGCCCCTGAGCCTGGCTTTAAAGCCTACTTTGAAAGCCTAGCTCTACTCCGAAGCCCCTGAGCCTGGCTTTAAAGCCTACTTTGAAAGCCTAGCTCAAGTATGAAGCCCCTGAGCCTGGCTTTAAAGCCTACTTTGAAAGCCTAGCTCTACTCCGAAGCCCCTGAGCCTGGCTTTAAAGCCTACTTTGAAAGCCTAGCTCCAGTATGAAGCCCCTGAGCTTGGCTTTAAAGCCTACTTTGAAAGCCTAGCTCCAGTATGAAGCCCCTGAGCCTGGCTTTAAAGCCTACTTTGAAAGCCTAGCTCAAGTATGAAGCCCCTGAGCCTGGCTTTAAAGCCTACTTTGAAAGCCTAGCTCTACTCCGAAGCCCCTGAGCCTGGCTTTAAAGCCTACTTTGAAAGCCTAGCTCCAGTATGAAGCCCCTGAGCCTGACTTTAAAGCCTACTTTGAAAGCCTAGCTTCAGTATGAAACCCCTGAGCTTGGCTTAAAGCCTACTTTGAAAGCCTAGCTCCAGTATGAAGCCCCTGAGCCTGACTTTAAAGCCTACTTTGAAAGCCTAGCTCCAGTATGAAGCCCCTGAGCCTGGCTTTAAAGCCTACTTTGAAAGCCTAGCTCTACTCCGAAGCCCCTGAGCCTGGCTTTAAAGCCTACTTTGAAAGCCTAGCTCCAGTATGAAGCCCCTGAGCCTGGCTTTAAAGCCTACTTTGAAAGCCTAGCTCTACTCCGAAGCCCCTGAGCCTGGCTTTAAAGCCTACTTTGAAAGCCTAGCTCCAGTATGAAACCCTACTCTGAAGCCCCTGAGCCTGGCTTTAAAGCCTACTTTGAAAGCCTAGCTCCAGTATGAAGCCCCTGAGCCTGGCTTTAAAGCCTACTTTGAAAGCCTAGCTCTACTCCGAAGCCCCTGAGCCTGGCTTTAAAGCCTACTTTGAAAGCCTAGCTCCAGTATGAAGCCCCTGAGCCTGGCTTTAAAGCCTACTTTGAAAGCCTAGCTCTACTCCGAAGCCCCTGAGCCTGGCTTTAAAGCCTACTTTGAAAGCCTAGCTACAGTATGAAACCCTACTCTGAAGCCCCTGAGCCTGGCTTTAAAGCCTACTTTGAAAGCCTAGCTCCAGTATGAAGCCCCTGAGCCTGGCTTTAAAGCCTACTTTGAAAGCCTAGCTCTACTCCGAAGCCCCTGAGCCTGGCTTTAAAGCCTACTTTGAAAGCCTAGCTCCAGTATGAAGCCCCTGAGCCTGACTTTAAAGCCTACTTTGAAAGCCTAGCTCCAGTATGAAGCCCCTGAGCCTGGCTTTAAAGCCTACTTTGAAAGCCTAGCTCTACTCCGAAGCCCCTGAGCCTGGTTTTAAAGCCTACTTTGAAAGCCTAGCTACAGTATGAAGCCCCTGAGCCTGGCTTCAAAGCCTACTTTGAAAGCCTAGCTCTACTCCGAAGCCCCTGAGCCTGGCTTTAAAGCCTACTTCTAAAGCCTCGCTCCAGTATGAAGCCCCTGAGCCTGGCTTTAAAGCCTACTTTGAAAGCCTAGCTCTACTCCGAAACCCCTGAGCCTGGCTTTAAAGCCTACTTTGAAAGCCTAGCTCCAGTATGAAGCCCCTGAGCCTGGCTTTAAAGCCTACTTTGAAAGCCTAGCTCCAGTATGAAACCCTACTCTGAAGCCCCTGAGCCTGGCTTTAAAGCCTTCTTTGGAAGCCTAGCTCCAGTATGAAGCCCCTGAGCCTGGCTTTAAAGTCTAATTTGAAAGCCTAGCTCTACTCCGAAGCCCCTGAGCCTGGCTTTAAAGCCTTCTTTGGAAGCCTAGCTCCAATATGAAGCCCCTGAGCCTGGCTTTAAAGCCTACTTTGAAAGCCTAGCTCCAGTATGAAGCTCCTGAGCCTGGCTTTAAAGCCTACTTTGAAAGCCTAGCTCCAGTATGAAGCCCCTGAGCCTGGCTTTAAAGCCTACTTTGAAAGCCTAGCTCCAGTATGAAGCCCCTGAGCCTGGCTTTAAAGCCTACTTTGAAAGCCTAGCTCCAGTATGAAGCCCCTGAGCCTGGCTTTAAAACCTACTTTGAAAGCCTAGCTCTACTCCGAAGCCCCTGAGCCTGGCTTTAAAGCCTACTTTGAAAGCCTAGCTCTACCCCGAAGCCCCTGAGCCTGGCTTTAAAGCCTACTTTGAAAGACTAGCTCCAGTATGAATCCCCTGAGCCTGGCTTTAAAGCCTACTTTGAAAGCCTAGCTCCAGTATGAAGCCCCTGAGCCTGGCTTTAAAACCTACTTTGAAAGCCTAGCTCCAGTATGAAGCCCCTGAGCCTGGCTTTAAAGCCTACTTTGAAAGCCTAGCTCCAGTATGAAGCCCCTGAGCCTGGCTTTAAAGCCTACTTTGAAAGCCTAGCTCTACCCTGGAGCCCCTGAGCCTGGCTTAAAGCCTACTTTGAAAGCCTAGCTCTACTCCGAAGCCCCTGAGCCTGGCTTTAAAGCCTACTTTGAAAGCCTAGCTCCAGTATGAAGCCCCTGAGCCTGGCTTTAAAGCCTACTTTGAAAGCCTTGCTCTACTCCGAAGCCCCTGAGCCTGGCTTTAAAGCCTACTTTGAAAGCCTTGCTCTACTCCGAAGCCCCTGAGCCTGGGTTTAAAGCCTACTTTGAAAGCCTAGCTCCAGTATGAAGCCCCTGAGCCTGGCTTTAAAGCCTACTTTGAAAGCCTAGCTCCAGTATGAATCCCTACTCTGAAGCCCCTGAGCCTGGCTTTAAAGCCTACTTTGGAAGCCTAGCTCCAGTATGAAGCCCCTGAGCCTGGCTTTAAAGCCTGCTTTGAAAGCCTAGCTCCAGTAGGAAGCCCCTGAGCCGGGCTTTAAAGCCTACTTTGAAAGCCTAGCTCCAGTATGAAGCCCCTGAGCCTGGCTTTAAAGCATACTTTGAAAGCCTAGCTCCAGTATGAAACCCTACTCTGAAGCCCCTGAGCCTGGCTTTAAAGCCTTCTTTGGAAGCCTAGCTCCAATATGAAACCCCTGAGCCTGGCTTAAAGCCTACTTTGAAAGCCTAGCTCTACCCCGAAGCCCCTGAGCCTGACTTTAAAGCCTACTTTGAAAGCCTCGCTCCAGTATGAAGCCCCTGAACCTGGCTTTAAAGCCTACTTTGAAAGCCTAGCTCTACTCCGAAGCCCCTGAGCCTGGCTTTAAAGCCTACTTTGAAAGCCTAGCTACAGTCTGAAGCCCCTGAGCCTGGTTTCAAAGCCTACTTTGAAAGCCTAGCTCTACCCCGAAGCCCCTGAGCCTGGCTTTAAAGCCTACTTTGAAAGCCTAGCTCTACTCCGAAGCCCCTGAGCCTGGCTTTAAAGCCTACTTTGAAAGCCTAGCTCTACTCCGACACCCCTGAGCCTGACTTTAAAGCCTACTTTGAAAGCCTCGCTCCAGTATGAAGCCCCTGAGCCTGGCTTTAAAGCCTACTTTGAAAGCCTAGCTCCAGTATGAAGCCCCTGACGCCTGGCTTTAAAGCCTACTTTGAAAGCCTAGCTCCAGTATGAAACCCTACTCTGAAGCCCCTGAGCCTGGCTTTAAAGCCTACTTTGGAAGCCTAGCTCCAGTATGAAGCCCCTGAGCCTGGCTTTAAAGCCTACTTTGAAAGCCTAGCTCTACTCC
This sequence comes from Syngnathus floridae, assembly GCF_059516105.1. Taxonomy (NCBI): domain Eukaryota; kingdom Metazoa; phylum Chordata; class Actinopteri; order Syngnathiformes; family Syngnathidae; genus Syngnathus; species Syngnathus floridae. Next base: position 13,224,485 of record NC_142426.1, read on the forward strand.
GAAGCCCCTGAACCTGGCTTTAAAGCCTACTTTGAAAGCCTAGCTCCAGTATGAAGCCCCTGAGCCTGGCTTTAAAGTCTACTTTGAAAGCCTAGCTCCAGTATGAAGCCCCTGAGCCTGGCTTTAAAGCCTACTTTGAAAGCCTAGCTCTACTCCGAAGTCCCTGAGCCTGGCTTTAAAGCCTACTTTGAAAGCCTAGCTCCAGTATGAAGCCCCTGAGCCTGGCTTTAAAGCCTACTTTGAAAGCCAAGCTCCAGTGTGAAGCCCCTGAGCCTGGCTTTAAAGCCTACTTTGAAAGCCTAGCTCTACTCCGAAGCCCCTGAGCCTGGCTTTAAAGCCTACTTTGAAAGTCTAGCTCCAGTATGAAGCCCCTGAACCTGGCTTTAAAGCCTACTTTGAAAGCCTAGCTCCAGTATGAAGCCCCTGAGCCTGGCTTTAAAGCCTACTTTGAAAGCCTAGCTCCAGTATGAAACCCTACTCTGAAGCCCCTGAGCCTGGCTTTAAAGCCTACTTTGGAAGCCTAGCTCCAGTATGAAGCCCCTGAGCCTGGCTTTAAAGCCTACTTTGAAAGCCTAGCTCCAGTATGAAGCCCCTGAGCCTGGCTTTAAAGCCTACTTTGAAAGCCTAGCTCTACTCCAAAGCCCCTGAGCCTGGCTTTAAAGCCTACTTTGAAAGCCTAGCTCCAGTATGAAGCCCCTGAGCCTGGCTTTAAAGCCTACTTTGAAAGGCTAGCTCCAGTATGAAGCCCCTGAGCCTGGCTTTAAAGCCTACTTTGAAAGCCTAGCTCTACTCCGAAGCCCCTGAGCCTGGCTTTAAAGCCTACTTTGGAAGCCTAGCTCCAGTATGAAGCCCCTGAGCCTGGCTTTAAAGCCTACTTTGAAAGCCTAGCTCTACTCCGAAGCCCCTGAGCCTGGCTTTAAAGCCTACTTTGAAAGCCTAGCTCCAGTATGAAGCCCCTGAGCCTGGCTTTAAAGCCTACTTTGAAAGCCTATCTCCAGTATGAAACCCTACTCTGAAGCCCCTGAGCCTGGCTTTAAAGCCTACTTTGGAAGCCTAGCTCCAGTATGAAGCCCCTGAGCCTGGCTTTAAAGCCTACTTTGAAAGCCTAGCTCCAGTATGAAGCCCCTGAGCATGGCTTTAAAGCCTACTTTGAAAGCCTAGCTCCAGTATGAAGCCCCTGAGCCTGGCTTTAAAGCCTACTTTGAAAGCCTAGCTCCAGTATGAAACCCTACTCTGAAGCCCCTGAGCCTGGCTTTAAAGCCTACTTTGGAAGCCTAGCTCCAGTATGAAGCCCCTGAGCCTGGCTTTAAAGCCTACTTTGAAAGCCTAGCGCTACCCCGAAGCCCCTGAGCCTGGCTTTAAAGCCTACTTTGAAAGCCTAACTCCAGTATGAAGCCCCTGAGCCTGGCTTTAAAGCCTACCTTGAAAGCCTAGCTCTACTCTGAAGCCCCTGAGCCTGGCTTTAAAGCCTACTTTGAAAGCCTAGCTCCAGTATGAAACCCTACTCCGAAGCCCCTGAGCCTGGCTTTAAAGCCTACTTTGAAAGCCTAGCTCCAGTATGAAGCCCCTGAGCCTGGCTTTAAAGCCTACTTTGAAAGCCTAGCTCCAGTATGAAACCCTACTCTCAAGCCCCTGAGCCTGGCTTTAAAGCCTACTTTGGAAGCCTAGCTCCAGTATGAAGCCCCTGAGCCTGGCTTTAAAGCCTACTTTGAAAGCCTAGCTCCAGTATGAAGCCCCTGAGCCTGGCTTTAAATCCTACTTTAAAGCCTAGCTCCAGTATGAAGCCCCTGAGCCTGGCTTTAAAGCCTACTTTGAAAGCCTAGCTCTACTCCGAAGCCCCTGAGCCTGGCTTTAAAGCCTACTTTGAAAGCCTAGCTCCAGTATGAAGCCCTTGAACCTGGCTTTAAAGCCTACTTTGAAAGCCTAGCTCCAGTATGAAGCCCCTGAGCCTGGCTTTAAAGCCTACTTTGAAAGCCTAGCTCTACCCCGAAGCCCCTGAGCCTGGCTTTAAAGCCTACTTTGAAAGCCTAGCTCCAGTATGAAGCCCCTGAGCCTGGCTTTAAAGCCTACTGTGAAAGCCTAGCTCCAGTATGAAGCCCCTGAGCCTGGCTTTAAAGCCTACTTTGAAAGCCTAGCTCCAGTATCAAGCCCCTGAGCCTGGCTTTAAAGCCTACTTTGAAAGCCTAGCTCCAGTATGAAGCCCCTGAGCCTGGCTTTAAAGCCTACTTTGAAAGCCTAGCTCTACCCCGAAGCCCCTGAGCCTGGCTTTAAAGCCTACTTTGAAAGCCTAGCTCCAGTATGAAGCCCCTGAGCCTGGCTTTAAAGCCGACTTTGAAAGCCTAGCTCTACTCCGAAGCCCCTGAGCCTGGCTTTAAAGCCTACTTTGAAAGCCTAGCTCCAGTATGAAGCCCCTGAGCCTGGCTTTAAAGCCTACTTTGAAAGCCTAGCTCCAGTATGAAGCCCCTGAGCCTGGCTTTAAAGCCTACTTTGAAAGCCTAGCTCTACCCCGAAGCCCCTGAGCCTGGCTTTAAAGCCTACTTTGAAAGCCTAGCTCTACTCCGAAGCCCCTGAGCCTGGCTTTAAAGCCTACTTTGAAAGCCTAGCTCCAGTATGAAGCCCCTGAGCCTGGCTTTAAGGCCTACTTTGAAAGCCTAGCTCCAGTATGAAGCCCCTGAGCCTGGCTTTAAAGCCTACTTTGAAAGCCTAGCTCTACCCCGAAGCCCCTGAGCCTGGCTTTAAAGCCTACTTTGAAAGCCTAGCTCTACTCCGAAACCCCTGAGCCTGGCTTTAAAGCCTACTTTGAAAGCCTAGCTCCAGTATGAAGCCCCTGAGCCTGGCTTTAAAGCCTACTTTGAAAGCCTAGCTCCAGTATGAAACCCTACTCTGAAGCCCCTGAGCCTGGCTTTAAAGCCTTCTTTGGAAGCCTAGCTCCAGTATGAAGCCCCTGAGCCTGGCTTTAAAGTCTACTTTGAAAGCCTAGCTCTACTCCGAAGCCCCTGAGCCTGGCTTTAAAGCCTACTTTGAAAGCCTAGCTACAGTATGAAGCCCCTGAGCCTGGCTTCAAAGCCTACTTTGAAAGCCTAGCTCTACTCCGAAGCCCCTGAGCCTGGCTTTAAAGCCTACTTTGAAAGCCTAGCTCTACCCCGAAGCCCCTGAGCCTGGCTTTAAAGCCTACTTTGAAAGCCTAGCTCTACTCCGAAGCCCCTGAGCCTGGCTTTAAAGCCTACTTTGAAAGCCTAGCTCCAGTATGAAGCCCCTGAGCCTGGCTTTAAAGCCTACTTTGAAAGCCTAGCTCCAGTATGAAGCCCCTGAGCCTGGCTTTAAAGCCTACTTTGAAAGCCTAGCTCTACTCCGAAGCCCCTGAGCCTGGCTTTAAAGCCTACTTTGAAAGCCTAGCTCCAGTATGAAACCCTACTCTGAAGCCCCTGAGCCTGGCTTTAAAGCCTTCTTTGGAAGCCTAGCTCCAGTATGAAGCCCCTGAGCCTGGGTTTAAAGTCTACTTTGAAAGCCTAGCTCTACTCCAAAGCCCCTGAGCCTGGCTTTAAAGCCTACTTTGAAAGCCTAGCTACAGTATGAAGCCCCTGAGCCTGGCTTCAAAGCCTACTTTGAAAGCCTAGCTCTACTCCGAAGCCCCTGAGCCTGGCTTTAAAGCCTACTTTGAAAGCCTAGCTCCACCCCGAAGCCCCTGAGCCTGGCTTTAAAGCCTACTTTGAAAGCCTAGCTCTACTCCGAAGCCCCTGAGCCTGGCTTTAAAGCCTACTTTGAAAGCCTAGCTACAGTATGAAGCCCCTGAGCCTGGCTTCAAAGCCTACTTTGAAAGCCTAGCTCTACTCCGAAGCCCCTGAGCCTGGCTTTAAAACCTACTTCTAAAGCCTCGCTTCAGTATGAAGCCCCTGAGCCTGGCTTTTAAGCCTTTTTTGAAAGCCTAGCTCCAGTATGAAGCCCCTGAGCCTGGCTTTAAAGCCTACTTTGAAAGCCTAGCTCCAGTAGGAAGCCCCTGAGCCGGGCTTTAAAGCCTACTTTGAAAGCCTAGCTCCAGTATGAAGCCCCTGAGCCTGGCTTTAAAGCATACTTTGAAAGCCTAGCTCCAGTATGAAGCCCCTGAGCCTGGCTTTAAAGCCTACTTTGAAAGCCTAGCTCTACTCCGAAGCCCCTGAGCCTGGCTTTAAAGCCTACTTTGAAAGCCTAGCTCTACCCCGAAGCCCCTGAACCTGGCGTTAAAGCCTACTTTGAAAGCCTTGCTCTACTCCGAAGCCCCTGAGCCTGGCTTTAAAGCCTACTTTGAAAGCCTTGCTCTACTCCGAAGCCCCTGAGCCTGGGTTTAAAGCCTACTTTGAAAGCCTAGCTCCAGTATGAAGCCCCTGAGCCTGGCTTTAAAGCCTACTTTGAAAGCCTAGCTCCAGTATGAAGCCCCTGAGCCTGACTTTAAAGCCTAATTTGAAAGCCTAGCTTCAGTATGAAACCCCTGAGCTTGGCTTAAAGCCTACTTTGAAAGCCTAGCTCCAGTATGAAGCCCCTGAGCCTGACTTTAAAGCCTACTTTGAAAGCCTAGCTCCAGTATTAAGCCCCTGAGCCTGGCTTTAAAGCCTACTTTGAAAGCCTAGCTCTACTCCGAAGCCCCTGAGCCTGGCTTTAAAGCCTACTTTGAAAGCCTAGCACCAGTATGAAGCCCCTGAGCCTGGCTTTAAAGCCTACTTTGAAAGCCTAGCTCTACTCCGAAGCCCCTGAGCCTGGCTTTAAAGCCTACTTTGAAAGCCTAGCTCCAGTATGAAACCCTACTCTGAAGCCCCTGAGCCTGGCTTTAAAGCCTACTTTTAAAGCCTAGCTCCAGTATGAAGCCCCTGAGCCTGGCTTTAAAGCCTACTTTGAAAGCCTAGCTCTACTCCGAAGCCCCTGAGCCTGGCTTTAAAGCCTACTTTGAAAGCCTAGCTCCAGTATGAAGCCCCTGAGCCTGGCTTTAAAGCCTACTTTGAAAGCCTAGCTCTACTCCGAAGCCCCTGAGCCTGGCTTTAAAGCCTACTTTGAAAGCCTAGCTCCAGTATGAAACCCTACTCTGAAGCCCCTGAGTCTGGCTTTAAAGCCTACTTTGAAAGCCTAGCTCCAGTATGAAGCCCCTGAGCCTGGCTTTAAAGCCTACTTTGAAAGCCTCGCTCTACTCCGAAGCCCCTGAGCCTGGCTTTAAAGCCTACTTTGAAAGCCTAGCTCCAGTATGAAGCCCCTGAGCCTGACTTTAAAGCCTACTTTGAAAGCCTAGCTCCAGTATGAAGCCCCTGAGCCTGGCTTTAAAGCCTACTTTGAAAGCCTAGCTCTACTCCGAAGCCCCTGAGCCTGGCTTTAAAGCCTACTTTGAAAGCCTAGCTCCAGAATGAAGCCCCTGAGCCTGGCTTTAAAACCTACTTTGAAAGCCTAGCTCCAGTATGAAGCCCCTGAGCCTGGCTTTAAAGCCTACTTTGAAAGCCTAGCTCTACTCCGAAACCCCTGAGCCTGGCTTTAAAGCCTACTTTGAAAGCCTAGCTCCAGTATGAAGCCCCTGAGCCTGGCTTTAAAGCCTACTTTGAAAGCCTAGCTCCAGTATGAAACCCTACTCTGAAGCCCCTGAGCCTGGCTTTAAAGCCTTCTTTGGAAGCCTAGCTCCAGGATGAAGCCCCTGAGCCTAGCTTTAAAGTCTACTTTGAAAGCCTAGCTCTACTCCGAAGCCCCTGACCCTGGCTTTAAAGCCTACTTTGAAAGCCTAGCTACAGTATGAAGCCCCTGAGCCTGGCTTCAAAGCCTACTTTGAAAGCCTAGCTCTACCCCGAAGCCCCTGAGCCTGGCTTTAAAGCCTACTTTGAAAGCCTAGCTCTACTCCGAAGCCCCTGAGCCTGGCTTTAAAGCCTACTTTGAAAGCCTAGCTCCAGTATGAAGCCCCTGAGCCTGGCTTTAAGGCCTACTTTGAAAGCCTAGCTCCAGTATGAAGCCCCTGAGCCTGGCTTTAAAGCCTACTTTGAAAGCGTAGCTCCAGTATGAAACCCTACTCTGAAGCCTCTGAGCCTGGCTTTAAAGCCTACTTTGGAAGCCTAGCTCCAGTATGAAGCCCCTGAGCCTGAATTTAAAGCCTACTTTGAAAGCCTAGCTCTACCCCAAAGCCCCTGAGCCTGGCTTTAAAGCCTACTTTGAAAGCCTAGCTCCAGTATGAAGCCCCTGAGCCTGGCTTTAAAGCCTACTTTGAAAGCCTAGCTCTACTCCGAAGCCCCTGAGCCAGGCTTTAAAGCCTACTTTGAAAGCCTAGCTCCAGTATGAAGCCCCTGAGCCTGGCTTTAAAGCCTACTTTGAAAGCCTAGCTCCAGTATGAAACCCTACTCTGAAGCCCCTGAGCCTGGCTTTAAAGCCTTCTTTGGAAGCCTAGCTCCAGTATGAAGCCCCTGAGCCTGGCTTTAAAGCCTACTTTGAAAGCCTAGCTCTACTCCGAACTCCCTGAGCCTGGCTTTAAAGCCTACTTTGAAAGCCTAGCTACAGTATGAAGCCCCTGAGCCTGGCTTCAAAGCCTACTTTGAAAGCCTAGCTCTACTCCGAAGCCCCTGAGCCTGGCTTTAAAGCCTACTTCTAAAGCCTCGCTCCAGTATGAAGCCCCTGAGCCTGGCTTTTAAGCCTTTTTTGAAAGCCTAGCTCCAGTATGAAGCCCCTGAGCCTGGCTTTAAAGCCTACTTTGAAAGCCTAGCTCCAGTATGAAGCCCCTGAGCCTGGCTTTAAAGCCTACTTTGAAAGCCTAGCTCCAGTATGAAACCCTACTCTGAAGCCCCTGAGCCTGGCTTTAAAGCCTTCTTTGGAAGCCTAGCTCCAGTATGAAGCCCCTGAGCCTGGCTTTAAAGTCTACTTTGAAAGCCTAGCTCTACTCCGAAGCCCCTGAGCCTGGCTCTAAAGCCTACTTTGAAAGCCTAGCTACAGTATGAAGCCCCTGAGCATGGCTTCAAAGCCTACTTTGAAAGCCTAGCTCTACTCCGAAGCCCCTGAGCCTGGCTTTAAAGCCTACTTTGAAAGCCTAGCTCCAGTATGAAGCCCCTGAACCTGGCTTTAAAGCCTACTTTGAAAGCCTAGCTCCAGTATGAAGCCCCTGAGCCTGGCTTTAAAGCCTACTTTGAAAGCCTAGGTCCAGTATGAAACCCTACTCTGAAAACCCCTGAGCCTGGCTTTAAAATCTACTTTGGAAGCCTAGCTCCAGTATGATGCCCCTGAGCCTGGCTTTAAAGCCTACTTTGAAAGCCTAGCTCTACTCCGAAGCCCCTGAGCCTGGCTTTAAAGCCAACTTTGAAAGCCTAGCTCCAGTATGAAGCCCCTGAGCCTGGCTTTAAAGCCTACTTTGAAAGCCTAGCTCTACTCCGAAGCCCCTGAGCCTGGCTTTAAAGCCTACTTTGAAAGCCTAGCTCCAGTATGAAGCCCCTGAGCCTGGCTTTAAAGCCTACTTTGAAAGCCTAGCTCCAGTATGAAACCCTACTCTGAAGCCCCTGAGCCTGGCTTTAAAGCTTACTTTGGAAGCCTAGCTCCAGTATGAAGCCCCTGAACCTGGCTTTAAAGCCTACTTTGAAAGCCTAGCTCTACCCCGAAGCCCCTGAGCCTGGCTTTAAAGCCTACTTTGAAAGCCTAGCTCCAGTATGAAGCCCCTGAGCCTGGCTTTAAAGCCTACTTTGAAAGCCTAGCTCTACTCCGAAGCCCCTGAGCCTGGCTTTAAAGCCAACTTTGAAAGCCTAGCTCCAGTATGAAGCCCCTGAGCCTGGCTTTAAAGCCTACTTTGAAAGCCTAGCTCCAGTAGGAAGCCCCTGAGCCGGGCTTTAAAGCCTACTTTGAAAGCCTAGCTCCAGTATGAAGCCCCTGAGCCTGGCTTTAAAGCATACTTTGAAAGCCTAGCTCCAGTATGAAGCCCCTGAGCCTGGCTTTAAAGCCTACTTTGAAAGCCTAGCTCTACTCCGAAGCCCCTGAGCCTGGCTTTAAAGCCTACTTTGAAAGCCTAGCTACAGTATGAAGCCCCTGAGCCTGGCTTCAAAGCCTACTTTGAAAGCCTAGCTCTACTCCGAAGCCCCTGAGCCTGGCTTTAAAGCCTACTTCTAAAGCCTCGCTCCAGTATGAAGCCCCTGAGCCTGGCTTTAAAGCCTACTTTGAAAGCCTAGCTCTACTCCGAAACCCCTGAGCCTGGCTTTAAAGCCTACTTTGAAAGCCTAGCTCCAGTATGAAGCCCCTGAGCCTGGCTTTAAAGCCTACTTTGAAAGCCTAGCTCCAGTATGAAGCCCTACTCTGAAGCCCCTGAGCCTAGCTTTAAAGCCTTCTTTGGAAGCCTAGCTCCAGTATGAAGCCCCTGAGCCTGGCTTTAAAGTCTACTTTGAAAGCCTAGCTCTACTCCGAAGCCCCTGAGCCTGGCTTTAAAGCCTACTTTGAAAGCCTAGCTACAGTATGAAGCCCCTGAGCCTGGCTTCAAAGCCTACTTTGAAAGCCTAGCTCCAGTATGAAGCCCCTGAGCCTGGCTTTAAAGCCTACTTTGAAAGCCTAGCTCTACTCCGAAGCCCCTGAGCCTGGCTTTAAAGCCTACTTTGAAAGCCTAGCTCCAGTATGAAGCCCCTGAGCCTGGCTTTAAAGCCTACTTTGAAAGCCTAGCTCTACCCCGAAGCCCCTGAGCCTGGCTTTAAAGCCTACTTTGAAAGCCTCGCTCCAGTATGAAGCCCCTGAGCCTGGCTTTAAAGCCTACTTTGAAAGCCTAGCTCCAGTATCAAGCCCCTGAGCCTGGCTTTAAAGCCTACTTTGAAAGCCTAGCTCTACTCCGAAGCCCCTGAGCCTGGCTTTAAAGCCTACTTTGAAAGCCTAGCTCCAGTATGAAGCCCCTGAGCCTGGCTTTAAAGCCTACTTTGAAAGCCTAGCTCTACTCCGAAGCCCCTGAGCCTGGCTTTAAAGCCTACTTTGAAAGCCTAGCTCCAGTATGAAGCCCTTGAACCTGGCTTTAAAGCCTACTTTGAAAGCCTAGCTCCAGTATGAAGCCCCTGAGCCTGGCTTTAAAGCCTACTTTGAAAGCCTAGCTCTACCCCGAAGCCCCTGAGCCTGGCTTTAAAGCCTACTTTGAAAGCCTAGCTCCAGTATGAAGCCCCTGAGCCTGGCTTTAAAGCCGACTTTGAAAGCCTAGCTCTACTCCGAAGCCCCTGAGCCTGGCTTTAAAGCCTACTTTGAAAGCCTAGCTCCAGTATGAAGCCCCTGAGTCTGGCTTTAAAGCCTACTTTGAAAGCCTAGCTCCAGTATGAAGCCCCTGAGCCTGGCTTTAAAGCCTACTTTGAAAGCCTAGCTCTACCCCGAAGCCCCTGAGCCTGGCTTTAAAGCCTACTTTGAAAGCCTAGCTCTACTCCGAAGCCCCTGAGCCTGGCTTTAAAGCCTACTTTGAAAGCCTAGCTCCAGTATGAAGCCCCTGAGCCTGGCTTTAAGGCCTACTTTGAAAGCCTAGCTCCAGTATGAAGCCCCTGAGCCTGGCTTTAAAGCCTACTTTGAAAGCCTAGCTCTACCCCGAAGCCCCTGAGCCTGGCTTTAAAGCCTACTTTGAAAGCCTAGCTCTACTCCGAAACCCCTGAGCCTGGCTTTAAAGCCTACTTTGAAAGCCTAGCTCCAGTATGAAGCCCCTGAGCCTGGCTTTAAAGCCTACTTTGAAAGCCTAGCTCCAGTATGAAACCCTACTCTGAAGCCCCTGAGCCTGGCTTTAAAGCCTTCTTTGGAAGCCTAGCTCCAGTATGAAGCCCCTGAGCCTGGCTTTAAAGTCTACTTTGAAAGCCTAGCTCTACTCCGAAGCCCCTGAGCCTGGCTTTAAAGCCTACTTTGAAAGCCTAGCTACAGTATGAAGCCCCTGAGCCTGGCTTCAAAGCCTACTTTGAAAGCCTAGCTCTACTCCGAAGCCCCTGAGCCTGGCTTTAAAGCCTACTTTGAAAGCCTAGCTCTACCCCGAAGCCCCTGAGCCTGGCTTTAAAGCCTACTTTGAAAGCCTAGCTCTACTCCGAAGCCCCTGAGCCTGGCTTTAAAGCCTACTTTGAAAGCTTAGCTCCAGTATGAAGCCCCTGAGCCTGGCTTTAAAGCCTACTTTGAAAGCCTAGCTCCAGTATGAAGCCCCTGAGCCTGGCTTTAAAGCCTACTTTGAAAGCCTAGCTCTACTCCGAAGCCCCTGAGCCTGGCTTTAAAGCCTACTTTGAAAGCCTAGCTCCAGTATGAAACCCTACTCTGAAGCCCCTGAGCCTGGCTTTAAAGCCTTCTTTGGAAGCCTAGCTCCAGTATGAAGCCCCTGAGCCTGGCTTTAAAGTCTACTTTGAAAGCCTAGCTCTACTCCAAAGCCCCTGAGCCTGGCTTTAAAGCCTACTTTGAAAGCCTAGCTACAGTATGAAGCCCCTGAGCCTGGCTTCAAAGCCTACTTTGAAAGCCTAGCTCTACTCCGAAGCCCCTGAGCCTGGCTTTAAAGCCTACTTTGAAAGCCTAGCTCCACCCCGAAGCCCCTGAGCCTGGCTTTAAAGCCTACTTTGAAAGCCTAGCTCTACTCCGAAGCCCCTGAGCCTGGCTTTAAAGCCTACTTTGAAAGCCTAGCTACAGTATGAAGCCCCTGAGCCTGGCTTCAAAGCCTACTTTGAAAGCCTAGCTCTACTCCGAAGCCCCTGAGCCTGGCTTTAAAACCTACTTCTAAAGCCTCGCTTCAGTATGAAGCCCCTGAGCCTGGCTTTTAAGCCTTTTTTGAAAGCCTAGCTCCAGTATGAAGCCCCTGAGCCTTGCTTTAAAGCCTACTTTGAAAGCCTAGCTCCAGTAGGAAGCCCCTGAGCCGGGCTTTAAAGCCTACTTTGAAAGCCTAGCTCCAGTATGAAGCCCCTGAGCCTGGCTTTAAAGCATACTTTGAAAGCCTAGCTCCAGTATGAAGCCCCTGAGCCTGGCTTTAAAGCCTACTTTGAAAGCCTAGCTCTACTCCGAAGCCCCTGAGCCTGGCTTTAAAGCCTACTTTGAAAGCCTAGCTCTACCCCGAAGCCCCTGAACCTGGCGTTAAAGCCTACTTTGAAAGCCTTGCTCTACTCCGAAGCCCCTGAGCCTGGCTTTAAAGCCTACTTTGAAAGCCTTGCTCTACTCCGAAGCCCCTGAGCCTGGGTTTAAAGCCTACTTTGAAAGCCTAGCTCCAGTATGAAGCCCCTGAGCCTGGCTTTAAAGCCTACTTTGAAAGCCTAGCTCCAGTATGAAGCCCCTGAGCCTGACTTTAAAGCCTAATTTGAAAGCCTAGCTTCAGTATGAAACCCCTGAGCTTGGCTTAAAGCCTACTTTGAAAGCCTAGCTCCAGTATGAAGCCCCTGAGCCTGACTTTAAAGCCTACTTTGAAAGCCTAGCTCCAGTATTAAGCCCCTGAGCCTGGCTTTAAAGCCTACTTTGAAAGCCTAGCTCTACTCCGAAGCCCCTGAGCCTGGCTTTAAAGCCTACTTTGAAAGCCTAGCACCAGTATGAAGCCCCTGAGCCTGGCTTTAAAGCCTACTTTGAAAGCCTAGCTCTACTCCGAAGCCCCTGAGCCTGGCTTTAAAGCCTACTTTGAAAGCCTAGCTCCAGTATGAAACCCTACTCTGAAGCCCCTGAGCCTGGCTTTAAAGCCTACTTTTAAAGCCTAGCTCCAGTATGAAGCCCCTGAGCCTGGCTTTAAAGCCTACTTTGAAAGCCTAGCTCTACTCCGAAGCCCCTGAGCCTGGCTTTAAAGCCTACTTTGAAAGCCTAGCTCCAGTATGAAGCCCCTGAGCCTGGCTTTAAAGCCTACTTTGAAAGCCTAGCTCTACTCCGAAGCCCCTGAGCTTGGCTTTAAAGCCTACTTTGAAAGCCTAGCTCCAGTATGAAACCCTACTCTGAAGCCCCTGAGTCTGGCTTTAAAGCCTACTTTGAAAGCCTAGCTCCAGTATGAAGCCCCTGAGCCTGGCTTTAAAGCCTACTTTGAAAGCCTCGCTCTACTCCGAAGCCCCTGAGCCTGGCTTTAAAGCCTACTTTGAAAGCCTAGCTCCAGTATGAAGCCCCTGAGCCTGACTTTAAAGCCTACTTTGAAAGCCTAGCTCCAGTATGAAGCCCCTGAGCCTGGCTTTAAAGCCTACTTTGAAAGCCTAGCTCTACTCCGAAGCCCCTGAGCCTGGCTTTAAAGCCTACTTTGAAAGCCTAGCTCCAGTATGAAGCCCCTGAGCCTGGCTTTAAAACCTACTTTGAAAGCCTAGCTCCAGTATGAAGCCCCTGAGCCTGGCTTTAAAGCCTACTTTGAAAGCCTAGCTCTACTCCGAAACCCCTGAGCCTGGCTTTAAAGCCTACTTTGAAAGCCTAGCTCCAGTATGAAGCCCCTGAGCCTGGCTTTAAAGCCTACTTTGAAAGCCTAGCTCCAGTATGAAACCCTACTCTGAAGCCCCTGAGCCTGGCTTTAAAGCCTTCTTTGGAAGCCTAGCTCCAGTATGAAGCCCCTGAGCCTAGCTTTAAAGTCTACTTTGAAAGCCTAGCTCTACTCCGAAGCCCCTGACCCTGGCTTTAAAGCCTACTTTGAAAGCCTAGCTACAGTATGAAGCCCCTGAGCCTGGCTTCAAAGCCTACTTTGAAAGCCTAGCTCTACCCCGAAGCCCCTGAGCCTGGCTTTAAAGCCTACTTTGAAAGCCTAGCTCTACTCCGAAGCCCCTGAGCCTGGCTTTAAAGCCTACTTTGAAAGCCTAGCTCCAGTATGAAGCCCCTGAGCCTGACTTTAAAGCCTACTTTGAAAGCCTAGCTCCAGTATGAAGCCCCTGAGCCTGGCTTTAAAGCCTACTTTGAAAGCCTAGCTCTACTCCGAGGCCCCTGAGCCTGGCTTTAAAGCCTACTTTGAAAGCCTAGCTCCAGTATGAAGCCCCTGAGCCTGGCTTTAAAGCCTACTTTGAAAGCCTAGCTCCAGTATGAAACCCTACTCTGAAGCCCCTGAGCCTGGCTTTAAAGCCTTCTTTGGAAGCCTAGCTCCAGTATGAAGCCCCTGAGCCCGGCTTTAAAGCCTACTTTGAAAGCTTAGCTCTACTCCGAAGCCCCTGAGCCTGGCTTTTAAGCCTACTTCTAAAGCCTCGCTCCAGTATGAAGCCCCTGAGCCTGGCTTTTAAGCCTTTTTTGAAAGCCTAGCTCCAGTATGAAGCCCCTGAGCCTGGCTTTAAAGCCTACTTTGAAAGCCTAGCTCCAGTAGGAAGCCCCTGAGCCGGGCTTTAAAGCCTACTTTGAAAGCCTAGCTCCAGTATGAAGCCCCTGAGCCTGGCTTTAAAGCATACTTTGAAAGCCTAGCTCCAGTATGAAGCCCCTGAGCCTGGCTTTAAAGCCTACTTTGAAAGCCTAGCTCTACTCCAAAGCCCCTGAGCCTGGCTTTAAAGCCTACTTTGAAAGCCTAGCTCTACCCCGAAGCCCCTGAGCCTGGCTTTAAAGCCTACTTTGAAAGCCTACCTCCAGTATGAAGCCCCTGAGCCTGGTTTTAAAGCCTACTTTGAAAGCCTAGCTCCAGTATGAAACCCTACTCTGAAGCCCCTGAGCCTGGCTTTAAAGCCTACTTTGGAAGCCTAGCTCCAGTATGAAGCCCCTGAGCCTGGCATTAAAGCCTACTTTGAAAGCCTAGCTCTACCCCGAAGCCCCTGAGCCTGGCTTTAAAGCCTACTTTGAAAGCCTAGCTCCAGTATGAAGCCCCTGAGCCTGGCTTTAAAGCCTACTTTGAAAGCCTAGCTCTACTCCGAAGCCCCTGAGCCTGGCTTTAAAGCCTACTTTGAAAGCCTAGCTCCAGTATGAAGCCCCTGAGCCTGACTTTAAAGCCTACTTTGAAAGCCTAGCTCCAGTATGAAGCCCCTGAGCCTGGCTTTAAAGCCTACTTTGAAAGCCTACCTCCAGTATGAAGCCCCTGAGCCTGGTTTTAAAGCCTACTTTGAAAGCCTAGCTCCAGTATGAAACCCTACTCTGAAGCCCCTGAGCCTGGCTTTAAAGCCTACTTTGGAAGCCTAGCTCCAGTATGAAGCCCCTGAGCCTGGCTTTAAAGCCTTCTTTGGAAGCCTAGCTCCAGTATGAAGCCCCTGAGCCTGGCTTTAAAGCCTACTTTGAAAGCCTAGCTCTACTCCGAAGCCCCTGGGCCTGGCTTTAAAGCCTACTTTGAAAGCCTAGCTACAGTATGAAGCCCCTGAGCCTGGCTTCAAAGCCTACTTTGAAAGCGTAGCTCTACTCCGAAGCCCCTGAGCCTGGCTTTAAAGCCTACTTCTAAAGCCTCGCTCCAGTATGAAGCCCCTGAGCCTGGCTTTTAAGCCTTTTTTGAAAGCCTAGCTCCAGTACGAAGCCCCTGAGCCTGGCTTTAAAGCCTACTTTGAAAGCCTAGCTCCAGTAGGAAGCCCCTGAGCCGGGCTTTAAAGCCTACTTTGAAAGCCTAGCTCCAGTATGAAGCCCCTGAGCCTGGCTTTAAAGCATACTTTGAAAGCCTAGCTCCAGTATGAAGCCCCTGAGCCTGGCTTTAAAGCCTACTTTGAAAGCCTAGCTCTACTCCGAAGCCCCTGAGCCTGGCTTTAAAGCCTACTTTGAAAGCCTTGCTCTACTCCGAAGCCCCTGAGCCTGGCTTTAAAGCCTACTTTGAAAGCCTTGCTCTACTCCGAAGCCCCTGAGCCTGGGTTTAAAGCCTACTTTGAAAGCCTAGCTTCAGTATGAAGCCCCTGAGCCTGGCTTTAAAGCCTACTTTGAAAGCCTAGCTCCAGTATGAAACCCTACTCTGAAGCCCCTGAGCCTGGCTTTAAAGCCTACTTTGGAAGCCTAGCTCCAGTATGAAGCCCCTGAGCCTGGCTTTAAAGCCTACTTTGAAAGCCTAGCTCTACCCCGAAGCCCCTGAGCCTGACTTTAAAGCCTACTTTGAAAGCCTCGCTCCAGTATGAAGCCCCTGAACCTGGCTTTAAAGCCTACTTTGAAAGCCTAGCTCTACTCCGAAGCCCCTGAGCCTGGCTTTAAAGCCTACTTTGAAAGCCTTGCTCCAGTATGAAGCCCCTGAGCCTGGCTTTAAAGCCTACTTTGAAAGCCTAGCTCCAGTATGAAGCCCCTGAGCCTGGCTTTAAAGCCTACTTTGAAATCCTAGCTCTACTCCGAAGCCCCTGAGCCTGGCTTTAAAGCCTACTTTAAAAGTCTAGCTCTAATCGGAAGCCCCTGATCCTGGCTTTAAAGCCTACTTTGAAAGCCTAGCTCCAGTATGAAGCCCCTGAGCCTGGCTTTAAAGCCTACTTTGAAAGCCTAGCTCCAGTATGAAGCCCCTGAGCCTGGCTTTAAAGCCTACTTTGAAAGCCTAGCTCTACTCCGAAGCCCCTGAGCCTGGCTTTAAAGCCTACTTTGAAAGCCTAGCTCCAGTATGAAGCCCCTGAGCCTGGCTTTAAAGCCTACTTTGAAAGCCTAGCTCCAGTATGAAGCCCCCGAGCCTGGCTTTAAAGCCTACTTTGAAAGCCTAGCTCCAGTATGAAGCCCCTGAGCCTGGCTTTAAAGACTTCTTTGAAAGCCTAGCTCCAGTATGAAGCCCCTGAGCCTGGTTTTAAAGACTTCTTTGAAAGCCTAGCTCCAGTATGAAGCCCCTGAGCCTGGCTTTAAAGCCTACTTTGAAAGCCTAGCTCCAGTATGAAGCCCCTTAGCCTGGCTTTAAAGCCTACTTTGAAAGCCTAGCTCCAGTATGAAGCCCCTGAGCCTGGCTTTAAAGCCTACTTTGAAAGCATGCAGTATGAAGCCCCTGAGCCTGGCTTTAAAGCCTACTTTGAAAGCCTAGCTCCAGTATGAAGCCCCTTAGCCTGGCTTTAAAGCCTACTTTGAAAGCCTAGCTCCAGTATGAAGCCCCTGAGCCTGGCTTTAAAGCCTACTTTGAAAGCATAGCTCCAGTATGAAACCCTACTCTGAAGCCCCTGAGCCTGGCTTTAAAGCCTACTTTGGAAGCCTAGCTCCAGTATGAAGCCCCTGAGCCTGGCTTTAAAGCCTACTTTGAAAGCATAGCTCTACTCCGAAGCCCCTGAGCCTGGCTTTAAAGCCTACTTTGAAAGCCTAGCTCCAGTATGAAGCCCCTGAGCCTGGCTTTAAAGCCTACTTTGAAAGCCTAGCTCTACTCCGAAGCCCCTGAGCCTGGCTTTAAAGCCTACTTTGAAAGCCTAGCTCCAGTATGAAGCCCCTGAGCCTGGCTTTAAAGCCTA
Organism: Syngnathus floridae; assembly: GCF_059516105.1. Taxonomy (NCBI): domain Eukaryota; kingdom Metazoa; phylum Chordata; class Actinopteri; order Syngnathiformes; family Syngnathidae; genus Syngnathus; species Syngnathus floridae. Next base: position 13,240,654 of record NC_142426.1, read on the forward strand.
CTTTGAAAGCCTAGCTCCAGTATGAAGCCCCTGAGCCTGGCTTTAAAGCCTACTTTGAAAGCCTAGCTCTACTCCGAAGCCCCTGAGCCTGGCTTTAAAGCCTACTTTGAAAGCCTAGCTACAGTATGAAGCCCCTGAGCCTGGCTTCAAAGCCTACTTTGAAAGCCTAGCTCTACTCCGAAGCCCCTGAGCCTGGCTTTAAAGCCTACTTTGAAAGCCTAGCTCCACCCCGAAGCCCCTGAGCCTGGCTTTAAAGCCTACTTTGAAAGCCTAGCTCTACTCCGAAGCCCCTGAGCCTGGCTTTAAAGCCTACTTTGAAAGCCTAGCTACAGTATGAAGCCCCTGAGCCTGGCTTCAAAGCCTACTTTGAAAGCCTAGCTCTACTCCGAAGCCCCTGAGCCTGGCTTTAAAACCTACTTCTAAAGCCTCGCTTCAGTATGAAGCCCCTGAGCCTGGCTTTTAAGCCTTTTTTGAAAGCCTAGCTCCAGTATGAAGCCCCTGAGCCTTGCTTTAAAGCCTACTTTGAAAGCCTAGCTCCAGTAGGAAGCCCCTGAGCCGGGCTTTAAAGCCTACTTTGAAAGCCTAGCTCCAGTATGAAGCCCCTGAGCCTGGCTTTAAAGCATACTTTGAAAGCCTAGCTCCAGTATGAAGCCCCTGAGCCTGGCTTTAAAGCCTACTTTGAAAGCCTAGCTCTACTCCGAAGCCCCTGAGCCTGGCTTTAAAGCCTACTTTGAAAGCCTAGCTCTACCCCGAAGCCCCTGAACCTGGCGTTAAAGCCTACTTTGAAAGCCTTGCTCTACTCCGAAGCCCCTGAGCCTGGCTTTAAAGCCTACTTTGAAAGCCTTGCTCTACTCCGAAGCCCCTGAGCCTGGGTTTAAAGCCTACTTTGAAAGCCTAGCTCCAGTATGAAGCCCCTGAGCCTGGCTTTAAAGCCTACTTTGAAAGCCTAGCTCCAGTATGAAGCCCCTGAGCCTGACTTTAAAGCCTAATTTGAAAGCCTAGCTTCAGTATGAAACCCCTGAGCTTGGCTTAAAGCCTACTTTGAAAGCCTAGCTCCAGTATGAAGCCCCTGAGCCTGACTTTAAAGCCTACTTTGAAAGCCTAGCTCCAGTATTAAGCCCCTGAGCCTGGCTTTAAAGCCTACTTTGAAAGCCTAGCTCTACTCCGAAGCCCCTGAGCCTGGCTTTAAAGCCTACTTTGAAAGCCTAGCACCAGTATGAAGCCCCTGAGCCTGGCTTTAAAGCCTACTTTGAAAGCCTAGCTCTACTCCGAAGCCCCTGAGCCTGGCTTTAAAGCCTACTTTGAAAGCCTAGCTCCAGTATGAAACCCTACTCTGAAGCCCCTGAGCCTGGCTTTAAAGCCTACTTTTAAAGCCTAGCTCCAGTATGAAGCCCCTGAGCCTGGCTTTAAAGCCTACTTTGAAAGCCTAGCTCTACTCCGAAGCCCCTGAGCCTGGCTTTAAAGCCTACTTTGAAAGCCTAGCTCCAGTATGAAGCCCCTGAGCCTGGCTTTAAAGCCTACTTTGAAAGCCTAGCTCTACTCCGAAGCCCCTGAGCTTGGCTTTAAAGCCTACTTTGAAAGCCTAGCTCCAGTATGAAACCCTACTCTGAAGCCCCTGAGTCTGGCTTTAAAGCCTACTTTGAAAGCCTAGCTCCAGTATGAAGCCCCTGAGCCTGGCTTTAAAGCCTACTTTGAAAGCCTCGCTCTACTCCGAAGCCCCTGAGCCTGGCTTTAAAGCCTACTTTGAAAGCCTAGCTCCAGTATGAAGCCCCTGAGCCTGACTTTAAAGCCTACTTTGAAAGCCTAGCTCCAGTATGAAGCCCCTGAGCCTGGCTTTAAAGCCTACTTTGAAAGCCTAGCTCTACTCCGAAGCCCCTGAGCCTGGCTTTAAAGCCTACTTTGAAAGCCTAGCTCCAGTATGAAGCCCCTGAGCCTGGCTTTAAAACCTACTTTGAAAGCCTAGCTCCAGTATGAAGCCCCTGAGCCTGGCTTTAAAGCCTACTTTGAAAGCCTAGCTCTACTCCGAAACCCCTGAGCCTGGCTTTAAAGCCTACTTTGAAAGCCTAGCTCCAGTATGAAGCCCCTGAGCCTGGCTTTAAAGCCTACTTTGAAAGCCTAGCTCCAGTATGAAACCCTACTCTGAAGCCCCTGAGCCTGGCTTTAAAGCCTTCTTTGGAAGCCTAGCTCCAGTATGAAGCCCCTGAGCCTAGCTTTAAAGTCTACTTTGAAAGCCTAGCTCTACTCCGAAGCCCCTGACCCTGGCTTTAAAGCCTACTTTGAAAGCCTAGCTACAGTATGAAGCCCCTGAGCCTGGCTTCAAAGCCTACTTTGAAAGCCTAGCTCTACCCCGAAGCCCCTGAGCCTGGCTTTAAAGCCTACTTTGAAAGCCTAGCTCTACTCCGAAGCCCCTGAGCCTGGCTTTAAAGCCTACTTTGAAAGCCTAGCTCCAGTATGAAGCCCCTGAGCCTGACTTTAAAGCCTACTTTGAAAGCCTAGCTCCAGTATGAAGCCCCTGAGCCTGGCTTTAAAGCCTACTTTGAAAGCCTAGCTCTACTCCGAGGCCCCTGAGCCTGGCTTTAAAGCCTACTTTGAAAGCCTAGCTCCAGTATGAAGCCCCTGAGCCTGGCTTTAAAGCCTACTTTGAAAGCCTAGCTCCAGTATGAAACCCTACTCTGAAGCCCCTGAGCCTGGCTTTAAAGCCTTCTTTGGAAGCCTAGCTCCAGTATGAAGCCCCTGAGCCCGGCTTTAAAGCCTACTTTGAAAGCTTAGCTCTACTCCGAAGCCCCTGAGCCTGGCTTTTAAGCCTACTTCTAAAGCCTCGCTCCAGTATGAAGCCCCTGAGCCTGGCTTTTAAGCCTTTTTTGAAAGCCTAGCTCCAGTATGAAGCCCCTGAGCCTGGCTTTAAAGCCTACTTTGAAAGCCTAGCTCCAGTAGGAAGCCCCTGAGCCGGGCTTTAAAGCCTACTTTGAAAGCCTAGCTCCAGTATGAAGCCCCTGAGCCTGGCTTTAAAGCATACTTTGAAAGCCTAGCTCCAGTATGAAGCCCCTGAGCCTGGCTTTAAAGCCTACTTTGAAAGCCTAGCTCTACTCCAAAGCCCCTGAGCCTGGCTTTAAAGCCTACTTTGAAAGCCTAGCTCTACCCCGAAGCCCCTGAGCCTGGCTTTAAAGCCTACTTTGAAAGCCTACCTCCAGTATGAAGCCCCTGAGCCTGGTTTTAAAGCCTACTTTGAAAGCCTAGCTCCAGTATGAAACCCTACTCTGAAGCCCCTGAGCCTGGCTTTAAAGCCTACTTTGGAAGCCTAGCTCCAGTATGAAGCCCCTGAGCCTGGCATTAAAGCCTACTTTGAAAGCCTAGCTCTACCCCGAAGCCCCTGAGCCTGGCTTTAAAGCCTACTTTGAAAGCCTAGCTCCAGTATGAAGCCCCTGAGCCTGGCTTTAAAGCCTACTTTGAAAGCCTAGCTCTACTCCGAAGCCCCTGAGCCTGGCTTTAAAGCCTACTTTGAAAGCCTAGCTCCAGTATGAAGCCCCTGAGCCTGACTTTAAAGCCTACTTTGAAAGCCTAGCTCCAGTATGAAGCCCCTGAGCCTGGCTTTAAAGCCTACTTTGAAAGCCTACCTCCAGTATGAAGCCCCTGAGCCTGGTTTTAAAGCCTACTTTGAAAGCCTAGCTCCAGTATGAAACCCTACTCTGAAGCCCCTGAGCCTGGCTTTAAAGCCTACTTTGGAAGCCTAGCTCCAGTATGAAGCCCCTGAGCCTGGCTTTAAAGCCTTCTTTGGAAGCCTAGCTCCAGTATGAAGCCCCTGAGCCTGGCTTTAAAGCCTACTTTGAAAGCCTAGCTCTACTCCGAAGCCCCTGGGCCTGGCTTTAAAGCCTACTTTGAAAGCCTAGCTACAGTATGAAGCCCCTGAGCCTGGCTTCAAAGCCTACTTTGAAAGCGTAGCTCTACTCCGAAGCCCCTGAGCCTGGCTTTAAAGCCTACTTCTAAAGCCTCGCTCCAGTATGAAGCCCCTGAGCCTGGCTTTTAAGCCTTTTTTGAAAGCCTAGCTCCAGTACGAAGCCCCTGAGCCTGGCTTTAAAGCCTACTTTGAAAGCCTAGCTCCAGTAGGAAGCCCCTGAGCCGGGCTTTAAAGCCTACTTTGAAAGCCTAGCTCCAGTATGAAGCCCCTGAGCCTGGCTTTAAAGCATACTTTGAAAGCCTAGCTCCAGTATGAAGCCCCTGAGCCTGGCTTTAAAGCCTACTTTGAAAGCCTAGCTCTACTCCGAAGCCCCTGAGCCTGGCTTTAAAGCCTACTTTGAAAGCCTTGCTCTACTCCGAAGCCCCTGAGCCTGGCTTTAAAGCCTACTTTGAAAGCCTTGCTCTACTCCGAAGCCCCTGAGCCTGGGTTTAAAGCCTACTTTGAAAGCCTAGCTTCAGTATGAAGCCCCTGAGCCTGGCTTTAAAGCCTACTTTGAAAGCCTAGCTCCAGTATGAAACCCTACTCTGAAGCCCCTGAGCCTGGCTTTAAAGCCTACTTTGGAAGCCTAGCTCCAGTATGAAGCCCCTGAGCCTGGCTTTAAAGCCTACTTTGAAAGCCTAGCTCTACCCCGAAGCCCCTGAGCCTGACTTTAAAGCCTACTTTGAAAGCCTCGCTCCAGTATGAAGCCCCTGAACCTGGCTTTAAAGCCTACTTTGAAAGCCTAGCTCTACTCCGAAGCCCCTGAGCCTGGCTTTAAAGCCTACTTTGAAAGCCTTGCTCCAGTATGAAGCCCCTGAGCCTGGCTTTAAAGCCTACTTTGAAAGCCTAGCTCCAGTATGAAGCCCCTGAGCCTGGCTTTAAAGCCTACTTTGAAATCCTAGCTCTACTCCGAAGCCCCTGAGCCTGGCTTTAAAGCCTACTTTAAAAGTCTAGCTCTAATCGGAAGCCCCTGATCCTGGCTTTAAAGCCTACTTTGAAAGCCTAGCTCCAGTATGAAGCCCCTGAGCCTGGCTTTAAAGCCTACTTTGAAAGCCTAGCTCCAGTATGAAGCCCCTGAGCCTGGCTTTAAAGCCTACTTTGAAAGCCTAGCTCTACTCCGAAGCCCCTGAGCCTGGCTTTAAAGCCTACTTTGAAAGCCTAGCTCCAGTATGAAGCCCCTGAGCCTGGCTTTAAAGCCTACTTTGAAAGCCTAGCTCCAGTATGAAGCCCCCGAGCCTGGCTTTAAAGCCTACTTTGAAAGCCTAGCTCCAGTATGAAGCCCCTGAGCCTGGCTTTAAAGACTTCTTTGAAAGCCTAGCTCCAGTATGAAGCCCCTGAGCCTGGTTTTAAAGACTTCTTTGAAAGCCTAGCTCCAGTATGAAGCCCCTGAGCCTGGCTTTAAAGCCTACTTTGAAAGCCTAGCTCCAGTATGAAGCCCCTTAGCCTGGCTTTAAAGCCTACTTTGAAAGCCTAGCTCCAGTATGAAGCCCCTGAGCCTGGCTTTAAAGCCTACTTTGAAAGCATGCAGTATGAAGCCCCTGAGCCTGGCTTTAAAGCCTACTTTGAAAGCCTAGCTCCAGTATGAAGCCCCTTAGCCTGGCTTTAAAGCCTACTTTGAAAGCCTAGCTCCAGTATGAAGCCCCTGAGCCTGGCTTTAAAGCCTACTTTGAAAGCATAGCTCCAGTATGAAACCCTACTCTGAAGCCCCTGAGCCTGGCTTTAAAGCCTACTTTGGAAGCCTAGCTCCAGTATGAAGCCCCTGAGCCTGGCTTTAAAGCCTACTTTGAAAGCATAGCTCTACTCCGAAGCCCCTGAGCCTGGCTTTAAAGCCTACTTTGAAAGCCTAGCTCCAGTATGAAGCCCCTGAGCCTGGCTTTAAAGCCTACTTTGAAAGCCTAGCTCTACTCCGAAGCCCCTGAGCCTGGCTTTAAAGCCTACTTTGAAAGCCTAGCTCCAGTATGAAGCCCCTGAGCCTGGCTTTAAAGCCTACTTTGAAAGCCTAGCTCCAGTATGAAGCCCCTGAGCCTGGCTTTAAAGCCTACTTTGAAAGCCTAGCTCTACTCCGAAGCCCCTGAGCCTGGCTTTAAAGCCTACTTTGAAAGCCTAGCTCCAGTATGAAGCCCCTGAGCCTGGCTTTAAAGCCTACTTTGAAAGCCGAGCTCCAGTATGAAGCCCCTGAGCCTGGCTTTAAAGCCTACTTTGAAAGCCTAGCTCCAGTATGAAGCCCCTGAGCCTGGCTTTAAAGCCTACTTTGAAAGCCTAGCTCTACTCCGAAGCCCCTGAGCCTGGCTTTAAAGCCTACTTTGAAAGCCTAGCTCCAGTATGAAGCCCCTGAGCCTGGCTTTAAAGCCTACTTTGAAAGCCTAGCTCCAGTATGAAGCCCCTGAGCCTGGCTTTAAAGCCTACTTTGAAAGCCTAGCTCCAGTATGAAGCCCCTGAGCCTGGCTTTAAAGCCTACTTTGAAAGCCTAGCTCCAGTATGAAACCCTACTCTGAAGCCCCTGAGCCTGGCTTTAAAGCCTACTTTGGTAGCCTAGCTCCAGTATGAAGCCCCTGAGCCTGGCTTTAAAGCCTACTTTGAAAGCCTAGCTCTACTCCGAAGTCCCTGAGCCTGGCTTTAAAGCCAACTTTGAAAGCCTAGCTCCAGTATGAAGCCCCTGAGCCTGGCTTTAAAGCCTACTTTGAAAGCCTAGCTCCAGTATGAAGCCCCTGAGCCTGGCTTTAAAGCCTACTTTGAAAGCCTAGCTCTACTCCGAAGTCCCTGAGCCTGGCTTTAAAGCCTACTTTGAAAGCCTATCTCCAGTATGAAGCCCCTGAGCCTGGCTTTAAAGCCTACTTTGAAAGCCTAGCTCCAGTATCAAGCCCCTGAGCCTGGCTTTAAAGCCTACTTTGAAAGCCTAGCTCCAGTATGAAACCCTACTCTGAAGCCCCTGAGCCTGGCTTTAAAGCCTACTTTGGAAGCCTAGCTCCAGTATGAAGCCCCTGAGCCTGTCTTTAAAGCCTACTTTGAAAGCCTAGCTCTACTCCGAAGCCCCTGAGCCTGGCTTTAAAGCCTACTTCTAAAGCCTCGCTCCAGTATGAAGCCCCTTAGCCTGGCTTTTAAGCCTTTTTTGAAAGCCTAGCTCCAGTATGAAGCCCCTGAGCCTGGCTTTAAAGCCTACTTTGAAAGCCTAGCTCCAGTAGGAAGCCCCTGAGCCGGGCTTTAAAGCCTACTTTGAAAGCCTAGCTCCAGTATGAAGCCCCTGAGCCTGGCTTTAAAGCATACTTTGAAAGCCTTGCTCTACTCCGAAGCCCCTGAGCCTGGCTTTAAAGCCTACTTTGAAAGCCTAGCTCTACCCCGAAGCCCCTGAGCCTGGCTTTAAAGCCTACTTTGAAAGCCTTGCTCTACTCCGAAGCCCATGAGCCTGGCTTTAAAGCCTACTTTGAAAGCCTAGTTTCAGTATGAAGCCCCTGAGCCTGGCTTTAAAGCCTACTTTGAAAGCCTAGCTCCAGTATGAAGCCCCTGAGCCTGGCTTTAAAGCCTACTTTGAAAGCCTAGCTCAAGTATGAAGCCCCTGAGCCTGGCTTTAAAGCCTACTTTAAAAGCCTAGCTCCAGTATGAAGCCCCTGAGCCTGGCTTTAAAGCCTACTTTGAAAGCCTAGCTCCAGTATGAAGCCCCTGAGCCTGGCTTTAAAGCCTACTTTGAAAGCCTAGCTCTACTCCGAAGCCCCTGAGCCTGGCTTTAAAGCCTACTTTGAAAGCCTAGGTCCAGTATGAAGCCCCTGAACCTGGCTTTAAAGCCTACTTTGAAAGCCTAGCTCCAGTATGAAGCCCCTGAGCCTGGCTTTAAAGCCTACTTTGAAAGCCTAGGTCCAGTATGAAACCCTACTCTGAAAACCCCTGAGCCTGGCTTTAAAGTCTACTTTGGAAGCCTAGTTCCAGTATGAAGCCCCTGAGCCTGGCTTTAAAGCCTACTTTGAAAGCCTAGCTCTACCCCGAAGCCCCTGAGCCTGGCTTTAAAGCCTACTTTGAAAGCCTAGCTCCAGTATGAAGCCCCTGAGCCTGGCTTTAAAGCCTACTGTGAAAGCCTAGCTCCAGTATGAAGCCCCTGAGCCTGGCTTTAAAGCCTACTTTGAAAGCCTAGCTCCAGTATCAAGCCCCTGAGCCTGGCTTTAAAGCCTACTTTGAAAGCCTAGCTCTACTCCGAAGCCCCTGAGCCTGGCTTTAAAGCCTACTTTGAAAGCCTAGCTCCAGTATGAAGCCCCTGAGCCTGGCTTTAAAGCCTACTTTGAAAGCCTAGCTCCAGTATGAAGCCCCTGAGCCTGGCTTTAAAGCCTACTTTGAAAGCCTAGCTCCAGTATGAAGCCCCTGAGCCTGGCTTTAAAGCCTACTTTGAAAGCCTAGCTCCAGTATGAAGCCCCTGAGCCTGGCTTTAAAGCCTACTTTGAAAGCCTAGCTCTACTCCGAAGCCCCTGAGCCTGGCTTTAAAGCCTACTTTGAAAGCCTAGCTCCAGTATGAAGCCCCTGAGCCTGGCTTTAAAGCCTACTTTGAAAGCCTAGCTCCAGTATGAAGCCCCTGAGCCTGGCTTTAAAGCCTACTTCAAAAGCCTAGCTCTACCCCGAAGCCCCTGAGCCTGGCTTTAAAGCCTACTTTGAAAGCCTAGCTCTACTCCGAAGCCCCTGAGCCTGGCTTTAAAGCCTACTTTGAAAGCCTAGCTCCAGTATGAAGCCCCTGAGCCTGGCTTTAAGGCCTACTTTGAAAGCCTAGCTCCAGTATGAAGCCCCTGAGCCTGGCTTTAAAGCCTACTTTGAAAGCCTAGCTCTACCCCGAAGCCCCTGAGCCTGGCTTTAAAGCCTACTTTGAAAGCCTAGCTCCAGTATGAAGCCCCTGAGCCTGGCTTTAAAGCCTACTTTGAAAGCTTAGCTCTACCCCGAAGCCCCTGAGCCTGGCTTTAAAGCCTACTTTGAAAGCCTAGCTCTACTCCGAAGCCCCTGAGCCTGGCTTTAAAGCCTACTTTGAAAGCCTAGCTCCAGTATGAAGCCCCTACTCTGAAGCCCCTGAGCCTGACTTTAAAGCCTACTTTGGAAGCCTAGCTCCAGTATGAAGCCCCTGAGCCTGGCTTTAAAGCCTACTTTGAAAGCCTAGCTCTACTCCGAAGCCCCTGAGCCTGGCTTTAAAGCCAACTTTGAAAGCCTAGCTCCAGTATGAAGCCCCTGAGCCTGGCTTTAAAGCCTACTTTGAAAGCCTAGGTACAGTATGAAGCCCCTGAGCCTGGCTTTAAAGCCTACTTTGAAAGCCTAGCTCCAGTATGAAGCCCCTGAGCCTGGCTTTAAAGCCTACTTTGAAAGCCTAGCTCTACTCCGAAGCCCCTGAGCCTGGCTTTAAAGCCTACTTTGAAAGCCTAGCTACAGTATGAAGCCCCTGAGCCTGGCTTCAAAGCCTACTTTGAAAGCCTAGCTCTACTCCGAAGCCCCTGAGCCTGGCTTTAAAGCCTACTTCTAAAGCCTCGCTCCAGTATGAAGCCCCTGAGCCTGGCTTTAAAGCCTACTTTGAAAGCCTAGCTCTACTCCGAAACCCCTGAGCCTGGCTTTAAAGCCTACTTTGAAAGCCTAGCTCCAGTATGAAGCCCCTGAGCCTGGCTTTAAAGCCTACTTTGAAAGCCTAGCTCCAGTATGAAACCCTACTCTGAAGCCCCTGAGCCTGGCTTTAAAGCCTACTTTGAAAGCCTAGCTCCAGTATGAAGCCCCTGAGCCTGGCATTAAAGCCTACTTTGAAAGCCTAGCTCTACTCCGAAGCCCCTGAGCCTGGCTTTAAAGCCTACTTTGAAAGCCTAGCTCTACCCCGAAGCCCCTGAGCCTGGCTTTAAAGCCTACTTTGAAAGCCTAGCTCTACTCCGAAGCCCCTGAGCCTGGCTTTAAAGCCTACTTTGAAAGCCTAGCTCCAGTATGAAGCCCCTGAGCCTGGCTTTAAAGCCTACTTTGAAAGCGTAGCTCCAGTATGAAACCCTACTCTGAAGCCTCTGAGCCTGGCTTTAAAGCCTACTTTGGAAGCCTAGCTCCAGAATAAAGCCCCTGAGCCTGGCTTTAAAGCCTACTTTGAAAGCCTAGCTCTACTCCGAAGCCCCTGAGCCTGGCTTTAAAGCCTACTTTGAAAGCCTAGCTCCAGTAAGAAGCCCCTGAGCCTGACTTTAAAGCCTACTTTGAAAGCCTCGCTCCAGTATGGAGCCCCTGAGCCTGGCTTTAAAGCCTACTTTGAAAGCCTAACTCCAGTATGAAGCCCCTGAGCCTGGTTTTAAAGCCTACTTTGAAAGCCTAGCTCCAGTATGAAACCCTACTCTGAAGCCCCTGAGCCTGGCTTTAAAGCCTACTTTGAAAGCCTAGCTCCAGTATTAAGCCCCTGAGCCTGGCTTTAAAGCCTACTTTGAAAGCCTAGCTCCAGTATGAAGCTCTGAGCCTGGCTTTAAAGCCTACTTTGAAAGCCTAGCTCCAGTATGAAGCCCCTGAGCCTGGCTTTAAAGCCTACTTTGAAAGCCTAGCTCCAGTATGAAGCCCCTGAGCCTGGCTTTAAAGCCTACTTTGAAAGCCTAGCTACAGTATGAAGCCCCTGAGCCTGGCTTTAAAGCCTGCTTTGAAAGCCTAGCTCCAGTATGAAGCCCCTGAGCCTGGCTTTAAAGCCTTCTTTGAAAGCCTAGCTCCAGTATGAAGCCCCTGAGCCTGGCTTTAAAGCCTACTTTGAAAGCCTAGCTCCAGTATGAAGCCCCTGAGCCTGGCTTTAAAGCCTACTTTGAAAGCCTAGCTCCAGTATGAAGCCCCTGAGCCTGGCTTTAAAGCCTACTTTGAAAGCCTAGCTCCAGTATGAAACCCTACTCTGAAGCCCCTGAGCCTGGCTTTAAAGCCTTATTTGAAAGCCTAGCTCTACCCCGAAGCCCCTGAGCCTGGCTTTAAAGCCTACTTTGAAAGCCTCACTCCAGTATGAAGCCCCTGAGCCTGGCTTTAAAGCCTACTTTGAAAGCCTAGCTCCAGTATGAAGCCCCTGAGCCTGGCTTTAAAGGCTACTTTGAAAGCCTAGCTCTACTCCGAAGTCCCTGAGCCTGGCTTTAAAGCCTACTTTGAAAGCCTAGCTCCAGTATGAAGCCCCTGAGCCTGGCTTTAAAGCCTACTTTGAAAGCCTAGCTCTACTCCGAAGCCCCTGAGCCTGGCTTTAAAGCCTACTTTGAAAGCCTAGCTCCAGTATGAAGCCCCTGAGCCTGGCTTTAAAGCCTACTTTGAAAGCCTAGCTCTACTCCGAAGCCCCTGAGCCTGGCTTTAAAGCCTACTTTGAAAGCCTAGCTCCAGTATGAAGCCCCTGAGCCTGGCTTTAAAACCTACTTTGAAAGCCTAGCTCCAGTATGAAGCCCCTGAGCCTGGCTTTAAAGCCTACTTTGAAAGCCTAGCTCTACTCCGAAACCCCTGAGCCTGGCTTTAAAGCCTACTTTGAAAGCCTAGCTCCAGTATGAAGCCCCTGAGCCTGGCTTTAAAGCCTACTTTGAAAGCCTAGCTCTACTCCGAAGCCCCTGAGCCTGGCTTTAAAGCCTACTTTGGAAGCCTAGCTCCAGTATGAAGCCCCTGAGCCTGGCTTTAAAGCCTACTTTGAAAGCCTAGCTCCAGTATGAAGCCCCTGAGCCTGGCTTTAAAGCCAATTTTGAAAGCCTAGCTCCAGTATGAAGCCCCAGAGCCTGGCTTTAAAGCATACTTTGAAAGCCTAGCTCCAGTATGAAGCCCCTGAGCCTGGCTTTAAAGCCTACTTTGAAAGCCTAGCTCTACTCCGAAGCCCCTGAGCCTGGCTTTAAAGCCTACTTTGAAAGCCTTGCTCTACCCCGAAGCCCCTGAGCCTGGCTTTAAAGCCTACTTTGAAAGCCTTGCTCTACTCCGAGTAAGAAAGCCTAGCTCCAGTATGAAACCCTACTCTGAAGCCCCTGAGCCTGGCTTTAAAGCCTACTTTGGAAGCCTAGCTCCAGTATGAAGCCCCTGAGCCTGGCTTTAAAGCCTACTTTGAAAGCCTAGCTCTACCCCGAAGCCCCTGAGCCTGACTTTAAAGCCTACTTTGAAAGCCTCGCTCCAGTATGAAGCCCCTGAGCCTGGCTTTAAAGCCTACTTTGAAAGCCTACCTCCAGTATGAAGCCCCTGAGCCTGGTTTTAAAGCCTACTTTGAAAGCCTAGCTCCAGTATGAAACCCTACTCTGAAGCCCCTGAGCCTGGCTTTAAAGCCTACTTTGGAAGCCTAGCTCCAGTATGAAACCCCTGAGCCTGGCTTTAAAGCCTACTTTGAAAGCCTAGCTCTACCCCGAAGCCCCTGAGCCTGGCTTTAAAGCCTACTTTGAAAGCCTCGCTCCAGTATGAAGCCCCTGAGCCTGGCTTTAAAGCCTACTTTGAAAGCCTAGCTCCAGTATGAAGCCCCTGAGCCTGGCTTTAAAGCCTACTTTGAAAGCCTAGCTCTACTCCGAAGTCCCTGAGCCTGGCTTTAAAGCCTACTTTGAAAGCCTAGCTCCAGTATGAAGCCCCTGAGCCTGGCTTTAAAGCCTACTTTGAAAGCCTAGCTCCAGTATGAAACCCTACTGTGAAGCCCCTGAGCCCTGCTTTAAAGCCTACTTTGGAAGCCTAGCTCCAGTATGAAGCCCCTGAGCCTGGCTTTAAAGCCTACTTTGAAAGCCTAGCTCCAGTATGAAGCCCCTGAGCCTGGCTTTAAGGCCTACTTTGAAAGCCTAGTTCCAGTATGAAGCCCCTGAGACTGGCTTTAAAGCCTACTTTGAAAGCGTAGCTCCAGTATGAAACCCTACTCTGAAGCCTCTGAGCCTGGCTTTAAAGCCTACTTTGGAAGCCTAGCTCCAGTATGAAGCCCCTGAGCCTGGCTTTAAAGCCTACTTTGAAAGCCTAGCTCTACCCCGAAGCCCCTGAGCCTGGCTTTAAAGCCTACTTTGAAAGCCTAGCTCCAGTATGAAGCCCCTGAGCCTGGATTTAAAGCCTACTTTGAAAGCCTAGCTCTACTCCGAAGCCCCTGAGCCTGGCTTTAAAGCCTACTTTGAAAGCCTAGCTCCAGTTTGAAGCCCCTGAGCCTGGCTTTAAAGCCTACTTTGAAAGCCTAGCGCAAGTATGAAGCCCCTGAGCCTGGCTTTAAAGCCTACTTTGAAAGCCTAGCTCTACTCCGAAGCCCCTGAGCCTGGCTTTAAAGCCTACTTTGAAAGCCTAGCTCCAGTATGAAGCCCCTGAGCCTGACTTTAAAGCCTACTTTGAAAGCCTAGCTTCAGTATGAAACCCCTGAGCCTGGCTTAAAGCCTACTTTGAAAGCCTAGCTCCAGTATGAAGCCCCTGAGCCTGACTTTAAAGCCTACTTTGAAAGCCTAGCTCCAGTATGAAGCCCCTGAGCCTGGCTTTAAAGCCTACTTTAAAAGCCTAGCTCTACTCCGAAGCCCCTGAGCCTTGCTTTAAAGCCTACTTTGACAGCCTAGCTCCAGTATGAAGCCCCTGAGCCTGGCTTTAAAGCCTACTTTGAAAGCCTAGCTCCAGTATGAAACCCTACTCTGAAGCCCCTGAGCCTGGCTTTAAAGCCTTCTTTGGAAGCCTAGTTCCAGTATGAAGCCCCTGAGCCTGGCTTTAAAGCCTACTTTGAAAGCCTAGCTCCAGTATGAAACCCTACTCTGAAGCCCCTGAGCCTGGCTTAAAAGCCTACTTTGAAAGCCTAGCTCCAGTATGAAGCCCCTGAGCCTGGCTTTAAAGCCTACTTTGAAAGCCTAGCTCCAGTATGAAGCCCCTGAGCCTGGCTTTAAAGCCTACTTTGAAAGCCTAGCTCCAGTATGAAGCCCCTGAACCTGGCTTTAAAGCCTACTTTGAAAGCCTAGCTCTACTCCGAAGCCCCTGAGCCTGGCTTTAAAGCCTACTTTGAAAGCCTAGCTCTACCCCGAAGCCCCTGAGCCTGGCTTTAAAGCCTACTTTGAAAGCCTAGCTCCAGTATGAAGCCCCTGAGCCTGGCTTTAAAGCCTACTTTGAAAGCCTAGCTCTACTCCGAAGCCCCTGAGCCTGGCTTTAAAGCCTACTTTGAAAGCCTAGCTCCAGTATGAAGCCCAGGGGCTACTTTGAAAGCCTAGCTCCAGTATGAAGCCCCTGAGCCTGGCTTTAAAGCCTACTTTGAAAGCCTAGCTCCAGTATGAAACCCTACTCTGAAGCCCCTGAGCCTGGCTTTAAAGCCTTCTTTGGAAGCCTAGCTCCAGTATGAAGCCCCTGAGCCTAGCTTTAAAGTCTACTTTGAAAGCCTAGCTCTACTCCGAAGCCCCTGAGCCTGGCTTTAAAGCCTACTTTGAAAGCCTAGCTACAGTATAAAGCCCCTGAGCCTGGTTTCAAAGCCTACTTTGAAAGCCTAGCTCTACCCCGAAGCCCCTGAGCCTGGCTTTAAAGCCTACTTTGAAAGCCTAGCTCTACTCCGAAGCCCCTGAGCCTGGCTTTAAAGCCTACTTTGAAAGCCTAGCTCCAGTATGAAGCCCCTGAGCCTGGCTTTAAGGCCTACTTTGAAAGCCTAGCTCCAGTATGAAGCCCCTGAGCCTGGCTTTAAAGCCTACTTTGAAAGCGTAGCTCCAGTATGAAACCCTACTCTGAAGCCTCTGAGCCTGGCTTTAAAGCCTACTTTGGAAGCCTAGCTCCAGTATGAAGCCCCTGAGCCTGGCTTTAAAGCCTACTTTGAAAGCCTAGCTCCAGTATGAAGCCCCTGAGCCTGGCTTTAAAGCCTACTTTGAAAGCCTAGCTCTACTCCGAAGCCCCTGAGCCTGGCTTTAAAGCCTACTTTGAAAGCCTAGCTCCAGTATGAAGCCCCTGAGCCTGGCTTTAAAGCCTACTTTGAAAGCCTAGCTCCAGTATGAAGCCCCTGAGCCTGGCTTTAAAGCCTACTTTGAAAGCCTAGCTCCAGTATGAAGCCCCTGAGCCTGGCTTTAAAGCCTACTTTGAAAGCCTAGCTCCAGTATGAAACCCTACTCTGAAGCCCCTGAGCCTGGCTTTAAAGCCTACTTTGGAAGCCTAGCTCCAGTATGAAGCCCCTGAGCTTGGCTTTAAAGCCTACTTTGAAAGCCTAGCTCTACCCCGAAGCCCCTGAGCCTGGCTTTAAAGCCTACTTTGAAAGCCTAGCTCCAGTATGAAGCCCCTGAGCCTGGCTTTAAAGCCTACTTTGAAAGCCTAGCTCCAGTATGAAGCCCCTGAGCCTGGATTTAAAGCCTACTTTGAAAGCCTAGCTCCAGTATGAAACCCTACTCTGAAGCCCCTGAGCCTGGCTTTAAAGCCTACTTCGGAAGCCTAGCTCCAGTATGAAGCCCCTGAGCCTGGCTTTAAAGCCTACTTTGAAAGCCTAGCTCTACTCCGAAGCCCCTGAGACTGGCTTTAAAGCCTACTTTGAAAGCCTAGCTCTACTCCGAAGCCCCTTAGCCTGGCTTTAAAGCCTACTTTGAAAGCCTAGCTGCAGTATGAAGCCCCTGAGCCTGGCTTTAAAGCCTACTTTGAAAGCCTAGCTCCAGTATGAAACCCTACTCTGAAGCCCCTGAGCCCTGCTTTAAAGCCTACTTTGGAAGCCTAGCTCCAATATGAAGCCCCTGAGCCTGGCTTTAAAGCCTACTTTGAAAGCCTAGCTCTACCCTGAAGCCCCTGAGCCTGGCTTTAAAGCCTACTTTGAAAGCCTAGCTCCAGTATGAAGCCCCTGAGCCTGGCTTTAAAGCCTACTTTGAAAGCCTAGCTCTACTCCGAAGCCCCTGAGCCTGGCTTTAAAGCCTACTTTGAAAGCCTAGCTCCAGTATGAAGCCCCTGAGCCTGGCTTTAAAGCCTACTTTGAAAGCCTAGCTCCAGTATGAAACCCTACTCCGAAGCCCCTGAGCCTGGCTTTAAAGCCTACTTTGAAAGCCTAGCTCCAGTATGAAGCCCCTGAGCCTGACTTTAAAGCCTACTTTGAAAGCCTAGCTTCAGTATGAAACCCCTGAGCCTGGCTTAAAGCCTACTTTGAAAGCGTAGCTCCAGTATGAAGCCCCTGAGCCTGACTTTAAAGCCTACTTTGAAAGCCTCGCTCCAGTATGAAGCCCCTGAGCCTGGCTTTAAAGCCTACTTTGAAAGCCTAGCTCTACTCCGAAGCCCCTGAGCCTGGCTTTAAAGCCTACATTGAAAGCCTAGCTCTACTCCGAAGCCCCTGAGCCTGGCTTTAAAGCCTACTTTGAAAGCCTAGCTCTACTCCGAAGCCCCTGAGCCTGGCTTTAAAGCCTACTTTGGAAGCCTAGCTCCAGTATGAAGCCCCTGAGCCTGGCTTTAAAGCCTACTTTGAAAGCCTAGCTCTACCCCGAAGCCCCCGAGCCTGGCTTTAAAGCCTACTTTGAAAGCCTAACTCCAGTATGAAGCCCCTGAGCCTGGCTTTAAAGCCTACTTTGAAAGCCTAGCTCCAGTATGAAGCCCCTGAGCCTGGCTTTAAAGCCTACTTTGAAAGCCTAGCTCAAGTATGAAACCCTACTCTGAAGCCCCTGAGCCTGGCTTTAAAGCCTACTTCGGAAGCCTAGCTCCAGTATGAAGCCCCTGAGCCTGGCTTTAAAGCCTACTTTGAAAGCCTAGCTCTACCCCGAAGCCCCTGAGCCTGGCTTTAAAGCCTACTTTGAAAGCCTAGCTCCAGTATGAAGCCCCTGAGCCTGGCTTTAAAGCCTACTTTAAAAGCCTAGCTCTACTCCGAAGCCCCTGAGCCTGGCTTTAAAGCCTACTTTGAAAGCCTAGCTCCAGTATGAAGCCCCTGAGCCTGGCTTTAAAGCCTACTTTGAAAGCCTAGCTCAAGTATGAAGCCCCTGAGCCTGGCTTTAAAGCCTACTTTGAATGCCTAGCTCTACTCCGAAGCCCCTGAGCCTGGCTTTAAAGCCTACTTTGAAAGCCTAGCTCCAGTATGAAGCCCCTGAGCCTGACTTTAAAGCCTACTTTGAAAGCCTAGCTCCAGTATGAAGCCCCTGAGCCTGGCTTTAAAGCCTACTTTGGAAGCCTAGCTCCGGTATGAAGCCCCTGAGCCTGGCTTTAAAGCCTACTTTGAAAGCCTAGCTCCAGTATGAAGCCCCTGAGCCTGGCTTTAAGGCCTACTTTGAAAGCCTAGTTCCAGTATGAAGCCCCTGAGATTGGCTTTAAAGCCTACTTTGAAAGCGTAGCTCCAGTATGAAACCCTACTCTGAAGCCTCTGAGCCTGGCTTTAAAGCCTACTTTGGAAGCCTAGCTCCAGTATGAAGCCCCTGAGCCTGGCTTTAAAGCCTACTTTGAAAGCCTAGCTCTACTCCGAAGCCCCTGAGACTGGCTTTAAAGCCTACTTTGAAAGCCTAGCTCTACTCCGAAGCCCCTGATTCTGGCTTTAAAGCCTACTTTGAAAGCCTAGCTCCAGTATGAAGCCCCTGAGCCTGGCTTTAAAGCCTACTTTGAAAGCCTAGCTACAGTATGAAGCCCCTGAGCCTGGCTTTAAAGCCTACTTTGAAAGCCTAGCTCTACTCCGAAGCCCCTTAGCCTGGCTTTAAAGCCTACTTTGAAAGCCTAGCTCCAGTATGAAGCCCCTGAGCCTGGCTTTAAAGCCTACTTTGAAAGCCTAGCTCCAGTATGAAACCCTACTCTGAAGCCCCTGAGCCCTGCTTTAAAGCCTACTTTGGAAGCCTAGCTCCAGTATGAAGCCCCTGAGCCTGGCTTTAAAGCCTACTTTGAAAGCCTAGCTACAGTATGAAGCCCCTGAGCCTGGCTTTAAAGCCTACTTTGAAAGCCTAGCTCTACTCCGAAGCCCCTGAGCCTGGCTTTAAAGCCTACTTTGAAAGCCTAGCTACAGCATGAAGCCCCTGAGCCTAGTTTCAAAGCCTACTTTGAAAGCCTAGCTCTACCCCGAAGCCCCTGAGCCTGGCTTTAAAGCCTACTTTGAAAGCCTAGCTCCAGTATGAAGCCCCTGAGCCTGGCTTTAAAGCCTACTTTGAAAGCCTAGCTCTAGTATGAAGCCCCTGAGCCTGGCTTTAAAGCCTACTTTGAAAGCCTAGCTCCAGTATGAAGCCCCTGAGCCTGACTTTAAAGCCTACTTTGAAAGCCTAGCTCCAGTATGAAGCCCCTGAGCCTGGCTTTAAAGCCTACTTTGAAAGCCTAGCTCTACTCCGAAGCCCCTGAGCCTGGCTTTAAAGCCTACTTTGAAAGCCTAGTTCCAGTATGAAGCCCCTGAGCCTGGCTTTAAAGCCTACTTTGAAAGCCTAGCTCCAGTATAAAACCCTACTCTGAAGCCCCTGAGCCTGGCTTTAAAGCCTTCTTTGGAAGCCTAGCTCCAGTATGAAGCCCCTGAGCCTGGCTTTAAAGCCTACTTTGAAAGCCTAGCTACAGTATGAAGCCCCTGAGCCTGGCTTCAAAGCCTACTTTGAAAGCGTAGCTCTACTCCGAAGCCCCTGAGCCTGGCTTTAAAGCCTACTTCTAAAGCCTCGCTCCAGTATGAAGCCCCTGAGCCTGGCTTATAAGCCTTTTTTGAAAGCCTAGCTCCAGTATGAAGCCCCTGAGCCTGGCTTTAAAGCCTACTTTGAAAGCCTAGCTCAAGTAGGAAGCCCCTGAAACGGGCTTTAAAGCCTACTTTGAAAGCCTAGCTCAAGTATGAAGCCCCTGAGCCTGGCTTTAAAGCATACTTTGAAAGCCTAGCTCCAGTATGAAGCCCCTGAGCCTGGCTTTAAAGCCTACTTTGAAAGCCTAGCTCTACTCCGAAGCCCCTGAGCCTGGCTTTAAAGCCTACTTTGAAAGCCTAGCTCCAGTATGAAGCCCCTGAGCCTGGCTTTAAGGCCTAGTTTGAAAGCCTAGCTCCAGTATGAAGCCCCTGAGCCTGGCTTTAAAGCCTACTTTGAAAGCGTAGCTCCAGTATGAAACCCTACTCTGAAGCCTCTGAGCCTGGCTTTAAAGCCTACTTTGGAAGACTAGCTCCAGTATGAAGCCCCTGAGCCTGGCTTTTAAGCCTACTTTGAAAGCCTAGCTCTACCCCAAAGCCCCTGAGCCTGGCTTTAAAGCCTACTTTGAAAGCCTAGCTCCAGTATGAAGCCCCTGAGCCTGGCTTTAAAGCCTACTTTGAAAGCCTACCTCCAGTATGAAGCCCCTGAGCCTGGTTTTAAAGCCTACTTTGAAAGCCTAGCTCCAGTATGAAACCCTACTCTGAAGCCCCTGAGCCTGGCTTTAAAGCCTACTTTGGAAGCCTAGCTCCAGTATGAAGCCCCTGAGCCTGGCTTTAAAGCCTACTTTGAAAGCCTAGCTCTACCCCGAAGCCCCTGAGCCTGGCTTTAAAGCCTACTTTGAAAGCCTCGCTCCAGTATGAAGCCCCTGAGCCAGGCTTTAAAGCCTACTTTGAAAGCCTAGCTCCAGTATGAAGCCCCTGAGCCTGGCTTTAAAGCCTACTTTGAAAGCCTAGCTCTACTCCGAAGCCCCTGAGCCTGGCTTTAAAGCCTACTTTGAAAGCCTAGCTCCAGTATGAAGCCCCTGAGCCTGGCTTTAAAGCCTACTTTGAAAGCCTAGCTCCGGTATGAAGCCCCTGAGCCGGGCTTTAAAGCCTACTTTGAAAGCCTAGCTCCAGTATGAAACCCTACTCTGAAGCCCCTGAGCCTGGCTTTAAAGCCTTCTTTCGAAGCCTAGCTCCAATATGAAGCCCCTGAGCCTGGCTTTAAAGCCTACTTTGAAAGCCTAGCTCCAGTATGAAGCCCCTGAGCCTGGCTTTAAAGCCTATTTTGAAAGCCTAGCTCCAGTATGAAACCCCTGAGCCTGGCTTAAAGCCTACTTTGAAAGCCTAGCTCCAGTATGAAGCCCCTGAGCCTGACTTTAAAGCCTACTTTGAAAGCCTAGCTCTACTCCAAAGCCCCTGAGCCTGGCTTTAAAGCCTACTTTGAAAGCCTAGCTCTACCCCGAAGCCCCTGAGCCTGGCTTTAAAGCCTACTTTGAAAGCCTTGCTCTACTCCGAAGCCCCTGAGCCTGGCTTTAAAGCCTACTTTGAAAGCCTTGCTCTACTCCGAAGCCCCTGAGCCTGGGTTTAAAGCCTACTTTGAAAGCCTAGCTCTACTCCGAAGCCCCTGAGCCTGGCTTTAAAGCCTACTTTGAAAGCCAAGCTCCAGTATGAAACCCTACTCTGAAAACCCCTGAGCCTGGCTTTAAAGTCTACTTTGGAAGCCTAGCTCCAGTATGAAGCCCCTGAGCCTGGCTTTAAAGCCTACTTTGAAAGCCTAGCTCTACCCCGAAGCCCCTGAGCCTGGCTTTAAAGCCTACTTTGAAAGCCTAGCTCCAGTATGAAGCCCCTGAGCCTGGCTTTAAAGCCTACTGTGAAAGCCTAGCTCCAGTATGAAGCCCCTGAGCCTGGCTTTAAAGCCTACTTTGAAAGCCTAGCTCCAGTATGAAGCCCCTGAGCCTGGCTTTAAAGCCTACTTTGAAAGCCTAGCTCCAGTATGAAGCCCCTGAGCCTGGCTTTAAAGCCTACTTTGAAAGCCTAGCTCTACTCCGAAGCCCCTGAGCCTGGCTTTAAAGCCTACTTTGAAAGCCTAGCTCCAGTATGAAGCCCCTGAGCCTGGCTTTAAAGCCTACTTTGAAAGCCTTGCTCTACTCCGAAGCCCCTGAGCCTGGGTTTAAAGCCTACTTTGAAAGCCTAGCTCTACTCCGAAGCCCCTGAGCCTGGCTTTAAAGCCTACTTTGAAAGCCTAGCTCCAGTATGAAACCCTACTCTGAAAACCCCTGAGCCTGGCTTTAAAGTCTACTTTGGAAGCCTAGCTCCAGTATGAAGCCCCTGAGCCTGGCTTTAAAGCCTACTTTGAAAGCCTAGCTCTACCCCGAAGCCCCTGAGCCTGGCTTTAAAGCCTACTTTGAAAGCCTAGCTCCAGTATGAAGCCCCTGAGCCTGGCTTTAAAGCCTACTGTGAAAGCCTAGCTCCAGTATGAAGCCCCTGAGCCTGGCTTTAAAGCCTACTTTGAAAGCCTAGCTCCAGTATGAAGCCCCTGAGCCTGGCTTTAAAGCCTACTTTGAAAGCCTAGCTCCAGTATCAAGCCCCTGAGCCTGGCTTTAAAGCCTACTTTGAAAGCCTAGCTCTACTCCGAAGCCCCTGAGCCTGGCTTTAAAGCCTACTTTGAAAGCCTAGCTCCAGTATGAAGCCCCTGAGCCTGGCTTTAAAGCCTACTTTGAAAGCCTAGCTCCAGAATGAAGCCCCTGAGCCTGGCTTTAAAGCCTACTTTGAAAGCCTAGCTCCGGTATGAAGCCCCTGAGCCTGGCTTTAAAGCCTACTTTGAAAGCCTAGCTCCAGTATGAAGCCCCTGAGCCTGGCTTTAAAGCCTACTTTGAAAGCCTAGCTCCAGTATGAAACCCTACTCTGAAGCCCCTGAAACTGGCTTTAAAGCCTTATTTGAAAGCCTAGCTCTACTCCGAAGCCCCTGAGCCTGGCTTTAAAGCCTACTTTGAAAGCCTAGCTCCAGTATGAAGCCCCTGAGCCTGGTTTTAAAGCCTACTTTGAAAGCCTAGCTCCAGTATGAAGCCCCTGAGCCTGGCTTTAAAGCCTACTTTGAAAGCCTAGCTCTACTCCGAAGCCCCTGAGCCTGGCTTTAAAGCCTACTTTGAAAGCCTAACTCCAGTATGAAGCCCCTGAGGCTGGCTTTAAAGCCTACTTTGAAAGCCTAGCTCCAGTATGAAACCCTACTCTGAAGCCCCTGAGCCCTGCTTTAAAGCCTACTTTGGAAGCCTAGCTCCAGTATGAAGCCCCTGAGCCTGGCTTTAAAGCCTACTTTGAAAGCCTACCTCTACCCCGAAGCCCCTGAGCCTGGCTTTAAAGCCTACTTTGAAAGCCTAGCTCCAGTATCAAGTCCCTGAGCCTGGCTTTAAAGCCTACTTTTAAAGCCTAGCTCTACTCCGAAGTCCCTGAGCCTGGCTTTAAAGCCTACTTTGAAAGCCTAGCTCCAGTATGAAGCCCCTGAGCCTGGCTTTAAAGCCTACTTTGAAAGCCTAGCTCCAGTATGAAGCCCCTGAGCCTGGCTTTAAAGCCTACTTTGAAAGCCTAGCTCTACTCTGAAGCCCCTGAGCCTGGCTTTAAAGCCTACTTTGAAAGCCTAGCTCCAGTATGAAGCCCCTGAGCCTGGCTTTAAAGTCTACTTTGAAAGCCTAGCTCTACTCCGAAGCCCCTGAGCCTGGCTTTAAAGCCTACTTTGAAAGCCTAGCTCCAGTATGAAGCCCCTGAGCCTGACTTTAAAGCCTACTTTGAAAGCCTAGCTCCAGTATGAAGCCCCCGAGCCTGGCTTTAAAGCCTACTTTGAAAGCCTAGCTCCAGTATGAAACCCTACTCTGAAGCCCCTGAGCCTGGCTTTAAAGCCTACTTTGGAAGCCTAGCTCCAGTATGAAGCCCCTGAGCCTGGCTTTAAAGCCTACTTTGAAAGCCTAGCTCTACCCCGAAGCCCCTGAGCCTGGCTTTAAAGCCTACTTTGAAAGCCTCGCTCCAGTATGAAGCCCCTGAGCCTGACTTTAAAGCCTACTTTGGAAGCCTAGCTCCAGTATGAAGCCCCTGAGCCTGGCTTTAAAGCCTACTTTGAAAGCCTAGCTCTACTCCGAAGCCCCTGAGCCTGGCTTTAAAGCCAACTTTGAAAGCCTAGCTCCAGTATGAAGCCCCTGAGCCTGACTTTAAAGCCTACTTTGGAAGCCTAGCTCCAGTATGAAGCCCCTGAGCCTGGCTTTAAAGCCTACTTTGAAAGCCTAGCTCTACTCCGAAGCCCCTGAGCCTGGCTTTAAAGCCAACTTTGAAAGCCTAGCTCCAGTATGAAGCCCCTGAGCCTGGCTTTAAAGCCTACTTTGAAATCCTAGGTCCAGTATGAAGCCCCTGAGCCTGGCTTTAAAGCCTACTTTGAAAGCCTAGCTCCAGTATGAAGCCCCTGAGCCTGGCTTTAAAGCCTACTTTGAAAGCCTAGCTCTACTCCGAAGCCCCTGAGCCTGGCTTTAAAGCCTACTTTGAAAGCCTAGCTCCAGTATGAAGCCCCTGAGCCTGGCCTTAAAACCTACTTTGAAAGCCTAGCTCTACTCCGAAGCCCCTGAGCCTGGCTTTAAAGCTTACTTTGAAAGCCTAGCTCTACCCCGAAGCCCCTGAGCCTGGCTTTTAAACCTACTTTGAAAGCCTAGCTCTACTCCGAAGCCCCTGAGCCTGGCTTTAAAGCCTACTTTGAAAGCCTAGCTCCAGTATGAAGCCCCTGAGCCTGGCTTTAAAGCATACTTTGAAAGCCCAGCTCCAGTATGAAGCCCCTGAGCCTGGCTTTAAAGCCTACTTTCAAAGCCTAGCTCTACTCCGAAGCCCCTGAGCCTGGCTTTAAAGCCTACTTTGAAAGCCTAGCTCTACCCCGAAGCCCCTGAGCCTGGCTTTAAAGCCTACTTTGAAAGCCTTGCTCTACTCCGAAGCCCCTGAGCCTGGCTTTAAAGCCTACTTTGAAAGCCTTGCTCTACTCCGAAGCCCCTGAGCCTGGGTTTAAAGCCTACTTTGAAAGCCTACCTCCAGTATGAAGCCCCTGAGCCTGGCTTTAAAGCCTACTTTGAAAGCCTAGCTCCAGTATGAAGCCCCTGAGCCTGGCTTTAAAGCCTACTTTGAAAGCCTAGCTCTACTCCGAAGCCCCTGAGCCTGGCTTTAAAGCCTACTTTGGAAGCCTAGCTCTACTCCGAAGCCCCTGAGCCTGGCTTTAAAGCCTACTTTGAAAGCCTAGCTCCAGTATGAAGCCCCTGAGCCTGGCTTTAAAGCCTACTTTGAAAGCCTAGCTCCAGTATCAAGCCCCTGAGCCTGACTTTAAAGCCTACTTTGAAAGCCTAGCTCCAGTATGAAGCCCCTGAGCCTGGCTTTAAAGCCTACTTTGAAAGCATAGCTCCAGTATGAAACCCTACTCTGAAGCCCCTGAGCCTGGCTTTAAAGCCTACTTTGGAAGCCTAGCTCCAGTATGAAGCCCCTGAGCCTGGCTTTAAAGCCTACTTTGAAAGCCTAGCTCCAGTATGAAGCCCCTGAGCCTGGTTTTAAAGCCTACTTTGAAAGCCTAGCTCCAGGATGAAGCCCCTGAGCCTGGCTTTAAAGCCTACTTTGAAAGCCTAGCTCCAGTATGAAACCCTACTCTGAAGCCCCTGAGCCTGGCTTTAAAGCCTACTTTGGAAGCCTAGCTCCAGTATGAAGCCCCTGAGCCTGGCTTTAAAGCCTACTTTGAAAGCCTAGCTCTACTCCGAAGCCCCTGAGCCTGGCTTTAAAGCCTACTTTGAAAGCCTAGCTCCAGTATGAATCCCCTGAGCCTGGCTTTAAAGCCTACTTTGAAAGCCTAGCTCCAGTATGAAACCCTATTCTGAAGCCCCTGAGCCTGGCTTTAAAGCCTACTTTGGAAGCTTAGCTCCAGTATGAAGCCCCTGAGCCTGGCTTTAAAGCCTACTTTGAAAGCCTAGCTCTACCCCGAAGCCCCTGAGCCTGGCTTTAAAGCCTACTTTTAAAGCCTAGCTCCAGTATGAAGCCCCTGAGCCTGGCTTTAAAGCCTACTTTGAAAGCCTAGCTCTACTCCGAAGCCCCTGAGCCTGGCTTTAAAGCCAACTTTGAAAGACTAGCTCCAGTATGAAGCCCCTGAGCCTGGCTTTAAAGCCTACTTTGAAAGCCTAGCTCCAGTATGAAGCCCCTGAGCCTGGCTTTAAAGCCTACTTTGAAAGCCTAGCTCCAGTATGAAACCCTACTCTGAAGCCCCTGAGCCTGGCTTTAAAGCCTTCTTTGGAAGCCTAGCTCCAGTATGAAGCCCCTGAGCTTGGCTTTAAAGCCTACTTTGAAAGCCTAGCTCTACTCCGAAGCCCCTGAGCCTGGCTTTAAAGCCTACTTTGAAAGCCTAGCTCTACTCCGAAGCCCCTGAGCCTGGCTTTAAAGCCTACTTTGAAAGCCTAGCTCCAGAATGAAGCCCCTGAACCTGGCTTTAAAGCCTACTTTGAAAGCCTAGCTCTACTCCGAAGCCCCTGAGCCTGGCTTTAAAGCCTACTTTGAAAGCCTAGCTCCAGTATGAAGCCCCTGAGCCTGGCTTTAAATCCTACTTTAAAGCCTAGCTCCAGTATGAAGCCCCTTAGCCTGGTTTTAAAGCCTACTTTGAAAGCCTAGCTCTACTCCGAAGCCCCTGAGCCTGGCTTTAAAGCCTACTTTGAAAGCCTAGCTCCAGTATGAAGCCCCTGAGCCTGGCTTTAAAGCCTACTTTGAAAGCCGAGCTCCAGTATGAAGCCCCTGAGCCTGGCTTTAAAGCCTACTTTGAAAGCCTAGCTCTACTCCGAAGCCCCTGAGCCTGGCTTTAAAGCCTACTTTGAAAGCCTAGCTCCAGTATGAAGCCCCTGAGCCTGGCTTTAAAGCCTACTTTGAAAGCCTAGCTCCAGTATGAATCCCCTGAGCCTGGCTTTAAAGCCTACTTTGAAAGCCTAGCTCCAGTATGAAACCCTACTCTGAAGCCCCTGAGCCTGGCTTTAAAGCCTACTTTGGAAGCCTAGCTCCAGTATGAAGCCCCTGAGCCTGGCTTTAAAGCCTACTTTGAAAGCCTAGCTCCAGTATGAAGCCCCTGAGCCTGGCTTTAAAGCCTACTTTGAAAGCCTAGCTCTACTCCGAAGCCCCTGAGCCTGGCTTTAAAGCCTACTTTGAAAGCCTAGCTCTACCCCGAAGCCCCTGAGCCTGGCTTTAAAGCCGACTTTGAAAGCCTAGCTCCAGTATGAAGCCCCTGAGCCTGGCTTTAAAGCGTACTTTGAAAGCCTAGCTCCAGTATGAAACCCTACTCTGAAGACCCTGAGCCTGGCTTTAAAGCCTACTTTGGAAGCCTAGCTCCAGTATGAAGCCCCTGAGCCTGGCTTTAAAGCCTACTTTAAAAGCCTCGCTCTAATCCGAAGCCCCTGAAACTGGCTTTAAAGCCTACTTTGAAAGCCTAGCTCCAGTATGAAGCCCCTGAGCCTGGCTTTAAAGCCTACTTTGAAAGCCTAGCTCCAGTATGAAGCCCCTGAGCCTGGCTTTAAAGCCTACTTTGAAAGCCTAGCTCCAGTATGAAACCCATGAGCCTGGCTTTAAAACCTACTTTGAAAGCCTAGCTCCAGTATGAAGCCCCTGAGCCTGGCTTTAAAGCCTACTTTTAAAGCCTAGCTCCAGTATGAAACCCTACTCTGAAGCCCCTGACCCTGGCTTTAAAGCCTACTTTGGAAGCCTAACTCCAGTATGAAGCCCCTGAGCCTGGCTTTAAAGCCTACTTTGAAAGCCTAGCTCTACCCCGAAACCCCTGAGCCTGGCTTTAAAGCCTACTTTGAAAGCCTAGCTCCAGTATGAAGCCCCTGAGCCTGGCTTTAAAGCCTACTTTGAAAGCCTAGCTCTACCCCGAAGCCCCTGAGCCTGGCTTTAAAGCCTACTTTGAAAGCCTAGCTCCAGTATGAAGCCCCTGAGCCTGGCTTTAAAGCCTACTTTGAAAGCCTAGCTCCAGTATGAAGCCCCTGAGCCTGGCTTTAAAGCCTACTTTGAAAGCCTAGCTCCAGTATGAAGCCCCTGAGCCTGGCTTTAAAGCCTACTTTGAAAGCCTAGCTCTACTCCGAAGCCCCTGAGCCTGGCTTTAAAGCCTACTTTGAAAGCCTAGCTCTACCCCGAAGCCCCTGAGCCTGGCTTTAAAGCCTACTTTGAAAGCTTAGCTCCAGTATGAAGCCCCTGAGCCTGGCTTTAAAGCCTACTTTGAAAGCCTAGCTCTACTCCGAAGCCCCTGAGCCTGGCTTTAAAGCCTACTTTGAAAGCCTAGCTCCAGTATGAAGCCCCTGAGCCTGGCTTTAAAGCCTACTTTGAAAGACTAGCTCCAGTATGAAACCCTACTCTGAAGCCCCTGAGCCTGGCTTTAAAGCCTACTTTGGAAGCCTAGCTCCAGTATGAAGCCCCTGAGCCTGGCTTTAAAGCCTACTTTGAAAGCCTAGCTCTACCCCGAAGCCCCTGAGCCTGACTTTAAAGCCTACTTTGAAAGCCTCGCTCCAGTATGAAGCCCCTGAGCCTGGCTTTAAAGCCTACTTTGAAAGCCTACCTCCAGTATGAAGCCCCTGAGCCTGGTTTTAAAGCCTACTTTGAAAGCCTAGCTCCAGTATGAAACCCTACTCTGAAGCCCCTGAGCCTGGCTTTAAAGCCTACTTTGGAAGCCTAGCTCTACCCCGAAGCCCCTGAGCCTGGCTTTAAAGCCTACTTTGAAAGCCTAGCTCCAGTATGAAGCCCCTGAGCCTGGCTTTAAAGCCTACTTTGAAAGCCCAGCTCAAGTATGAAGCCCCTGAGCCTGGCTTTAAAGCCTACTTTAAAAGCCTAGCTCCAGTATGAAGCCCCTGAGCCTGGCTTTAAAGCCTACTTTGAAAGCCTAGCTCTACCCCGAAGCCCCTGAGCCTGGCTTTAAAGCCTACTTTGAAAGCCTTGCTCTACTCCGAAGCCCCTGAGCCTGGCTTTAAAGCCTACTTTGAAAGCCTTGCTCTACTCCGAAGCCCCTGAGCCTGGGTTTAAAGCCTACTTTGAAAGCCTAGCTCCAGTATGAAGCCCCTGAGCCTGGCTTTAAAGCCTACTTTGAAAGCCTAGCTCTACCCCGAAGCCCCTGAGCCTGACTTTAAAGCCTACTTTGAAAGCCTCGCTCCAGTATGAAGCCCCTGAGCCTGGCTTTAAAGCCTACTTTGAAAGCCTACCTCCAGTATGAAGCCCCTGAGCCTGGTTTTAAAGCCTACTTTGAAAGCCTAGCTCCAGTATGAAACCCTACTCTGAAGGCCCTGAGCCTGGCTTTAAAGCCTACTTTGGAAGCCTAGCTCCAGTATGAAGCCCCTGAGCCTGGCATTAAAGCCTACTTTGAAAGCCTAGCTCTACCCCGAAGCCCCTGAGCCTGGCTTTAAAGCCTACTTTGAAAGCCTAGCTCCAGTATGAAGCCCCTGAGCCTGGCTTTAAAGCCTACTTTGAAAGCCTAGCTCTACTCCGAAGCCCCTGAGCCTGGCTTTAAAGCCTACTTTGAAAGCCTAGCTCCAGTATGAAGCCCCTGAGCCTGACTTTAAAGCCTACTTTGAAAGCCTAGCTCCAGTATGAAGCCCCTGAGCCTGGCTTTAAAGCCTACTTTGAAAGCCTACCTCCAGTATGAAGCCCCTGAGCCTGGTTTTAAAGCCTACTTTGAAAGCCTAGCTCCAGTAGGAAGCCCCTGAGCCGGGCTTCAAAGCCTACTTTGAAAGCCTAGCTCCAGTATGAAGCCCCTGAGCCTGGCTTTAAAGCATACTTTGAAAGCCTAGCTCCAGTATGAAGCCCCTGAGCCTGGCTTTAAAGCCTACTTTGAAAGCCTAGCTCTACTCCGAAGCCCCTGAGCCTGGCTTTAAAGCCTACTTTGAAAGCCTTGCTCTACTCCGAAGCCCCTGAGCCTGGCTTTAAAGCCTACTTTGAAAGCCTTGCTCTACTCCGAAGCCCCTGAGCCTGGGTTTAAAGCCTACTTTGAAAGCCTAGCTCCAGTATGAAGCCCCTGAGCCTGGCTTTAAAGCCTACTTTGAAAGCCTAGCTCCAGTATGAAACCCTACTCTGAAGCCCCTGAGCCTGGCTTTAAAGCCTACTTTGGAAGCCTAGCTCCAGTATGAAGCCCCTGAGCCTGGCTTTAAAGCCTACTTTGAAAGCCTAGCTCTACCCCGAAGCCCCTGAGCCTGACTTTAAAGCCTACTTTGAAAGCCTCGCTCCAGTATGAAGCCCCTGGACCTGGCTTTAAAGCCTACTTTGAAAGCCTAGCTCTACTCCGAAGCCCCTGAGCCTGGCTTTAAAGCCTACTTTGAAAGCCTTGCTCCAGTATGAAGCCCCTGAGCCTGGCTTTAAAGCCTACTTTGAAAGCCTTGCTCTACTCCGAAGCCCCTGAGCCTTGCTTTAAAGCCTACTTTGAAAGCCTTGCTCTACTCCGAAGCCCCTGAGCCTGGCTTTAAAGCCTACTTTGAAAGCCTAGCTCCAGTATGAAGCCCCTGAGCCTGGCTTTAAAGCCTACTTTGAAAGCGTAGCTCCAGTATGAAACCCTACTCTGAAGCCTCTGAGCCTGGCTTTAAAGCCTACTTTGGGAGCCTAGCTCCAGTATGAAGCCCCTGAGCCTGGCTTTAAAGCCTACTTTGAAAGCCTAGCTCTACCCCGAAGCCCCTGAGCCTGGCTTTAAAGCCTACTTTGAAAGCCTAGCTCCAGTATGAAGCCCCTGAGCCTGGCTTTAAAGCCTACTTTGAAAGCCTAGCTCCAGTATGAAGCCCCTGAGCCTGGCTTTAAAGCCTACTTTGAAAGCCTAGCTCCAGTATGAAACCCTACTCTGAAGCCCCTGAGCCTGGCTTTAAAGCCTACTTCGGAAGCCTAGCTCCAGTATGAAGCCCCTGAGCCTGGCTTTAAAGCCTACTTTGAAAGCCTAGCTCCAGTATGAAGCCCCTGAGCCTGGCTTTAAAACCTACTTTGAAAGCCTAGCTCCAGTATGAAGCCCCTGAGCCTGGCTTTAAAGCCTACTTTGAAAGCCTAGGTCCAGTATGAAACCCTACTCTGAAAACCCCTGAGCCTGGCTTTAAAGTCTACTTTGGAAGCCTAGTTCCAGTATGAAGCCCCTGAGCCTGGCTTTAAAGCCTACTTTGAAAGCCTAGCTCTACCCCGAAGCCCCTGAGCCTGGCTTTAAAGCCTACTTTGAAAGCCTAGCTCCAGTATGAAGCCCCTGAGCCTGGCTTTAAAGCCTACTGTGAAAGCCTAGCTCCAGTATGAAGCCCCTGAGCCTGGCTTTAAAGCCTACTTTGAAAGCCTAGCTCCAGTATGAAGCCCCTGAGCCTGGCTTTAAAGCCTACTTTGAAAGCCTAGCTCCAGTATGAAGCCCCTGAGCCTGGCTTTAAAGCCTACTTTGGAAGCCTAGCTCCGGTATGAAGCCCCTGAGCCTGGCTTTAAAGCCTACTTTGAAAGCCTAGCTCCAGTATGAAGCCCCTGAGCCTGGCTTTAAAGCCTACTTTGAAAGCCTAGCTCCAGTATGAAGCCCCCGAGCCTGGCTTTAAAGCCTACTTTGAAAGCCTAGCTCCAGTATGAAGCCCCTGAGCCTGGCTTTAAAGCCTACTTTGAAAGCCTAGCTCCAGTATGAAGCCCCTGAACCTGGCTTTAAAGCCTACTTTGAAAGCCTAGCTCTACTCCGAAGCCCCTGAGCCTGGCTTTAAAGCCTACTTTGAAAGCCTAGCTCCAGTATGAAGCCCTTGAGCCTGGCTTTAAATCCTACTTTAAAGCCTAGCTCCAGTATGAAGCCCCTGAGCCTGGCTTTAAAGCCTACTTTGAAAGCCTAGCTCTACTCCGAAGCCCCTGAGCCTGGCTTTAAAGCCTACTTTGAAAGCCTAGCTCCAGTATGAAGCCCCTGAGCCTGGCTTTAAAGCCTACTTTGAAAGCCGAGCTCCAGTATGAAGCCCCTGAGCCTGGCTTTAAAGCCTACTTTGAAAGCCTAGCTCTACTCCGAAGCCCCTGAGCCTGGCTTTAAAGCCTACTTTGAAAGCCTAGCTCCAGTATGAAGCCCCTGAGCCTGGCTTTAAAGCCTACTTTGAAAGCCTAGCTCCAGTATGAAGCCCCTGAGCCTGGCTTTAAAGCCTACTTTGAAAGCCTAGCTCTACTCCGAAGCCCCTGAGCCTGGCTTTAAAGCCTACTTTGAAAGCCTAGCTACAGTATGAAGCCCCTGAGCCTGGCTTCAAAGCCTACTTTGAAAGCCTAGCTCTACTCCGAAGCCCCTGAGCCTGGCTTTAAAGCCTACTTCTAAAGCCTCGCTCCAGTATGAAGCCCCTGAGCCTGGCTTTAAAGCCTACTTTGAAAGCCTAGCTCTACTCCGAAACCCCTGAGCCTGGCTTTAAAGCCTACTTTGAAAGCCTAGCTCCAGTATGAAGCCCCTGAGCCTGGCTTTAAAGCCTACTTTGAAAGCCTAGCTCCAGTATGAAACCCTACTCTGAAGCCCCTGAGCCTGGCTTTAAAGCCTTCTTTGGAAGCCTAGCTCCAGTATGAAGCCCCTGAGCCTGGCTTTAAAGTCTACTTTGAAAGCCTAGCTCTACTCCGAAGCCCCTGAGCCTGGCTTTAAAGCCTACTTTGAAAGCCTAGCTACAGTATGAAGCCCCTGAGCCTGGCTTCAAAGCCTACTTTGAAAGCCTAGCTCTACTCCGAAGCCCCTGAGCCTGGCTTTAAAGCCTACTTTGAAAGCCTAGCTCTACCCCGAAGCCCCTGAGCCTGGCTTTAAAGCCTACTTTGAAAGCCTAGCTCTACTCCGAAGCCCCTGAGCCTGGCTTTAAAGCCTACTTTGAAAGCCTAGCTCCAGTATGAAGCCCCTGAGCCTGGCTTTAAAGCCTACTTTGAAAGCCTAGCTCCAGTATGAAGCCCCTGAGCCTGGCTTTAAAGCCTACTTTGAAAGCCTAGCTGTACTCCGAAGCCCCTGAGCCTGGCTTTAAAGCCTACTTTGAAAGCCTAGCTCCAGTATGAAGCCCCTGAGCCTGGCTTTAAAGCCTACTTTGAAAGCCTAGCTCCAGTATGAAGCCCCTGAGCCGGGCTTTAAAGCCTACTTTGAAAGCCTAGCTCCAGTATGAAACCCTACTCTGAAGCCCCTGAGCCTGGCTTTAAAGCCTTCTTTGGAAGCCTAGCTCCAATATGAAGCCCCTGAGCCTGGCTTTAAAGCCTACTTTGAAAGCCTAGCTCCAGTATGAAGCCCCTGAGCCTGGCTTTAAAGCCTACTTTGAAAGCCTAGCTCCAGTATGAAGCCCCTGAGCCTGGCTTTAAAGCCTACTTTGAAAGCCTAGCTCCAGCAAGAAGCCCCTGAGCCTGGCTTTAAAGCCTACTTTGAAAGCCTAGCTCCAGTATGAAGCCCCTGAGCCTGGCTTTAAAACCTACTTTGAAAGCCTAGCTCTACTCCGAAGCCCCTGAGCCTGGCTTTAAAGCCTACTATGAAAGCCTAGCTCTACCCCGAAGCCCCTGAGCCTGGCTTTAAAGCCTACTTTGAAAGCCTAGCTCCAGTATGAAGCCCCTGAGCCTGGCTTTAAAGCCTACTTTGAAAGCCTAGCTCCAGTATGAAGCCCCTGAGCCTGGCTTTAAAGCCTACTTTGAAAGCCTAGCTCTACTCCGAAGCCCCTGAGCCTGGCTTTAAAGCCTACTTTGAAAGCCTAGCTCCAGTATGAAGCCCCTGAGCCTGGATTTAAAGCCTACTTTGAAAGCCTAGCTCCAGTATGAAACCCTACTCTGAAGCCCCTGAGCCTGGCTTTAAAGCCTTCTTTGGAAGCCTAGCTCCAGTATGAAGCCCCTGAGCCTGGCTTTAAAGCCTACTTTGAAAGCCTAGCTCTACTCCGAACTCCCTGAGCCTGGCTTTAAAGCCTACTTTGAAAGCCTAGCTACAGTATGAAGCCCCTGAGCCTGGCTTCAAAGCCTACTTTGAAAGCCTAGCTCTACTCCGAAGCCCCTGAGCCTGGCTTTAAAGCCTACTTCTAAAGCCTCGCTCCAGTATGAAGCCCCTGAGCCTGGCTTTTAACCCTTTTTTGAAAGCCTAGCTCCAGTATGAAGCCCCTGAGCCTGGCTTTAAAGCCTACTTTGAAAGCCTAGCTCCAGTATGAAGCCCCTGAGCCTGGCTTTAAAGCCTACTTTGAAAGCCTAGCTCCAGTATGAAACCCTACTCTGAAGCCCCTGAGCCTGGCTTTAAAGCCTTCTTTGGAAGCCTAGCTCCAGTATAAAGCCCCTGAGCCTGGCTTTAAAGTCTACTTTGAAAGCCTAGCTCTACTCCGAAGCCCCTGAGCCTGGCTTTAAAGCCTACTTTGAAAGCCTAGCTACAGTATGAAGCCCCTGAGCCTGGCTTCAAAGCCTACTTTGAAAGCCTAGCTCTACTCCGAAGCCCCTGAGCCTGGCTTTAAAGCCTACTTTGAAAGCCTAGCTCCAGTATGAAGCCCCTGAACCTGGCTTTAAAGCCTACTTTGAAAGCCTAGCTCCAGTATGAAGCCCCTGAGCCTGGCTTTAAAGCCTACTTTGAAAGCCTAGGTCCAGTATGAAACCCTACTCTGAAAACCCCTGAGCCTGGCTTTAAAGTCTACTTTGGAAGCCTAGCTCCAGTATGAAGCCCCTGAGCCTGGCTTTAAAGCCTACTTTGAAAGCCTAGCTCTACTCCGAAGCCCCTGAGCCTGGCTTTAAAGCCAACTTTGAAAGCCTAGCTCCAGTATGAAGCCCCTGAGCCTGGCTTTAAAGCCTACTTTGAAAGCCTAGCTCTACTCCGAAGCCCCTGAGCCTGGCTTTAAAGCCTACTTTGAAAGCCTAGCTCCAGTATGAAGCCCCTGAGCCTGGCTTTAAAGCCTACTTTGAAAGCCTAGCTCCAGTATGAAACCCTACTCTGAAGCCCCTGAGCCTGGCTTTAAAGCCTACTTTGGAAGCCTAGCTCCAGTATGAAGCCCCTGAACCTGGCTTTAAAGCCTACTTTGAAAGCCTAGCTCTACCCCGAAGCCCCTGAGCCTGGCTTTAAAGCCTACTTTGAAAGCCTAGCTCCAGTATGAAGCCCCTGAGCCTGGCTTTAAAGCCTACTTTGAAAGCCTAGCTCCAGTATGAAACCCTACTCTGAAGCCCCTGAGCCTGGCTTTAAAGCCTTCTTTGGAAGCCTAGCTCCAGTATGAAGCCCCTGAGCCTGGCTTTAAAGTCTACTTTGAAAGCCTAGCTCTACTCCGAAGCCCCTGAGCCTGGCTTTAAAGCCTACTTTGAAAGCCTAGCTACAGTATGAAGCCCCTGAGCCTGGCTTCAAAGCCTACTTTGAAAGCCTAGCTCTACTCCGAAGCCCCTGAGCCTGGCTTTAAAGCCTACTTTGAAAGCCTAGCTCCAGTATGAAGCCCCTGAACCTGGCTTTAAAGCCTACTTTGAAAGCCTAGCTCCAGTATGAAGCCCCTGAGCCTGGCTTTAAAGCCTACTTTGAAAGCCTAGGTCCAGTATGAAACCCTACTCTGAAAACCCCTGAGCCTGGCTTTAAAGTCTACTTTGGAAGCCTAGCTCCAGTATGAAGCCCCTGAGCCTGGCTTTAAAGCCTACTTTGAAAGCCTAGCTCTACTCCGAAGCCCTTGAGCCTGGCTTTAAAGCCAACTTTGAAAGCCTAGCTCCAGTATGAAGCCCCTGAGCCTGGCTTTAAAGCCTACTTTGAAAGCCTAGCTCTACTCCGAAGCCCCCGAGCCTGGCTTTAAAGCCTACTTTGAAAGCCTAGCTCCAGTATGAAGCCCCTGAGCCTGGCTTTAAAGCCTACTTTGAAAGCCTAGCTCCAGTATGAAACCCTACTCTGAAGCCCCTGAGCCTGGCTTTAAAGCCTACTTTGGAAGCCTAGCTCCAGTATGAAGCCCCTGAACCTGGCTTTAAAGCCTACTTTGAAAGCCTAGCTCTACCCCGAAGCCCCTGAGCCTGGCTTTAAAGCCTACTTTGAAAGCCTAGCTCCAGTATGAAGCCCCTGAGCCTGGCTTTAAAGCCTACTTTGAAAGCCTAGCTCTACTCCGAAGCCCCTGAGCCTGGCTTTAAAGCCTACTTTGAAAGCCTAGCTCCAGTATGAAGCCCCTGAGCCTGGCTTTAAAGCCTACTTTGAAAGCCTAGCTCTACTCCGAGGCCCCTGAGCCTGGCTTTAAAGCCTACTTTGAAAGCCTAGCTCCAGTATCAAGCCCCTGAGCCTGGCTTTAAAGCCTACTTTGAAAGCCTAGCTCCAGTATGAAAACCTACTCTGAAGCCCCTGAGCCTGGCTTTAAAGCCTACTTTGGAAGCCTAGCTCCAGTATTAAGCCCCTGAGCCTGTCTTTAAAGCCTACTTTGAAAGCCTAGCTCTACTCCGAAGCCCCTGAGCCTGGCTTTAAAGCCTACTTCTAAAGCCTCGTTCCAGTATGAAGCCCCTTAGCCTGGCTTTTAAGCCTTTTTTGAAAGCCTAGCTCCAGTATGAAGCCCCTGAGCCTGGCTTTAAAGCCTACTTTGAAAGCCTAGCTCCAGTAGGAAGCCCCTGAGCCGGGCTTTAAAGCCTACTTTGAAAGCCTAGCTCCAGTATGAAGCCCCTGAGCCTGGCTTCAAAGCATACTTTGAAAGCCTAGCTCCAGTATGAAGCCCCTGAGCCTGGCTTTAAAGCCTACTTTGAAAGCCTAGCTCTACTCCGAAGCCCGTGAGCCTTGCTTTAAAGCCTACTTTGAAAGCCTAGCTCTACCCCGAAGCCCCTGAGCCCTGCTTTAAAGCCTACTTTGAAAGCCTTGCTCTACTCCGAAGCCCCTGAGCCTGGCTTTAAAGCCTACTTTGAAAGCCTTGCTCTACTCCGAAGCCCCTGAGCGTGGCTTTAAAGCCTACTTTGAAAGCCTAGCTCTACCCCGAAGCCCCTGAGCCAGCTTTAAAGCCTACTTTGAAAGCCTTGCTCTACTCCGAAGCCCCTGAGCCTGGCTTTAAAGCCTACTTTGAAAGCCTAGCTCCAGTATGAAGCCCCTGAGCCTGGCTTTAAAGCCTACTTTGAAAGCCTAGCTCCAGTATGAAGCCCCTGAGCCTGGCTTTAAAGCCTACTTTGAAAGCCTAGCTCCAGTATGAAACCCTACTCTGAAGCCCCTGAGCCTGGCTTTAAAGCCTACTTTGGAAGCCTAGCTCCAGTATGAAGCCCCTGAGCCTGGCTTTAAAGCCTACTTTGATAGCCTAGCTCTACCCCGAAGCCCCTGAGCCTGGCTTTAAAGCCTACTTTGAAAGCCTAACTCCAGTATGAAGCCCCTGAGCCTGGCTTTAAAGCCTACTTTGAAAGCCTAGCTCCAATATGAAGCCCCTGAGCCTGGCTTTAAAGCCTACTTTGAAAGCCTAGCTCAAGTATGAAACCCTACTCTGAAGCCCCTGAGCCTGGCTTTAAAGCCTACTTCGGAAGCCTAGCTCCAGTATGAAGCCCCTGAGCCTGGCTTTAAAGCCTACTTTGAAAGCCTAGCTCTACCCCGAAGCCCCTGAGCCTGGCTTTAAAGCCTACTTTGAAAGCCTAGCTACAGTATGAAGCCCCTGAGCCTGGCTTCAAAGCCTACTTTGAAAGCCTAGCTCCAGGAGGAAGCCCCTGAGCCGGGCTTTAAAGCCTACTTTGAAAGCCTAGCTCTACCCCGAAGCCCCTGAGCCTGGCTTTAAAGCCTACTTTGAAAGCCTAGCTCCAGTATGAAGCCCCTGAGCCTGGCTTTAAAGCCTACTTTGAAAGCCTAGCTCTACTCCGAAGCCCCTGAGCCTGGCTTTAAAGCCTATTTTGAAAGCCTAGCTCCAGGATGAAGCCCAGGGGCTACTTTGAAAGCCTAGCTCCAGTATGAAGCCCCTGAGCCTGGCTTTAAAGCCTACTTTGAAAGCCTAGCTCCAGTATGAAACCCTACTCTGAAGCCCCTGAGCCTGGCTTTAAAGCCTTCTTTGGAAGCCTAGCTCCAGTATGAAGCCCCTGAGCCTAGCTTTAAAATCTACTTTGAAAGCCTAGCTCTACTCCGAAGCCCCTGAGCCTGGCTTTAAAGCCTACTTTGAAAGCCTAGCTACAGTATAAAGCCCCTGAGCCTGGTTTCAAAGCCTACTTTGAAAGCCTAGCTCTACCCCGAAGCCCCTGAGCCTGGCTTTAAAGCCTACTTTGAAAGCCTAGCTCTACTCCGAAGCCCCTGAGCCTGGCTTTAAAGCCTACTTTGAAAGCCTAGCTCCAGTATGAAGCCCCTGAGCCTGGCTTTAAAGCCTACTTTGAAAGCCTAGCTGTACTCCGAAGCCCCTGAGCCTGGCTTTAAAGCCTACTTTGAAAGCCTAGCTCCAGTATGAAGCCCCTGAGCCTGGCTTTAAAGCCTACTTTGAAAGCCTAGCTCCAGTATGAAGCCCCTGAGCCGGGCTTTAAAGCCTACTTTGAAAGCCTAGCTCCAGTATGAAACCCTACTCTGAAGCCCCTGAGCCTGGCTTTAAAGCCTTCTTTGGAAGCCTAGCTCCAGTATGAAGCCCCTGAGCCTAGCTTTAAAATCTACTTTGAAAGCCTAGCTCTACTCCGAAGCCCCTGAGCCTGGCTTTAAAGCCTACTTTGAAAGCCTAGCTACAGTATAAAGCCCCTGAGCCTGGTTTCAAAGCCTACTTTGAAAGCCTAGCTCTACCCCGAAGCCCCTGAGCCTGGCTTTAAAGCCTACTTTGAAAGCCTAGCTCTACTCCGAAGCCCCTGAGCCTGGCTTTAAAGCCTACTTTGAAAGCCTAGCTCCAGTATGAAGCCCCTGAGCCTGGCTTTAAAGCCTACTTTGAAAGCCTAGCTCTACCCCGAAGCCCCTGAGCCTGGCTTTAAAGCCTACTTTGAAAGCCTGGCTCCAGTATGAAGCCCCTGAGCCTGGCTTTAAAGCCTACTTTGAAAGCCTAGCTCTACCCCGAAGCCCCTGAGCCTGGCTTTAAAGCCTACTTTGAAAGCCTCGCTCCAGTATGAAGCCCCTGAGCCTGGCTTTAAAGCCTACTTTGAAAGCCTAGCTCCAGTATGAAGCCCCTGAGCCTGGCTTTAAAGCCTACTTTGAAAGCCTAGCTCCAGTATGAAGCCCCTGAGCCTGGCTTTAAAACCTACTTTGAAAGCCTAGCTCTACTCCGAAGCCCCTGAGCCTGGCTTTAAAGCCTTCTTTGGAAGCCTAGCTCCAGTATGAAGCCCCTGAGCCTGGCTTTAAAGCCTACTTTGAAAGCCTAGCTCTACTCCGAAGCCCCTGAGCCTGGCTTTAAAGCCTACTTTGAAAGCCTAGCTACAGTATGAAGCCCCTGAGCCTGGCTTTAAAGCCTACTTTGAAAGCCTAGCTCCAGTATGAAGCCCCTGAGCCTGGCTTTAAAACCTACTTTGAAAGCCTAGCTCCAGTATGAAGCCCCTGAGCCTGGCTTTAAAGCCTACTTTGAAAGCCTAGCTCCAGTATGAAACCCTACTCTGAAGCCCCTGAGCCTGGCTTTAAAGCCTACTTTGGAAGCCTAACTCCAGTATGAAGCCCCTGAGCCTGGCTTTAAAGCCTACTTTGAAAGCCTAGCTCTACCCCGAAACCCCTGAGCCTGGCTTTAAAGCCTACTTTGAAAGCCTAGCTCTAACCCGAAGCCCCTGAGCCTGGCTTTAAAGCCTACTTTGAAAGCCTAGCTCCAGTATGAAGCCCCTGAGCCTGGCTTTAAAGCCTACTTTGAAAGCCTAGCTCAAGTATGAAGCCCCTGAGCCTGGCTTTAAAGCCTACTTTAAAAGCCTAGCTCCAGTATGAAGCCCCTGAGCCTGGCTTTAAAGCCTACTTTGAAAGCCTAGCTCCAGTATGAAGCCCCTAAGCCTGGCTTTAAAGCCTACTTTGAAAGCCTAGCTCTACTCCGAAGCCCCTGAGCCTGGCTTTAAAGCCTACTTTGAAAGCCTAGCTCCAGTATGAAGCCCCTGAGCCTGACTTTAAAGCCTACTTTGAAAGCCTAGTTTCAGTATGAAACCCCTGAGCCTGGCTTAAAGCCTACTTTGAAAGCCTAGCTCCAGTATGAAGCCCCTGAGCCTGGCTTTAAAGCCTACTTTGAAAGCCTAGCTCTACCCCGAAGCCCCTGAGCCTGGCTTTAAAGCCTACTTTGAAAGCCTAGCTCCAGTATGAAGCCCCTGATTCTGGCTTTAAAGCCTACTTTGAAAGCCTAGCTCTACTCCGAAGCCCCTGAGCCTGGCTTTAAAGCCTACTTTGAAAGCCTAGCTCCAGTATGAAGCCCCTGAGCCTGGCTTTAAAGCCTACTTTGAAAGCCTAGCTCAAGTATGAAGCCCCTGAGCCTGGCTTTAAAGCCTACTTTGAAAGCCTAGCTCTACTCCGAAGCCCCTGAGCCTGGCTTTAAAGCCTACTTTAAAAGCCTAGCTCCAGTATGAAGCCCCTGAGCCTGGCTTTAAAGCCTACTTTGAAAGCCTAGCTCCAGTATGAAACCCCTGAGCCTGGCTTAAAGCCTACTTTGAAAGCCTAGCTCCAGTATGAAGCCCCTGAGCCTGACTTTAAAGCCTACTTTGAAAGCCTAGCTCCAGTATGAAGCCCCTGAGCCTGGCTTTAAAGCCTACTTTGAAAGCCTAGCTCCAGTATGAAACCCTACTCTGAAGCCCCTGAGCCTGGCTTTAAAGCCTTCTTTGGAAGCCTAGCTCCAGTATGAAGCCCCTGAGCCTGGCTTTAAAGCCTACTTTGAAAGCTTAGCTCTACTCCGAAGCCCCTGAGCCTGGCTTTAAAGCCTACTTCTAAAGCCTCGCTCCAGTATGAAGCCCCTGAGCCTGGCTTTTAAGCCTTTTTTGAAAGCCTAGCTCCAGTATGAAGTCCCTGAGCCGGGCTTTAAAGCCTACTTTGAAAGCCTAGCTCCAGTATGAAGCCCCTGAGCCTGGCTTTAAAGCCTACTTTGAAAGCCTAGCTCCAGTATGAAGCCCCTGAGCCTGGCTTTAAAGCCTACTTTGAAAGCCTAGCTCTACTCCGAAGCCCCTGAGCCTGGCTTTAAAGCCTACTTTGAAAGCCTTGCTCTACCCCGAAGCCCCTGACCCTGGGTTTAAAGCCTACTTTGAAAGCCTAGCTCCAGTATGAAGCCCCCGAGCCTGGCTTTAAAGCCTACTTTGAAAGCCTAGCTCCAGTATGAAACCCTACTCTGAAGCCCCTGAGCCTGGCTTTAAAAACTACTTTGGAAGCCTAGCTCCAGTATGAAGCCCCTGAATCTGGCTTTAAAGCCTACTTTGAAAGCCTAGCTCTACCCCGAAGCCCCTGAGCCTGACTTTAAAGCCTACTTTGAAAGCCTCGCTCCAGTATGAAGCCCCTGAACCTGGCTTTAAAGCCTACTTTGAAAGCCTAGCTCCAGTATGAAGCCCCTGAGCCTGGCTTTAAAGCCTACTTTGAAAGCCTAGCTCCAGTATGAAACCCTACTCTGAAGACCCTGAGCCTGGCTTTAAAGCCTTCTTTGGAAGCCTAGCTCCAGTATGAAGCCCCTGAGCCTGGCTTTAAAGCCTACTTTAAAAGCCTCGCTCTAATCCGAAGCCCCTGAAACTGGCTTTAAAGCCTACTTTGAAAGCCTAGCTCCAGTATGAAGCGCCTGAGCCTGGCTTTAAAGCCTACTTTGAAAGCCTAGCTCCAGTATGAAGCCCCTGAGCCTGGCTTTAAAGCCTACTTTGAAAGCCTAGCTCCAGTATGGAGCCCATGAGCCTGGCTTTAAAACCTACTTTGAAAGCCTAGCTCCAGTATGAAGCCCCTGAGCCTGGCTTTAAAGCCTACTTTGAAAGCCTAGCTCCAGTATGAAACCCTACTCTGAAGCCCCTGAGCCTGGCTTTAAAGCCTACTTTGGAAGCCTAACTCCAGTATGAAGCCCCTGAGCCTGGCTTTAAAGCCTACTTTGAAAGCCTAGCTCTACCCCGAAACCCCTGAGCCTGGCTTTAAAGCCTACTTTGAAAGCCTAGCTCCAGTATGAAGCCCCTGAGCCTGGCTTTAAAGCCTACTTTGAAAGCCTAGCTCTACCCCGAAGCCCCTGAGCCTGGCTTTAAAGCCTACTTTGAAAGCCTAGCTCCAGTATGAAGCCCCTGAGCCTGGCTTTAAAGCCTACTTTGAAAGCCTAGCTCAAGTATGAAGCCCCTGAGCCTGGCTTTAAAGCCTACTTTAAAAGCCTAGCTCCAGTATGAAGCCCCTGAGCCTGGCTTTAAAGCCTACTTTGAAAGCCTAGCTCCAGTATGAAGCCCCTGAGCCTGGCTTTAAAGCCTACTTTGAAAGCCTAGCTCTACTCCGAAGCCCCTGAGCCTGGCTTTAAAGCCTACTTTGAAAGCCTAGCTCCAGTATGAAGCCCCTGAACCTGGCTTTAAAGCCTACTTTGAAAGCCTAGCTCCAGTATGAAGCCCCTGAGCCTGGCTTTAAAGCCTACTTTGAAAGCCTACGTCCAGTATGAAACCCTACTCTGAAAACCCCTGAGCCTGGCTTTAAAGTCTACTTTGGAAGCCTAGTTCCAGTATGAAGCCCCTGAGCCTGGCTTTAAAGCCTACTTTGAAAGCCTAGCTCTACCCCGAAGCCCCTGAGCCTGGCTTTAAAGCCTACTTTGAAAGCCTAGCTCCAGTATGAAGCCCCTGAGCCTGGCTTTAAAGCCTACTGTGAAAGCCTAGCTCCAGTATGAAGCCCCTGAGCCTGGCTTTAAAGCCTACTTTGAAAGCCTAGCTCCAGTATCAAGCCCCTGAGCCTGGCTTTAAAGCCTACTTTGAAAGCCTAGCTCTACTCCGAAGCCCCTGAGCCTGGCTTTAAAGCCTACTTTGAAAGCCTAGCTCCAGTATGAAGCCCCTGAGCCTGGCTTTAAAGCCTACTTTGAAAGCCTAGCTCTAGTATGAAGCCCCTGAGCCTGGCTTTAAAGCCTACTTTGAAAGCCTAGCTCCAGTATGAAGCCCCTGAGCCTGGCTTTAAAGCCTACTTTGAAAGCCTAGCTCTACTCCGAAGCCCCTGAGCCTGGCTTTAAAGCCTACTTTGAAAGCCTAGCTCCAGTATGAAGCCCCTGAGCCTGGCTTTAAAGCCTACTTTGAAAGCCTAGCTCCAGTATGAAGCCCCTGAGCCTGGCTTTAAAGCCTACTTTGAAAGCCTAGCTCTACCCCGAAGCCCCTGAGCCTGGCTTTAAAGCCTACTTTGAAAGCCTAGCTCTACTCCGAAGCCCCTGAGCCTGGCTTTAAAGCCTACTTTGAAAGCCTAGCTCCAGTATGAAGCCCCTGAGCCTGGCTTTAAGGCCTACTTTGAAAGCCTAGCTCCAGTATGAAGCCCCTGAGCCTGGCTTTAAAGCCTACTTTGAAAGCCTAGCTCTACCCTGAAGCCCCTGAGCCTGGCTTTAAAGCCTACTTTGAAAGCCTAGCTCCAGTATGAAGCCCCTGAGCCTGGCTTTAAAGCCTACTTTGAAAGCTTAGCTCCAGTATGAAGCCCCTGAGCCTGGCTTTAAAGCCTACTTTGAAAGCCTAGCTCTAGTATGAAACCCTACTCTGAAGCCCCTGAGCCTGGCTTTAAAGCCTACTTTGGAAGCCTAGCTCCAGTATGAAGCCCCTGAGCCTGGCTTTAAAGCCTACTTTGAAAGCCTAGCTCTACCCCGAAGCCCCTGAGCCTGGCTTTAAAGCCTACTTTGAAAGCCCAGCTCCAGTATGAAGCCCCTGAGCCTGGCTTTAAAGCCTACTTTGAAAGCCTAGCTCCAGTATGAAGCCCCTGAACGTGGCTTTAAAGCCTACTTTGAAAGCCTAGCTCTACTCCGAAGCCCCTGAGCCTGGCTTTAAAGCCTACTTTGAAAGCCTAGCTCCAGTATGAAGCCCCTGAGCCTGGCTTTAAATCCTACTTTAAAGCCTAGCTCCAGTATGAAGCCCCTGAGCCTGGCTTTAAAGCCTACTTTGAAAGCCTAGCTCTACTCCGAAGCCCCTGAGCCTGGCTTTAAAGCCTACTTTGAAAGCCTAGCTCCAGTATGAAGCCCCTGAGCCTGGCTTTAAAGCCTACTTTGAAAGCCGAGCTCCAGTATGAAGCCCCTGAGCCTGGCTTTAAAGCCTACTTTGAAAGCCTAGCTCTACTCCGAAGCCCCTGAGCCTGGCTTTAAAGCCTACTTTGAAAGCCTAGCTCCAGTATGAAGCCCCTGAGCCTGGCTTTAAAGCCTACTTTGAAAGCCTAGCTCCAGTATGAAGCCCCTGAGCCTGGCTTTAAAGCCTACTTTGAAAGCCTAGCTCTACTCCGAAGCCCCTGAGCCTGGCTTTAAAGCCTACTTTGAAAGCCTAGCTCCAGTATGAAACCCTACTCTGAAGCCCCTGAGCCTGGCTTTAAAGCCTACTTTGAAAGCCTAGGTCCAGTATGAAACCCTACTCTGAAAACCCCTGAGCCTGGCTTTAAAGTCTACTTTGAAAGCCTAGCTCCAGTATGAAGCCCCTGAGCCTGGCTTTAAAGCCTACTGTGAAAGCCTAGCTCCAGTATGAAGCCCCTGAGCCTGGCTTTAAAGCCTACTTTGAAAGCCTAGCTCCAGTATCAAGCCCCTGAGCCTGGCTTTAAAGCCTACTTTGAAAGCCTAGCTCTACTCCGAAGCCCCTGAGCCTGGCTTTAAAGCCTACTTTGAAAGCCTAGCTCCAGTATGAAGCCCCTGAGCCTGGCTTTAAAGCCTACTTTGAAAGCCTAGCTCCAGTATGAAACCCTACTCTGAAGCCCCTGAGCCTGGCTTTATAGCCTACTTTGTAAGCCTAGCTCCAGTATGAAGCCCCTGAGCCTGGCTTTAAAGCCTATTTTGAAAGCCTAGCTCTACCCCGAAGCCCCTGAGCATGACTTTAAAGCCTACTTTGAAAGCCTCGCTCCAGTATGAAGCCCCTGAGCCTGGCTTTAAAGCCTACTTTGAAAGCCTACCTCCAGTATGAAGACCCTGAGCCTGGTTTTAAAGCCGACTTTGAAAGCCTAGCTCCAGTATGAAACCCTACTCTGAAGCCCCTGAGCCTGGCTTTAAAGCCTACTTTGGAAGCCTAGCTCCAGTATGAAGCCCCTGAGCCTGGCTTTAAAGCCTACTTTGAAAGCCTAGCTCTACCCCGAAGCCCCTGAGCCTGGCTTTAAAGCCTACTTTGAAAGCCTCGCTCCAGTATGAAGCCCCTGAGCCTGACTTTAAAGCCTACTTTGGAAGCCTAGCTCCAGTATGAAGCCCCTGAGCCTGGCTTTAAAGCCTACTTTGAAAGCCTAGCTCTACTCCGAAGCCCCTGAGCCTGGCTTTAAAGCCAACTTTGAAAGCCTAGCTCCAGTATGAAGCCCCTGAGCCTGGCTTTAAAGCCTACTTTGAAAGCCTAGGTCCAGTATGAAGCCCCTGAGCCTGGCTTTAAAGCCTACTTTGAAAGCCTAGCTCCAGTATGAAGCCCCTGAGCCTGGCTTTAAAGCCTACTTTGAAAGCCTAGCTCTACTCCGAAGCCCCTGAGCCTGGCTTTAAA
The DNA here is from genome assembly GCF_059516105.1 of Syngnathus floridae. NCBI lineage: Eukaryota > Metazoa > Chordata > Actinopteri > Syngnathiformes > Syngnathidae > Syngnathus > Syngnathus floridae. The sequence goes on from NC_142426.1 coordinate 13,284,411, forward strand.
GCCTACTTTGAAAGCCTAGCTACAGTATGAAGCCCCTGAGCCTGGCTTCAAAGCCTACTTTGAAAGCCTAGCTCTCCTCCGAAGCCCCTGAGCCTGGCTTTAAAGCCTACTTCTAAAGCCTCGCTCCAGTATGAAGCCCCTGAGCCTGGCTTTAAAGCCTACTTTGAAAGCCTAGCTCTACTCCAAAACCCCTGAGCCTGGCTTTAAAGCCTACTTTGAAAGCCTAGCTCCAGTATGAAGCCCCTGAGCTTGGCTTTAAAGCCTACTTTGAAAGCCTAGCTCCAGTATGAAACCCTACTCTGAAGCCCCTGAGCCTGGCTTTAAAGCCTTCTTTGGAAGCCTAGCTCCAGTATGAAGCCCCTGAGCCTGGCTTTAAAGTCTACTTTGAAAGCCTAGCTCTACTCCGAAGCCCCTGAGCCTGGCTTTAAAGCCTACTTTGAAAGCCTAGCTACAGTATGAAGCCCCTGAGCCTGGCTTCAAAGCCTACTTTGAAAGCCTAGCTCTACTCCGAAGCCCCTGAGCCTGGCTTTAAAGCCTACTTTGAAAGCCTAGCTCTACCCCGAAGCCCCTGAGCCTGGCTTTAAAGCCTACTTTGAAAGCCTAGCTCTACTCCGAAGCCCCTGAGCCTGGCTTTAAAGCCTACTTTGAAAGCCTAGCTCCAGTATGAAGCCCCTGAGCCTGGCTTTAAAGCCTAATTTGAAAGCGTAGCTCCAGTATGAAACCCTACTCTGAAGCCTCTGAGCCTGGCTTTAAAGCCTACTTTGGAAGCCTAGCTCCAGTATAAAGCCCCTGAGCCTGGCTTTAAAGCCTACTTTGAAAGCCTAGCTCTACTCCGAAGCCCCTGAGCCTGGCTTTAAAGCCTACTTTGAAAGCCTAGCGCCAGTATGAAGCCCCTGAGCCTGGCTTTAAAGCCTACTTTGAAAGCCTAGCTCCAGTATGAAACCCCTGAGCCTGGCTTTAAAGCCTACTTTGAAAGCCTAGCTCCAGTATGAAGCCCCTGAGCCTGGCTTTAAAGCCTACTTTGAAAGCCTAGCTCCAGTATGAAGGCCCTGAGCCTGGCTTTAAAGCCTACTTTGAAAGCCTAGCTCCAGTATGAAACCCTACTCTGAAGCCCCTGAGCCTGGCTTTAAAGCCTACTTTGGAAGCCTAGCTCCAGTATGAAGCCCCTGAGCCTGGCTTTAAAGCCTACTTTTAAAGCCTAGCTCTACCCCGAAGCCCCTGAGCCTGGCTTTAAAGCCTACTTTGAAAGCCTCGCTCCAGTATGAAGCCCCTGAGCCTGGCTTTAAAGCCTACTTTGAAAGCCTAGCTCCAGTATGAAGCCCCTGAGCCTGGCTTTAAAGCCTACTTTGAAAGCCTAGCTCAAGTATGAAGCCCCTGAGCCTGGCTTTAAAGCCTACTTTGAAAGCCTAGCTCCAGTATGAAGCCCCTAAGCCTGACTTTAAAGCCTACTTTGAAAGCCTAGCTCCAGTATGAAGCCCCTGAGCCTGGCTTTAAAGCCTACTTTGAAAGCCTAGCTCTACTCCGAAGCCCCTGAGCCTGGCTTTAAAGCCTACTTTGAAAGCCTTGCTCTACTCCGAAGCCCCTGAGCCTGGGTTTAAAGCCTACTTTGAAAGCCTAGCTCCAGTATGAAGCCCCTGAGCCTGGCTTTAAAGCCTACTTTGAAAGCCTAGCTCCAGTATGAAACCCTACTCTGAAGCCCCTGAGCCTGGCTTTAAAGCCTACTTTGGAAGCCTAGCTCCAGTATGAAGCCCCTGAGCCTGGCTTTAAAGCCTACTTTGAAAGCCAAGCTCTACCCCGAAGCCCCTGAGCCTGACTTTAAAGCCTACTTTGAAAGCCTCGCTCCAGTATGAAGCCCCTGAACCTGGCTTTAAAGCCTACTTTGAAAGCCTAGCTCTACTCCGAAGCCCCTGAGCCTGGCTTTAAAGCCTACTTTGAAAGCCTTGCTCCAGTATGAAGCCCCTGAGCCTGGCTTTAAAGCCTACTTTGAAAGCCTAGCTCCAGTATGAAGCCCCTGAGCCTGGCTTTAAAGCCTACTTTGAAAGCCTAGCTCCAGTATGAAGCCCCTGAGCCTGGCTTTAAAGCCTACTTTGGAAGCCTAGCTCTGGTATGAAGCCCCTGAGCCTGGCTTTAAAGCCTACTTTGAAAGCCTAGCTCCAGTATGAAGCCCCTGAGCCTGGCTTTAAAGCCTACTTTGAAAGCCTAGCTCCAGTATGAAGCCCCTGAGCCTGGCTTTAAAGCCTACTTTGAAAGCCTAGCTCTACTTCGAAGCCCCTGAGCCTGGCTTTAAAGCCTACTTTGAAAGCCTAGCTCCAGTATGAAACCCTACTCTGAAGCCCCTGAGCCTGGCTTTAAAGCCTACTTTGGAAGCCTAGCTCCAGTATGAAGCCCCTGAGCCTGGCTTTAAAGCCTACTTTGAAAGCCTAGCTCTACCCCGAAGCCCCTGAGCCTGACTTTAAAGCCTACTTTGAAAGCCTCGCTCCAGTATGAAGCCCCTGAGCCTGGCTTTAAAGCCTACTTTGAAAGCCTACCTCCAGTATGAAGCCCCTGAGCCTGGTTTTAAAGCCTACTTTGAAAGCCTAGCTCCAGTATGAAACCCTACTCTGAAGCCCCTGAGCCTGGCTTTAAAGCCTACTTTGGAAGCCTAGCTCCAGTATGAAGCCCCTGAGCCTGGCTTTAAAGCCTACTTTGAAAGCCTAGCTCTACTCCGAAGCCCCTGAGCCTGGCTTTAAAGCCTACTTTGAAAGCCTAGCTCCAGTATGAAGCCCCTGAGCCTGGCTTTAAAGCCTACTTTGAAAGCCTAGCTCTACTCCGAAGTCCCTGAGCCTGGCTTTAAAGCCTACTTTGAAAGCCTAGCTCCAGTATGAAGCCCCTGAGCCTGGCTTTAAAGCCTACTTTGAAAGCCTAGATCCAGTATCAAGCCCCTGAGCCTGGCTTTAAAGCCTACTTTGAAAGCCTAGCTCTACTCCGAAATCCCTGAGCCTGGCTTTAAAGCCTACTTTGAAAGCCTAGCTCCAGTATGAAGCCCCTGAGCCTGGCTTTAAAGCCTACTTTGAAATTCTAGCTCCAGTATGAAGCCCCTGAGCCTGGCTTTAAAGCCTACTTTGAAAGCCTAGCTCTACTCCGAAGCCCCTGAGCCTGGCTTTAAAGCCTACTTTGAAAGCCTAGCTCCAGTATGAAGCCCCTGAGCCTGGCTTTAAAGCCTACTTTGAAAGCCTAGCTCTACCCCGAAGCCCCTGAGCCTGGCTTTAAAGCCTACTTTGAAAGCTTAGCTCCAGTATGAAGCCCCTGAGCCTGGCTTTAAAGCCTACTTTGAAAGCCTAGCTCTACTCCGAAGCCCCTGAGCCTGGCTTTAAAGCCTACTTTGAAAGCCTAGCTCCAGTATGAAGCCCCTGAGCCTGGCTTTAAAGCCTACTTTGAAAGCCTAGCTCCAGTATGAAACCCTACTCTGAAGCCCCTGAGCCTGGCTTTAAAGCCTACTTTGAAAGCCTAGCTCCAGTATGAAGCCCCTGAGCCTGGCTTTAAAGCCTACTTTGAAAGCCTAGCTCTACCCCGAAGCCCCTGAGCCTGACTTTAAAGCCTACTTTGAAAGCCTCGCTCCAGTATGAAGCCCCTGAGCCTGGCTTTAAAGCCTACTTTGAAAGCCTACCTCCAGTATGAAGCCCCTGAGCCTGGTTTTAAAGCCTACTTTGAAAGCCTAGCTCCAGTATGAAACCCTACTCTGAAGCCCCTGAGCCTGGCTTTAAAGCCTACTTTGGAAGCCTAGCTCCAGTATGAAGCCCCTGAGCCTGGCTTTAAAGCCTACTTTGAAAGCCTAGCTCCAGTATGAAGCCCCTGAGCCTGGCTTTAAAGCCTACTTTGAAAGCCTAGCTCCAGTATGAAACCCTACTCTGAAGCCCCTGAGCCTGGCTTTAAAGCCTACTTTGGAAGCCTAGCTCCAGTATGAAGCCCCTGAGCCTGGCTTTAAAGCCTACTTTGAAAGCCTAGCTCCAGTATGAAGCACCTGAGCCTGACTTTAAAGCCTACTTTGAAAGCCTACCTTCAGTATGAAACCCCTGGACGACCCCAGGACTCCCTTGGATGAGGCTGGACGACTACGGGACTGTCAAGGATGCACCTTGGATGCCCCTGGACGACGCCGGGACTGCCTCGGATAAGTCTCTGATAGGCCGGGACTACACCAGTACCACCGTGGATGCGCCTGGATGACTTCGGGACTGCCTAGGATGTGCCTCTGATGCGTCATGGATGCGCCTGGACTATGGCAAGACTGCCTTGGATGCTCCTGGACGACGCAAGGACTGCCTTTGTTGCGCCTAGACGACACCGGGACCACCTCGGATGCACTTTGGATGCGCCTGGTCGGCGCTGGGACAGTCTTGGATGTGCCTGGACGATGCTGGGATTGCCTTGGATGCGTCTAGTGACCTCTGGAAGGCCTTGGATGTGCCTGGACGACGCCTGGACCGCCTTGTATGCGCCTGGACGATCCTGGGACCGCCTTTGTGGCGCCTGGACGACATTGGGACCACCTTGGATGCGCGTAGACGATGCTGGGACTGCCTTTGATGCGCGTTCGATGCGCCTGTGCGACACCAGGACCGCCTTGAATGTGCCTGAAGCCGGGACTGCCTTAGATGTGCCTTGGATGCGCCTGGATGATGCAGGGACTGCCTTGGCTGCGGCTCGGCTGCGGCTCGGCTGCGGCTCGGCTGCGGCTGGGCTGCGGCTCGGCTGCGGCTGGGCTGCGGCTCGGCTGCGGCTCGGCTGCGGCTCGGCTGCGGGTAACCCCTTGGACATGCTTTGGATGAACCTGGAAGACACCGGGACTGCCTTGGATGCGCCTGGACGACGCCGGGACTTCTTTGGATGTGCCTTGGTTGCGCCTGGACGACACCAGGACCGCCTATGTTGCACCTGAAAAACGCCGGGACTGCCTTGAATGCGTCTTGTATGCGCCTGGACAACGCCGGGACTGCTTTGGATGCTGCTTGGATGCGCCTCGGACGCGCCTCTGATGCACCTCTGATGCGCCTGTATGACACCAGGACCGCCTTGGATGTGTCTGGATGTTACTGGGACCGTCTTGGATGTGCTTTCGATGTGCCTGGACGACGCCGGGACTTCTTTGGATGTGCCTTGGTTGCGCCTGGACGACGCCAGGACCGCCTAGGATGCACCTGAAAAACGCCGGGACTGCCTTGAATGCGTCTTGTATGCGCCTGGACAACGCCGGGACTGCCTTGGATGCTGCTTGGATGCGCCTCGGACGTGCCTCTGATGCGCCTCTGATGCGCCTGTACGACACCAGGACCACCTTGGATGTGTCTGGATGTTGCTGGGACCGTCTTGGATGTGCTTTTGATGTGCCTGGATGACGCCGGGACAGCGTTGGATGCGCCTTGGATGCCCCTGGACGACCCCAGGACTCCCTTGGATGAGGCTGGACGACTACGGGACTGTCAAGGATGCACCTTGGATGCCCCTGGACGACGCCGGGACTGCCTCGGATATGTCTCTGCTACGCCTGGACTACGCCAGTACCACCGTGGATGCGCCTGGATGACTTCGGGACTGCCTAGGATGTGCCTCTGATGCGTCATGGATGCGCCTGGACTATGGCAAGACTGCCTTGGATGCTCCTGGACGACGCAGCGACTGCCTTTGTTGCGCCTAGACGACACCGGGACCACCTCGGATGCACTTTGGATGCGCCTGATCGGCGCTGGGACAGTCTTGGATGTGCCTGGACGATGCTGGGATTGCCTTGGATGCGTCTAGTGAGTTTGGAGTCACGCATGCGCATAGCTGTTGCTAAGCGACGCTGCAGCCAGCCCTGCAAAAACTGGTTTTCTAAATCATAATTTGGAATTGGTTGATTTCAAACACTATTTGATCTCCTTTTTATTTGCCTTGCCTGCGTTAATTACCATGATGGATTGCTGTCGAAAGCCATCTCGTTACCCGGGTAACCACACTGTGATCAAGAATATATTGATCCGGTAGACCCAAGCATAGTGAGAGAACTTGAGAGGAAAAAACTCCTCCCTAAAATTGCAAATCAAACAATTGTCCAAAGTGAGCTCGGAGAGCATCTGAACCCCCACCCCTCGCTTCCTTTGCGCCTACTTAATTACACGACACAATGGGCGAGATTCGCCTGGAATCTGGTGCCGTCGTTCGTTTCCCCGGTGCTGCCCATAATTCAAAAGAAATGGAAATGACCTGCAGGGAGCAAGAAGCAAATTCCATTTCATTTACATGACTAATCACAATCAACTCAGCCATGTTTCATACGAATAGACTTTGCTATGTATTTCGGGTTGTGGTCAGGTGTCGGCCATGTTGTGGGCATCAAGATCCATCCGTCCGTCCGTCCATCAATCATCACCGAAGGTATATATTTTGTTGTTCTAAAACAGATGTCCCAACAGACGACGACGAGCATCGCCGCCGCAGACACCATCTTCCCGTCGCCTGCTCACACCACCAGCGCTATCTGAGGAGCTTCGCCCAGAACCCGGCTGGCGATGACGACGAGGACGACGACGAAGGAGACTACGGCCTTAGCAGAGGTGACAAACGTGTGCCGGCCGCGTGCGTGTTTTGGGGCGCTCCCAATTTTGGCCCAAGACATTCAAACAAGATTGTTTATCCTCGTTAACATTACATGTATTGTGTCAAATTTGAAAAAGCCAAATGACGACGGCTTGTCTGGCTCCTCCCAGGTCACGCGGACCCCAAGAGGAAGAAACTTTGGCTAAGGGAGTCGAGACGAAGAAGAGCGCCACCACCCCGAGTCTTCTTCCCCACATTCGGAGGCTTTGGTCCATTTTTCTAAAATGGTCATTACTTTGAACTTGACGTAATGTCTAATACGGATCGGAATTTTCCAGATTTTGCAGCACAAATCCTCAGACTAAAAAAAACTGAAGAAGACAAACCTCTCTCCATATATTTGACCCCCCCCCCCCCCCCCACGAACATATGGATGCGTTATAAAATATCTGTTGTTATTTTTATGAACTTTTATGAAGCAATAAATGCACAAAAATGACTGGCTAATACGTTTTTGAGACTCCATGTGTATGCATGTTGGAATGCGGCCCCGAGGACTACAGCTTGACACCTGTGACCTTTGACCATGATATTTCCCTAAGCAACCCTTTCCACAGTAGTCACCATGACAGCCGACCACCAGTGTGGCGTCAGTGTGCCGAGCGCCGTTGGAAGATCAGGAGAAGAAGATTTGAATCGACGGATGTGATGTCAGGTCTTTAGGTCAATTGAAGGCAGGTGTGCTCGCTCAAGGGGAGTTATCATATGGAGGTGCCACCGAGCGCGTGGTGGCGCGGCGGATGGTTTCTCAGGTAAGCGAGCATGCTAGCGGATGGATGGATGGATGAATGAATGAATGAATGAATGGATTGTGCCCGAATGTGAGCATGGACTGATTAGTTGAACCATTCAGACTGTTCATTGCACATTCCCGTTGTCCATAAGAGCCACTGCTCGAAAGCCAAAGGAGGCCAGGCCTCTTTGATTGTGTCTTGTTTTAATGGCCCATTTGGAATAGCTACTCGTAGTTTCTATTCCCTTTGGAGACTTTTTTTGCTTGCTTGCTTGGTTGGTTGGTTGGTTGGTTGGTTGGTTGGTTGGTTGGTTGGTTGGTTGGTTGGTTGGTTGGTTGGTTGGTTGGTTGGTTGGTGTGTTTAAAGAGCCATAGCTTGAATATCATTGAATTTGTCAACAGGTCCTTGGAGAAACTTGCAGATGCACTGGTCAACTCAAAAGTTTATTGCGCCAATGTATACTTTGCAGTGCCTCAGTTTTGTACTATTGCTTCTTTTGAATTGATGCTTCTGTTTAATTTCTTCTTTTGGATGACAATCCTCAATAACCTACATGGAATCTTTTTTTTTTTACTTTAATGTGATAATGCAATTTTGCTAATGCTTCCAAATGAACTTAAAACTTTTGTTAAATTTGGAATTTTATAAAGTTATCTTAAAACAGTCTCTGATCTGTGGCTCGCCATTCATTCAACAATCTGGACTAATTGTATTGACAATTGGCATCATAAAACATTTGAAGATGTATTCACTTCCACCACTGGCACTTTTCACTTTCACTAAGCTTTGTCCCTAATGAAGTGGCCTGTGATTAGGGACACCTCATGGACACTTCAATAGGTACACTACACGAGGTAAAAAAAAAAAAAATGAATGAAAAATGAATTGTTTGAATATGCATCCGCTTATACAAAGCGATGTTCAAATTCTAAGAACACAACAGGGTAAGTGCTCACACCTGGGATCGAACCAAGTTCCTACCGAGCAAGAGCCCGTGTCACTAACCAGTCAACTATTTCGACCCATCAGACTTTGGCCGTCCGCACTCTTTTGTACTAGTCATGTGCATTCCAGCTAAGAACTGCAGCTTTAGAATTGGTTCGCTCAAAAGATTTGTTCAAAAGAATCGTTCACCGAATCGTTCACTACACTTTATTTTTTTAATTTTTTTTTTACCTAGTACCTAATAACAGACCACTTTATTATTTATTGAAAATGGTGGCGTACCTAATGGAGTGTCCATGTGATTCCCTCGTTAAGCGCAGCTGCGTGAAAGGTTTTTGGTCACTTTCACGTTGCGCAGGAGCTAAAAGTTTTCCCACAGGTGCACTTAACGAGGGAATCACACGGACACTCCATTAGGTACACCGCCCTTTTCAAGTGTACCTAATAACAGGCCACTTTATGAGGGAAATATCATGGTCAAAGGTCACAGGTGTCAAGCTCTAGTCCTCGGGGCCGCGTTCCAACATGTTTCCCAAGATTCCCTCGTTAAGTGCAGGTGCGTGAAAAGTCGTGTCATCGTGTTTGTCGTATCATTGTGTGTGTGTGTGTGTGTGTGTATCACTACTGCAGTGTAGTGTTGGCTCGTGAGTGAACGATGGGTTCAAAAGAACGAATGTTTTCAGTGAACGAGAGTGAACGAAAAGATCTAAAGATCTTTGTAGCCATGAGGGAAAAGCTTGTTTGGACCCGTTTGAAAATCATTGATTTGATATGACTCAAGAATTGTCTCTGTGCAACGGTGTGGTGTTTCTTAGCAACTGACTTGAAAATGAGTCCACGGGAGCACTGCAACGGCGGCAGGCAGAATTTTTGCAAGAACAATTCATTTTAGGATGAACTCTCGATACAAATATTTTCATTTGATTGAAGGCAATGGCGTTAACCACTCGACCAGAGCTCTTGCTGTGCTTAGGGTTTGGGTTTGTGTTAGGCTTGCTCTCGCTTTTGCTGTGCTTAGGGTTAGGCTTGCTTATGCAACCAAATCCCGTCAGTTGTTTATCACGTCCTCTGATATTTTTGAACTTACCGTAATTTTCGGACTGTAAGTCGCACCGGAGTATAAGTGAGCAGCAGGGGGGGGGCCCCATTTCAACCCCTTCCACTGAGTGCCAAGCAGGGAAGAAATGGGTACCATTGTTATAGTCACTGGTATGACTCGGCAGGGGTTTGAACCCACCACCTCCCAGTCTCAGGGCGGACACTCTCCTCTTAGGCCACTGAGCTGGTAAACACTTGTGTCGTAGTATAGCACTTATAGTCGTTTTTAAATAACGTGTATACCTATATACGCCTAAATATTGTTATCCAATATATCTACTGCAATTTCACATTAGATTGCTGGTTTGAAATTTGCTTTTGATATTATTATTTTTAATAAACATTTATGTTAAAACGTGTCTGGCGTCTTATTCCTTGTTTTTATATTCGCCAATTAAAACATAAAAATCAGACATTTTATATGACAATATGTGTAGGTACACTACACGAGGTTAAAAAAAAAGAGAATAAATAAATAAAGGGTTAATTGCACAACAAAAGCACGTTTACAAATATACAATACAAATATACTCGATACAAATATTTTCATTTGATTGAAGGCAATGGCGTTAACCAGTCGACCAGAGCCTGCTCGGGAACCAAAGGAGATTTGGTCATATTGATAGGGTATCCTCCATCCAAACATGTTCGGTGTTGAAAGTTTCAACGAATAGTCCGAAGCAAGCCTTTCCACAGTAGTCACCATGACAGGCGACCACCTGGTGGCGTCAGTGTGCCGAGCGCCGTTGGACGATCAGGAGAAGAAGATTTGAATCGACGGATGTGACGTCAGGTCTTTAGGTCAATTGAAGGCAGGTGTGCTCGCTCAAGGGGAGTTATCATATGGAGGTGCCACCGAGCGCGTGGCGGCGCGGCGAACGGTTTCTCAGGTAAGCGAGCATGCTAGCAAATGTTTGTCGTCTCCTGCCGTTTTTCACGACGGACGCCGTCCGTGTTTGTTGCACGATTGGCACGCTTTGTTGCCTTTTCTCACAAGCCGTTTTGTTTTGTATTGTTTGTCGCAGGACTCGTGACTCGGCCACGTCACGTCCACCTGGAGGTAAATTGTAGGCCGCAGGCCATTTAGCCCGTGAGCAAATGTTTGCAGTTTCTTACGATGCCATTTATTATTTCTTGCAGGATTTTCGCTGTCTAGGGAGTGCTTGAGGTTTCGGCACGGCACGCCACAATCCACTTTGCGTCGCGTCGCGTCGTTGCGCGTTTTGGTGGTATTTTAAATGTCTTTCGCGGTTGTTTTTTTTCATGCTGGCCAGCATTTTTTTCATTCGTCTGTCTGTAGACGGTTCGTAAATGACGCCGCCGATAGGCGCGTGTTTGTCTGACTATAGGAAATGTTAGTTTGACTCTAGTCAACTTAACCATTTTTTAAATTATTTTATATGATGCGTGTGCCATTTCCGTGTCATGCAAACTGGTGAATGCAAACTGGTGAATGCAACGTATATGTTACGTCATGTCCAAATCGGACCAAATCCATTCAAAGATGGCGCCCGCCCGCTCTCGTTCCGTTACGCAACAAACATTTGCCCGGGTTATTTTCTCCCGTCTTGGACGCCGCCAACCTGGATCATCTGTCCAATGTGAGGGGAGTTGATGAATGATTAAATTAAAATATGAATTATAATCCTGAATAATTATCATAATTTACTACAATGTGATGATTATATATTTTTTCAAATGTAAAACTCTACTTAGAATGTATCAAATTCAAATATGAACTATAATTTTGATCAATTATCATAACTTACTACAATATAATATTTTTTTTCAAATGTAAAACTCCTAGTATGTATAATTGTTGGTAAAAAATCATGCCATTGGCACTCGACTCAATGTCTATTTTTGTTGCAATCATTTGCTTGTCTTTTGTAGCGCTAAAAACTGCCGCCCAGCCAGCATCCTTCTATACAAAGCAAGCAGGAGGCTCTTGAAGGAGCCCTTTCAGTGATGTTGAGAACACTGAGGAAGAGTAGTCCTAAATCAGGTGAAAACCTGTTTTTGTCAAGTTTCAACTTCCCAACACACAATGGTTGTCGAGTTTTAGCTTCCCAGCACGCAATTAATGGCTGTCTGTGTTTTTGTAGGCTGCAAGAGGAGCCGAATGGGATAATTCCATATGAAAAGGCACAATGGCCTATCTAAAGGAGCGATGGCCTATCCAAAGGAGCCATGGCCTATCCAAAGGAGCCATGGCCTATCCAAAGGAGCCATGGCCTATCCAAAGGAGCCATGGCCTATCCAAAGGAGCCATGGCCTATCCAAAGGAGCCATGGCCTATCCAAAGGAGCCATGGCCTATCCAAAGGAGCAATGGCCATATGCAAAGGAGCAATGGCCATATGCAAAGGAGCAAAGGAGCAATGGCCATATGCAAAGGAGCAAAGGAGCAATGGCCATATGCAAAGGAGCAATGGCCATATGCAAAGGAGCAATGGCCATATGCAAAGGAGCAAAGGAGCAATGGCCATATACAAAGGAGCAATGGCCATATCAAGTCAAGAATCGAGCATCGCGCTGCAAAAGTCGACGTGTGCGGATCATGTGCCCAGTAGGGGGCAGTGTGGTTGCCTTTGGTTATGGGTGCACGACGGAAAGGTTGCCGGTGTGGACAGTGTTTAGGGCTCTGATGGTTGGTCTTGCTTTCGAGGTGCGCTGTGGTTGTGGCTGGTCTGGATCCAGCGTTGTCTTGTGCTTGGTTGCCATTGACGGCCCACTTGGGGGAGGACGTGGTTCCGTGGCTGGACACAAAACTGAACTTTGACGTGGAGCTGAATGTCCAATTTTGCCATACGACTTGTACCGTTGTGTATCTTTTTCTAACCTGCCACTGTCGTAGTTGCTGCGTTCTTTGTTCTTTCCCCTCGGTGTAGGGTGGCGTCGGAGCGAGCCGATCCCGAATGTCCAATTTTGCAATTTGACTTGTGACATTTTCCTTTTCTAACCTACCACTGTTGCACTTCGTCTAACCCTAACCTACCACTGTGGTACTTGTGTTCTTTGTTCTCCCCTAGGTGTTGGAGCGAGACAGTCACATTGTGTCTTTTTCTAACCTAGCACTGTCGTGCTTGATCGAAGCCTAACGTACCACTGTGCGTCCTTTGTTCTCTAGGTGTAGGGGGCGGTGTTGGGGCGAGCCGGTCCACGGTGAAGACTTAATGATGTGAGCAGCGCCCAACTCATTGCATGTTCTACCTTTTGCAGGCCGGACGCAAAAGGGGGGTGCGTGGCCCGATTCGACCCGGTGACCAAGAGTACCTAACCGCTGTGATCAAGTAAGCAAGTGACCTACAACTTGGGGTGCTCTTTGAGTTTCTAACATTTGTTTCTGTTTGTGCAGATGGCGACCGGGACGCGACACGATCTGCTCAGAGGTGGACGGACCGCTGTGGCATCGCTCTGAAGTAGCAGAGTTCTGAGGGAGACCCGCTTCCCTGGAGGCGTCGACCTGCGCAGCTTCAGCATGTGAAATGGATTTTTTTCTTTTCTTTTTAGTTCACACCGGCGGTGTCCAAATGTCTGTTTGAGGGCTGCATACTGAATCAAATTGAGAATTCTTTGACACAAATTCATTCAATCAATACCAAAATGTTGCCATTCATATTTTGTGCTACAAAGCAGTGTTACGTTCATTCGTGTGGTGTGTTGATCAAGTTGGCCCGAGGCTACTATTTGGACACCAATGGTGACGTGTGTGTAGGGCTGCACCTGGATTGGAAAACCGTCATATGGTGGTATAGGTCGTTGACATGCACTTTAGGGAAACAAAGATTTTTTTCTGTTCATGTGGCAAATGAAACATGTTTTCTGGCCTCCTAACTATTTGTAATGAGTTTAGAAGATAACAAGTCATTGATGCAAGTTAAAGTTAACTGGTCTAAGTGATGTCATTGCGATCAAATAGTTCCTCTCCATCCCAGAATTTTGCACAACTTTGCTCAATGCTGTGGTCTGGCCCAATACTGCCATATCGTTGGTATTCCAAAATGTCGTGCAGCCCTCATTGAGTGCCAAACGCGCAGCGACGGCAAGCGCAAGCGACCGCAAGCGCAAGCGACCGCGCAGCGACGGCAAGCGCAAGCGACCGCGCAAGCGACCGCGCAGCGACGGCAAGCGCAAGCGACCGCGCAGCGACGGCAAGCGCAAGCGACCGCGCAGCGACGGCAAGCGCAAGCGACCGCGCAGCGACGGCAAGCGCAAGCGACCGCGCAGCGACGGCAAGCGCAAGCGACCGCGCAGCGACGGCAAGCGCAAGCGACCGCGCAGCGACGGCAAGCGCAAGCGACCGCGCAGCGACGGCAAGCGCAAGCGACCGCGCAGCGACGGCAAGCGCAAGCGACCGCGCAGCGACGGCAAGCGCAAGCGACGGCAAGCGCAAGCGACGGCGCAGCGAGACTTTTGTGCTTGTCTTGCAAGGTGGAAGAGACGATGTATGAAACAAAGAGCTGGTGGACGGAGGCCTCCAGACCCGCGATTGGTGAGCGGGGTGCAAAGGAAGGAATCACCCAAAGAAAGCAGTCGCCAAGTGTTGAAGAGGAGCCTGATGCATGACTGGCCAAGGCTGGCCAGAGGTGGTGACATGGCAATCCAATAAGCAACGCACTTGTTAGTTTTAATTTGATTTCCTTATTTGTCTGCCGTTCAGGGTTGCCGGGGTGGCGGATGGGACGAGCGCCAGCCTGCACCCAGAGCGACTGGGCTGCACCCACAAGACCACAGAGGGGGCAGGTCATGAGTACGTTGACAGATGTGAGCCGCATGCAACTGAGTGTCGTTTGTCTTTTTGCACTTGTGCGAGGCGGAAGACGAGTCCAACACCGGCCGGAGCAGACCCGGACCATGGCCCGTGACCAGCGGCCCACACGAGACTGATGGGTGCAGATGCAGCCAGCGTTTTGGGGGCGAGTATGACTTTGTTTTTTCTTTTGTGCTTTCCCTACCCCTGTCTGTTTGAATAGGGTAACTAGTAGCACGCATGGGCATTTGGGTTGCTGTGACCCTCTAGATACGAATCGGCAAAGTAGACACCCCCCTCCCTCCCCCCCCCCCCTCCCTCTCTCGCTCTCTTTCTCCAACGCACCCGGCAGTACCTGCATGGCCTGGTGCACTCAGGGTGGAACTGGCCGGTTGCGCTTAAGTGCGCACCAAAGCCTCTTATCTCCTCTCGCTCTCTCCCTCCCTCCCTCCTTCCCTCCCTCCCTTTTTGTAAGGGGTTAAACATTTCATAACCCGGATCGCTCCAATGCGGGAGGGCCGTATGAGACATGCGCCAGCCCGTGCGTGCCGCTAGTTACCTGATTCAAACTTACCTTAGTCAAGGTTGGGGGGGTGCTAGTGAAATTTTTCCCCTTGCAAAAACCACCACAATATGTCTGCCTTTCAGGATTGCTGGGGCACTGGATCTGATGAGTGCCTGCACAGAGAGGGACTGGACAGGACCGCGAGACCAGAGGGTAATAATAAAAAACTTTATTTGTAGAGCACCTTTCATACAAGAAATGCAGCTCAAAGCACTTTACAACAAAGAAAGATATTATAAGCATTGAATTCTTCACATAGGAACGGACATAAAAAGAAAACAAAAACATTCATGTGTACATACGCTATTAATAAAGGGAGCTTAAAATAGGAGCACGCTTTAATAGACAGGTAATGAGTACGTCCACAGAAGTGAACCGCGTGCAACAGAGTGCCGTTTTTCTTTTTGCAGTGGCACGAGGCGGAGGATGAGTCCAAACGTCGAATACCGGCCGGGGGGGAGCCAACCTTCGCCCGTGATGAGCGGCCGACACGAGACGGACGGGTGCGGATGCGGCGAGGGCAAAGCGCCCAGCCAGCATTTAAGGAGAGTATGACTTTGTTTTTTTCTTTTGTCCTTTCTTTCCTTCCCTCCACTTTTTCACTGGGTGTGCACACTGGCTATCTGCATGATGCCTCTTTCTTTCTCTCTCAGCGCCGCGTCATTTTGCAATATTGTTGTTTTACTGTTGTTTTTTTAATCATGAAATGAACTGTTTGTACTGTAATTGTGTGTGTGTACCACTGAACTGCAATTAAACTGTGAACTGAATTCAAGTGGTCCATTTTAAGCATTGGCAGTCTATCGTGCATACAAACTGGAATCATTTGAGACATTCTCAATGACAAGACAATTGTAAAATTAGGCTGAAACAAAATTGACTTGTTAAATATGCAGTGTCAGATTTTTTATTTTTAACTACACAAAGAAAAGCTGGATGCATTCTAAATTGTTGACAAAAGCCAAGTAGCCAGACACCTATAGATGCAAACGACAAGTGTACAAACGGTCTCTGTTGCGATCAGTAAGTCATCTTTGGCAACCCTGCTTTAAAATGGCCACCGAACTCAGAATCTTGCAGAATGTTGGTACATTGTTCTGTACGAGTAAAAGTTGTTTTAATGTGGTCAGAGCCATTTTTTGGTTTGTTTTGAATAGTCATGCATCATGTGGGCATTCTTGTGAATAAAATCAACAGAGGTGTGTTTGCTTCCTGTTGGTGGTCTTGTAAATAAAGTCAACTTTGGTGTCATCATTTGCGATGGGCCTCAACCGATGGTGCATCTCTTGAATGTGAAACTTCTTGCATGTTTTGTTGCAGGGCTTGGCATCCCCATTGGCTGTCTGACTACAAAGAAGGCTGCTGCTGTCCAGTCCAGGTTGCTGCTATAGTCAATTGAATGTATAAACATAGCGTGTAACTTCCAGGACCTTAGCTTTCAATTCAAAGCAGTTGCGGAACTACACGGCCAGCCTCGGTACATGTACTGGGTGGTACCACTTTTCAAGGACTTTTCAAACTGAACTTTGACGTGGAGCTGAATGTCCAATTTTGCCATACGACTTGTACCATTGTGTATCTTTTTCAAATTCCACTGCAGACCTCAATCGGAAATCAAATTAAGGGGGTTTTTATTTCAAAGTTTGTGCCCCTAGTTGTCTCTCTATGTACAATAAAAGAGTCGAGCACAAACTTATCGATGCTGCACTTGCAGCTTTTTTTAAATAGTAATTAAAAGGTCGAATTTCCTCCAATATATAGTTTTAAAAAATGTTACTGACTGGGTGAAACGTATGAGAGTTTAAAAAATAAATAACATTTAAAAAAGGCTTGTGGAACTTTTGTTAGCACTGTAGTGCCAGCAAGGGGGGGCTGGGCAGGGTGGTGGGCGACTGTTCCATAAAAAAGAAATGATCAGACATGTATACATTATGGCACAAGTCCTGCACAACTTGATGTATGCTTCAAGAATGTACATTAACATTATGATTTGTTTATTGAATTGAATTACATCAAAATTATATGTCTGTGGAAATATGAAATATGGTGATGTCTAAAATCAGTCCATCCCTTCACTTTGCTATTGTCTTCTTTCCCCTCTGAAGGTTTTTATAGATACTGATGATGGTGTTACAAATACTTTCATGTACAGTGTAAATCCCCTTCAAGGAAATTTAATTTATATACGTGTGTATATATATGATAAATCTGAATCTAATGGTGACCTCAAGTGTTTTTAAATATTTACATCTGTTAATTTCCTTTGGGCCGAGCCCCCTCCGGCCTGCACCTGTAAACTCCTCCATCATAATACATTTCCAAGCTATGTAAAAATGAAAAAATATTGCCATTTTAAAAAAAAATCCTCTTTTAATATTCATGATTTCCTTATTTCTTAAAACTGACCAAATTTAAACGGATGTCTTCCTTTAGTCCAGCTCGTTCCAGCCGCATTGGTCTTGTGTATGTATGATTTTGTGTGTGTTTTTAAATAACGTTTTCATACTTTATTTTAGTGTATGTAAATAGCTGTTAGTCACGTGACCCAATGTGGAGGTACTTGTGGGCGGGGCCTGCTAAAAGACCAACTACGGAAGCTCCCCAAGTACTGATGTGCATTCCACTTCTTTTAGGTGAACTGAATCTTTAGAATCTCTTTGAACGAATCGTTCACTCACGAGCCAACACTATTTGGGTTTTCAGTCTTGAGGTGAGCGTTGGTTGCCCTTCTGTCACTGTCATGGACACGAGTCTTTGGTCAAGTGGTAAACGTCATTGCCTCTAACACGATGGGACCATGGTTCGGGACCCGAACTTACCCACGAGCTGTACTTCGTCGATTTTTCACTCACTTCTGCATAAGGTTTGTGACTTTTTTTTTTTTTTTTGAAGGCAGGTTTCAGTCTTGCCTGTCGGAGAGGTGGGCGTGGTCAAGCCAATTTCAGTTGCGCTGTGATTGGTCAGACTGAATTTGGGCAGAGGTAGGAGGCGGGCAAAGTGGCACTTGGGTTTTTGAAGGCAGTTTTCAGTCTTGAGGTGAGCGACAGGTGCAACCGCCCGCGTGTGAAGTGGCCTGTCACGTGGTACGCTAGTGTGCAAAGCACCATTGGACGAGCAGGCGAGGAAGATTTGAATTGACGGATGTGACGTCATGTCTTCGGGTGTTGTCAAATACCGGTGCAATCACCCGCGCAGCGGGCGGTTTCTCAGGTAAGCTAACATGCTAGGAAATGTTTGTCGTTCATTGGCGTTTCTCACGACGGACGCCTTGTTTGTTTGTTGCAGGATTCAAGGCGAGTTATCAAATGCAGGCGCCACCGACCGTGTGGCGGTTTCTCGGGTAAGCTATCAAATGTTTGTCGTTCATTGGCGTTTCTCACGACGGACGCCTTGTTTGTTTGTTGCAGGATTCAAGGCGAGTTATCAAATGCAGGCGCCACCGACCGTGTGGCGGTTTCTCGGGTAAGCTATCAAATGTTTGTCGTTCATTGGCGTTTCTCACGACGGGCGCCTTGTTTGTTTGTTGCAGGATTCAAGACGAGTTATCAAATGCAGGCGCCACCGACCGTGTGGCGGTTTCTCGGGTAAGCTATCAAATGTTTGTCGTTCATTGCCGTTTCTCACGACGGACGCCTTGTTTGTTTGATGCGAACAAATATCTTGAAAATCTTTTCACACTCGTCCCGGCCACCGCGACTGTCGTTTTGCCGCTACAGTATTTCAAATCTCTTTGGCGTTGTGTTTCGTCAAATTAACAATGTTGCATTACATATAGTGTGCTATTTCCGTGTTATGCAAACTGATGAATGTGACAAATTTGTTACGTCATGTTCAAATCTATTCCAAGATGGCGCCCGCCCGCCCGCCTTCCGTTATGCAACAAACATTTGCGAGCGTGATTTTCTCCCGTTTAGTCGACTGCTCGATTCATGCCGACATTTTTGAGTGAGTTGATGGATGATAAAATGAAATTATTATAATTCGGATACTTTTGTAATTATTATAACTCATTACAATATACTGATAATTGTATACATATTTTAAATTTAAAACTGGAGTTGGTATGTGTAATTGTTGCAAAAATATCATGCCATTGCCACTCTACTCAATGTCTATAATTGTAACTCCCAGATGCAGAGCATATAGTATGGTATGATATTGTATTGTATTGTATGTATTGTATTGTATGCATTGTGTGTATGGCAGCGTATGGCAGGGTATTGTATGTGTTCTATGTCAATCCATCCATCCACCCATCCGTCCATCCGTCCATCCACCCACCCGTCCATCCGTCCATCCACCCACCCGTCCACCCAACCCATCCAGCCACCCACCCATCCCATCCATCCGTCCATCCAACCCATCCACCCATCCATCCACCCACCCACCCAACCCATCCACCCATCCATCCACCCATCCATCCGTCCATCCAACCCATCCAACCACCCACCCAACCCACCCAACCCATCCACCCACCCAAACCGATCCACACACCCAGCCCACCCACCCACCCATCCACCCACCCAGCCACCCATCCATCCAGCCACCCAGCCATCCACCGCTTATCTGGACGTCGGATTGCGGCGTCAGCAGCTTTAGGAGAGACTCCCAGACTTTCCTCTCTCCAGCCACTTCATCCAGCCAGCTCAACCCAGGAAATCCCAAGATTTGTATGTATTGTTTGTTTTGTTGTGTTTTTTGTTTTGTTGTTTTTTGTTTTGTTGTTTTGTTTTTTTGTTTTGTATGTATTGTATGTATTGTATTGAATGTATTGTATGTATGTATTGTATTGTATGTATTGTATGTATTGTATGTATTGTATTATATGTATTGTATGTATGTATTGGTTTTTTTTTGTTTTTTGTTTTGTTTGTATTGTATTGTATGTATTGTATTGTATGTATTTTTCTTTTGTTGTTTTTTGTTTTTTTTTGTATTGTATGTATGTTTTGTTTTGTTTTGTTTGTTGTTTTTTGTTTTGTTTTTTGGTTTTTGGTTTTTGTTTTGTATGTATTGTATGTATTGTATTGTATGTATCGTATTGTATCGTATTGTATGTATTGTATTGTATGTATTGTATTGTATTGTATTGTATGTATTGTATTGTATGTATTGTATTGTATGCAGTGTGTTGTATTGTATGTATTATTATTATTTTTTTTGTTTTTGTTTTTTGTTTTGTTTTTTGTTTTGTATGTACTGTATGTATTGTATTGTGTGTATTGTTTTTTTTGTTTTGTTTTCTTCTTTTTTCTTTGTTTTTTGTTTTTTTGTATTGTATGTATTGTATTGTATTGTATGTATTGTATTGTATTGTATGTATTGTATTGTATGTATTGTATTGTATGTATTGTATTGTATGTATTGTATTGTATGTATTGTATTGTATGTATTGTATTGTATTGTTTGTATTGTTTATATATATATTTTTTTGTATGTATTGTATGTATTGTTTTGTTTTTTGTTTTGTTTTTTTTGTTTTCTTTTCTTTTTTGTTTTGTTTTTTTGTATTGTATGTATTGTATGTATTGTATTGTTTGTATTGTATTTGTATTGTATTGTTTGTATTGTATTGTTTGTATGTATTGTATGTATTGTATGTATTGTTTGTATGTATTGTTTGTATTGTATTGTATGTATTGTTTGTATGTATTGTTTGTATGTATTGTTTGTATGTATTGTATGTATTGTATGTATTGTATTGTATTGTATGTATTGTATGTATTGTATTGTATGCATTGTATTGTATGCATTGTATTGTATGTATTATTTTTTTGTTGTTTTTTTTTGTTTTGTTTTTTGTTTTGTATGTACTGTATGTATTGTATTGTGTGTATTGTTTTTTTTGTTTTGTTTTCTTCTTTTTTTTTGTTTTTTTTTGTATTTTATGTATTGTATGTATGTATTGTATTGTACGTATTGTTTGTATTTTTTTAATTTTTTTTTTAATTTTTGTATGTATTGTATGTATTGTGTATTGTATTGTATGTATTGTATGTATTGTTTTTTGTTTTGTTTTTTTTGTTTTGTTTTCTTTTTTGTTTTGTTTTTTTGTATTGTATGTATTGTATTGTATGTATGTATTGTATTGTATGTATTGTGTTGTTTGTATTGTTTGTTTTGTATTGTATTGTTTGTATTGTATTGTTTGTATGTATTGTATGTATTGTTTGTATGTATTGTTTGTATTGTATTGTATGTATTGTTTGTATGTATTGTTTGTATTGTATTGTATGTATTGTATTGTATGTATTGTATGTATTGTATTGTATGTATTGTATGTATTGTATGTATTGTATGTATTGTATTGTTTATGTATTGTTTATGTATTGTTTGTATGTATTGTTTGTATGTATTGTTTGTATGTATTGTTTGTATGTATTGTTTATATGTATTGTTTATATGTATTGTTTATATGTATTGTTTATATGTATTGTTTATATGTATTGTTTATATGTATTGTTTATATGTATTGTTTATATGTATTGTTTATATGTATTGTTTATATGTATTGTTTATATGTATTGTTTATATGTATTGTTTAGTATGTATTGTTTAGTATGTATTGTTTTGTATGTATTGTTTTGTATGTATTGTATTGTATGTATTGTATTGTATGTATTGTATTGTATGTATTGTATTGTATGTATTGTATTGTATGTATTGTATTGTATGTATTGTATTGTATGTATTGTCTTGTATGTATTGTCTTGTATGTATTGTCTTGTATGTATTGTCTTGTTTGTATTGTCTTGTTTGTATTGTCTTGTTTGTATTGTCTTGTTTGTATTGTCTTGTTTGTATTGTCTTGTTTGTATTGTCTTGTTTGTATTGTCTTGTTTGTATTGTCTTGTTTGTATTGTCTTGTTTGTATTGTCTTGTTTGTATTGTCTTGTTTGTATTGTCTTGTTTGTATTGTCTTGTTTGTATTGTCTTGTTTGTATGTCTTGTTTGTATGTCTTGTTTGTATGTCTTGTTTGTATGTCTTGTTTGTATGTCTTGTTTGTATGTCTTGTTTGTATGTCTTGTTTGTATGTCTTGTTTGTATGTCTTGTTTGTATGTCTTGTTTGTATGTCTTGTTTGTATGTCTTGTTTGTATGTCTTGTTTGTATGTCTTGTTTGTATGTCTTGTTTGTATGTCTTGTTTGTATGTCTTGTTTGTATGTCTTGTTTGTATGTCTTGTTTGTATGTCTTGTTTGTATGTCTTGTTTGTATGTCTTGTTTGTATGT